>NC_068975.1:36097125-36433687 GCF_016808095.1 Vigna angularis | reverse complement strand
TCAATAGCTCATCACCGGAAACAATCGTATGGTAAATCAAACAAATTTGTTCTACAGACTCTGTAGAGTTTTATATCAGTTAACCACGTGATACCATCTTGGAAAACTTATTGATATTTTTATAAAGTGCTAATGGACAGCTTAGTTTCTTACACAAATTACACAAATGCTAAAAAACTAATTTCAGAAACTCACGATATTTTTTCTGCTAAGTGATAAACCAATCTAACATTGAGAAAGCATTTCAATTTTTGTTTCTTTTGGCAATAGCAGGCAATTAATGGGTGAAGAACTTACGGGTTTGGGTATCAAAGAACTACAAAATCTGGAAAACCAACTGGAGATGAGTCTAAAGGGTGTTCGCATGAAAAAGGTATGATGGTTCAGTTCAAATTAAACCTCTTCCCTTTAAGATTTCATCCTTTTATGGAAAATTTATAACTTGCATTATCATCTATTTCCCTCCAGGATCAAATTTTAACAAGTGAGATTAAAGAACTGCGCCAAAAGGTTTTTTAGGAGTCTCGTTTCATTATTCCCGATATTTACTAAGGTTTTCCTAAAAATTCTGACCAATTGTCATTAATGCCATTGTAGGGAAATCTCATTCATCAGGACAATGTTGAACTCTATCAAAAAATGGACCAGATTCAAAAGGAAAATGCAGAGCTACAGAAGAAGGTAAATGATCCAGCACACTATATAATTCAAAAAACTATTATTTCATCTTTACATAAACGCATGCCTAAGACTAACAAAGGCTTGTACAATGAACAAGTCAGTACATAAACTGACACTTCATGTGGATAGGGCCATGTCAAACATATTTTCCTCATTTATTGAGCTTAGTTCTAATTATCTAAGCTAAAGGCTTAAAGTTTCCTTTATTAGATAAACCTAAACAGAAGATTTGGCTTTTAGGTTTTCGGAAGCAGGAGTACAGGTGAAGAAAATGTGGCATCCAGTCCTTCTTACATGGTCAGAAATGAATATGAATTACGTCCACCAATCAGTCTCCAGCTAAGTCAGCCACAGACTCAATACAGTGAACCATCAGCCAAAGTAATGAAACTCGGGTATTCCCTCAAACTGATAATAAATCAAGTCAATCATTTTTGTTTTCAATTTCACAAGACACTAAAAACTTAATCTCTGTGCCAGATTGCAGCTGCATTAGCAAAAAATTGTTCAGTAAACGGGGATTTGTCATTTTGTGACAAGAAGCAACTGTTACAACTTCTGCCTAGAATGGTCAGACTTTCCACGAGTTGGGTCTTGTAGTTCCTCAACCGCATTTGTTCCATTCAACTCTATAATGCATGTATGGTACGAGATTATCTATCAAGAAGCTTATGATTACTGTTAAGGATTAGACATAATGATTGCCCTTGTAAAGTTTAAGCAATAAAAATATCAACAATTGAGCCTGGTGTTTTTTGCTATAAACTCTAAATACATATTTCGTGCCCAATTAAATCCAATTCAGAACACAACCACCTGCACCTATACATATAATAAGTAATCCAAAACACATTGGGAACTATGTAGGTCAGAAAGTAAGTGACACATAAGTATGACTGATGATTCTTCAAAATGAATTATAAAAAAGTATTGCTAACAATGAAGAGGAAATCAATATCCCCAAATCATACAAACCAATGTATTCTGCAACACCATGTGCCTGCTTAATGCAAAGCTTAAACATGAAACAGAAACATAAACTTATCAACTGCATAATAAGAAAATTGAAATTCAGAGAAGCAGACCTAAATTTACACTTAAAAAGGTAAATCATCTTTCTGAATCAAACAACTAGACTTTCCTTATGGCTGATAGCACATAATTCTAATTTTCACAATCTAACAAATTTACGTATTTGTACTTGCAATATCTAAAGATTCTGCATATAATGTTAATCACATATCGACATGTCAAGTGGGACTAAACTGTATCTCCCCTATCATCCCAGTCAAGTGCCACTAGAGCAAACAATATTACACTGGTAATTAAGGATATTATCTTCTGGACTCAGAAGGCTTACTGTATAGAATAGAATATCGTTTCAAAGGTAAAAATAATCATAGTGCATAATGCAACTGAAAAGAGCAATGGCAAGGCATGGTGCAGCACTTACAATTTTTGTGAACTATTGGCACATAAAATCAGTATCAGATTGCCAATAATAACAAAAAAAGGAGCTTTTCTTGCGGATGCTTCAATCATGCAATAGAACAACCTGAAGAGATATCAAAGCTCAGGTTAAGGCAAGTTCAAGCAAGAGCAGACATTAGGGCCAAATAAAAGACTTAACAAAAGGAAGCTCAAAAACCAATCTGCGTCACCAATTAAGATTGTCAAATTGGAATCCTCAAAGTAATAATTTTTTTTGTTAATTACTTTTGTGACCTAACTTGACATCACATACAGGAACAGGATAGCAGAAACAAAACTATTGGTTTGTGTCAGTCTTGTAACCAATAATTTTCATTTGTGGAAAGACTTAAGAAAGTGAAAAAACACAAATAATTTTCATCAGTTTGAACAGTTCAAAATGCCAGGCGATACTACCCAAATTAAGCAGGATGGTCTTTCCAAAAAGATACATGTAGTCTCATTAGAAAAAAAAAAGTTCGAAAGACCTAGAAAAACATCTATTGTTTTATGACATACACCATGTTCAAGATTTTTACTTTGACAATTTTGAACTATAAGTAACACCATACCAAATAATTACATAAAATTAAGAAAAAGTAGTATAATAATTTCTCAAGGAGTATTTCAAAATTTTCCAAGGGAACACTCCTTCAATATTGTAAATTTTTAATTTTCAAAAAAAGTATAATATATAAGATTAATTATTTCTTTATTTTTACAATAATAACATTAATTTTATTCTTCAATTATAAATTAAGTCTTCAACAAGTAAAGAAATTTCAATAGCATAAAATTAGCATCAATGTGATATATTAATAATACAAAATTCTATTTGATTCCTAAGATTTTAATTATGACATCAGCACCACAATACGATCTTTAATTATTTTTGTAATAATACAGGCCAGCTCTAGTTTTAAGAGTTAAAAGTAATCAAATTCAAACTCAGATTTTAAACTCCAGTTTTTTCACAATGATTTTAGTAATTGACTAGAAGCTCAGCTCAGTTATAACTTCTTCAGGATTTAATTATGTGTTAACTGTCAAGAACACCAAAAGAATTTCCTATTTTAAAGTAATGATTGCAATAAAACTTAGTCTAGTGATGAAACATTCCATAACTTAACGGATAATTATTAGATAATAATGAAAGTTCGTTATTATTTTGAATAGTGATAAGAGATTAAGAATTAAATAATATACTAAAGAAGCTCCGACTATAAACTTAACTTGAAGAGTATCAAATCTCAAATAAATTATGCAATAATTATTAAGTACTGGTTATAAATTAATTAAATATATAAATCAGCCTGTATCTATTCAATAGAACAGAATCATTATATATGACGGCGCTATACTAATAACTAAATGACTACCAAAAAATTACCTGACAAATAGCTTTTGTAGTGGTCCTGAAGAATATTGGTATAGCAAATAGCTTACTAGTTGACACTGATCCAAGAACTTACAACTTATAAGATGTGATGATTCCAAACTTTGATCATACATCAAAATCATCTATATTCTTTTCCTTCTCAACTCAAAACAGATACTAATGCAAAATGAGTTCAAAATACAGCTACAAGTTCAACTAAACTTTTTTGTCAGACAATTTACCCTATAATTTTCAATCATTTGAATCATAAAATTTAAACTTGAGTGTAAGACAAATCCTATTCTAAAAGTATTCATGTGATTGTTCAACCAGTGTTTTTTCGATAGTTCAAACACATACTTAATTCCCTAACTGAAATTCAAGCACATACTTTAAGATGAGGAACGACTCTAATTAACAATAATAAAATTTCATTAGCACATTAATTATTTTATGAATAAAACTCGTTAAAACGAATATAAAGTTAAAAATTTATACAGCAGAAAAATTAATTTACTAGTAAAGGAAAAACAGGTGACACTTCGTTTCTTGAAGTATATAAAAGTTTAGTTTTTTTTTCAATTATTTTCATATTCCAAGTACATTTTCACGGATCCAAACCATATATATTCGTTAAAATTTTGACATATAAAGGTCTCTCAATAAAAAATAAAAAAAAAGAGTAACGTTTTTACTACTCTTATTTTACAAGTATTACAAACTTCAACTACTCTTAAGGGGATATTAAAGTACGTGCAGAAAACATAAATTACATAACACTAATTTTTTATTATTTACAAAAAACAAATTTAAAATTAAAATATTCTTTTCTTACCCCCACACTCTTTTTGACACCCAGAATTCAGTTTCCCATAGATAAAAATCGTCAGAAATAGGTATGCAAGGGAATGAGGAATTTGCACTGAATGTGAAATGCATAAATATTTGAAAGAATACAAAATGGTGAAAGTACATTTTTGTACTGACACTAGCTAAAAGCTATGGGAGTATTGTGGTTTGGTACCTTGCTATTTGTAGCTGTAACATTAAAAAAACAAAAGGTAGATAGCAGCCATAATTTAAATAACGACATCTAACACTAAGTCTCAACCTATCATTAAGTTTATGAAACTAGAACACAATGTATTTTCTCTACATGAGTTCCTTTTTCTTCTCGTATAAACAATGTATTTTGATTGGATTGTTTATAATAATTATAAAATTAGTTTAACGAAATAATCGTTTATTCTTATAATCAATTATATGAAATAAATTTTATGCTAGGATATGATATGCTAAAAGAGAACTTAATATGTTTGATTTGGATTATTTAAAATAATCAAATTGTAGTAGGAAAAACAATGTGGTTACTTATATAAAATGTCAATTATATATATTATTATATTTACGTTCTAACAAGTCCCATGTTTTAAAATATTATTCTTGTAATTATACTACTATCCACAAATTTTAATTAATTTAACTGTCTTTCATATTTAAAAAAAATATAGAAATTAATTATATAGAACTACTGAAATTATTATAATAATAATTATTATTATGTAGTCCCATATTTTTTATGATAATAAAAGTAATAAAATTAATATTATTATTGTTATTATAATTATGAAATTAAATATGAATAATTTTTATAATTTTATTGTATGTAGCTTTTTATTTATTTTATAAGTAATATTTGATTAAAAAGTCGTTAAGTTTAAAAAAATATCAAATAAAATAATTTTGTTAAATTTAAGCAAACGATTACTTAAAAGATAATATTAATAAAATAATTATTTTAATTTAAAAATTATATATTTAAAAAATAAAATTGAAAAACAAATGTCAAAAATACAATTCAATCCAACGCGTAACCCTCAAAATCCAAATACGATCAAGTTGTGTATTTAGGTTCCTCTATAAAATGAGAAAGCCTTTAGGATGTGTTTATTTTCAAGATTATGAGTTTCGATCCTTTCATGTTATTAGATAACATGATATCGTATTGAATTGAAGAAAATATATATTTTCTTTAGATAAACATCCAGCATGATTCATTTTCGCAACCACTACTTATATTAGATAAAAAATCGTATATAAGAATATGCAAATCCCAATTATATTTAAAATGACAAAAAAAAATGTTATTAATGTATGTTACTTTCCAAATATATTTGATTATTCAGATTATAATCCAAGATTGAAATATTAACAAAGAAAAATTTATAATAAACAGTCTTTAACATTATTATTAAAAGTTAACAAGTTATTTTTCCGTTAAAATTTGTTTCCTCACTTTATTCTCAATAACTAATAACTTTAAATACAAAAATAGTTATAAGAGATATCTTCATACTACTTCTATAACTGTTTCTAATAAAATTTGTGTTTGCTTCAAGACAATCAAACAAAAATAAATTCTTCCAAACTATTCTCCACATTACCCATCTAAAAATAAAACATAATAACATAATCAACTATAAAATAGTTGATTATATATTGTTCCATCATATTAGAAAAAAAAAGTCTTTTGAAAGAAATACCAGTTTATAAACATCTTTCTTCCTTAATTCATTAATAAATTGAGAGAATTTTAGGAGAGAACCATAAAAGATCTCTATATAAAACTAAAAACAAACCATATCTCAAATTAAGAAATGCAAATTCAGCTCGAAACAAATACCACATATAATTAAATATTGAAAGTGAACTTAGTTCTTCGGGACATTTTAGGATCAACTTTATTTACTAGAAGTGACATTACCTTGTTTTGAAAAGCTATCTCACTCCTCAAATAACTTACACACTGAACACGCATTTAGTTTGAATGATCAATGTGTACGCCCTCACATGTATATGTAACATCTCCAAACTATCACCCTCTGTCTGTAACATCCAGCTCAAATGAAGACGCAAATCGAGCCCTTACAGTCCAACAAGTGAAACAGCAAAACACAAAGCAACAAAATGCGAAACAACAAATCACATAGCAACAACCTCTAAGGAAGTTAGTTACATGTGAAGGATGTGGTTAAAGATCCAAAGATGCATGAAGGTAAAGCAAAGGAACGTTTTATTTAAAGGTTATGTCATGGAGGAGTTTGTTTGTGGTGAGTCGATTTCCCTTTGATACTCTTTTTTCTCTCTAATTTATCTATTCAATTTCTGAAATTTTGAGCCGTGTCTTCTCATTTCCTATGCCAGCTTCTTAGTCTGATGTTTGCAAATTTTTATACTCCTTTATTACTATTATTTTTTGCTTGTAATTTTTGTTATTAGTATTTCATGGGATTGTGGTTTAAACACAATATAAGGTTTAAAGACAAAAGTGAACCCAATGTTAATAACAGAAATTATAAGCAATCAACCAATAGTAATAGGGGAATTTAACAATCTGCAAACAAACACACCAGCAACCTAGCATAGGAAAGAATAAACAATTCAAAGTTTTAGAACTTGAATAGATGAATTAGGGAGAAAAGAAAGATCAAGAGAGAATCAACTCACCACAATCATAAACCCCTCAAAGGAGCATAACTTTTCAACAAAAAGTTCCCTCTTCGCAATGTCCTCATATTTCTAAGTGTAACCTTACCTTCTAGACTTTTAGCCATATCACCCTCGCATGTAACTAACTTTCTCAAAGATTGTTGTTATGTATTTTATTGTTCTACATTTTGTTGTTTTGTATTTTACTGCTTCACTTATTAAACTGGAAAGGCTTGATTTGAGCAGGATGTTACCTATGCAACCCAAATCGAGACCTCGCAGCTCAACAAGTGAATCAGAAAAACAAAAACAATAAAATGCAGAACAGAAAAACACTAAGCAATAACCTCTGACAAAGTTAGTTAGAGGTGAAGGTAATGTGGTTAAAGATTTAGAGGGTATGGTCACAAGGAGAAGCACGAGGGCGAAACAAAGTTATGCTCATTGAGAAGTTTGTGTTTGTGATGAGCAAATTCTCTCTTATACTTTTTTCCCTAATTTATCTATTCAATTTCTGAAATTATGAGTTGTGTTTTCTACCTTCCTATAATAGGTTATTGGTATACTATCTGCACATTTTCAAACTACCCTATTACTATTTATTTTTGCTTATAATTTTTATTATTAATATTTCATGCGACATTTAAATACACTATAAGGTTTAAACGCAAAAGTGTACCCAATATTAATATTATAAACAATCAACCATAAAAAGGGAGAAGAAACCGTTGAGTTCTAGAAATTGAACAGATGATTAGGAAGAAAAGAAATATCATAGGGAATTGGCTCACCACAAGTACAAACCTCTCAATAAGATAACTTTTCAAATAAAGGTTCCTTCACGTTGCCCTGGTACTTCTCCTTATGAAGTTACCCTCTGAATCTTTAGCCATGTCAGATTCATATGTAACTAACTTCCTCGGAGTTTATTTTTGTTGGTGTTTTGTTGTTTTACATTTTGTTGCTTTTTGCTGTTTCACCTATTGAATTGGAAGGAGCTTGATTTTGGCTCCATGTTACACTCTCCTTCCAACCAAAATTATGTATGTGACCCATATAATTACTAGAAATCATACTAGATAGTTTTTTTAAATATTAAAAATACTCTTCAACATTAGTAAACCACGACTAAGGAACTATTTTACTGAATATTCGATACCAGAAATATTACTTAAATAGTTTCATTATTTTAAAGACTAGATCTATCTCCAACTTAGATGAATTTCTGATAAATAAAAGCAATATTTTAATATAAATCTCACATTGAGTTTTTTAAATAGGGATCTCATAAATGCGAATTCTTTTTTAAAAAGAATTTGTTACTAAAAAAATACTGAGGATACTTTTATACCTTTAGGAAGGAGTGAAAAAGTACTGTTCGGAGGATAAAACTGATGGTTTATTCCCAAGGATTCATGACTGTAATTATATAATAATTATTAATGGTAAACGGAACCATTACCAACCTTGGTAGATAAACAATTTTAATTATCTATTTATCCATAATATTATCATTGACATATGAAAGCTAACTAAATTGAGAATCAATTCATGCTAAACAAAAGGTAAAGCAACAAACACAAAAACAATGTTGCACCATATGCTACTTGCAATTGGTATAAATTGGGAGGAAAAAATACCAATCAGCGAATTCTAATTACCACAGAATCCATGTCGATCTCTCATAAGTCATAAAAAGAAGAATAAAAGCCAGAAACAAGTACATATAGCTCAAAACTTCAAAAAAAATGGGGGCCAAAACACAAGTTCAGAGAATGAAACACTCGCACAATCATACATACGTTAAAACGCTAATAAATGCATATTTATGAATATGAATTTGAACCGTACCTTGGCAGATCCGTCTCTATTCTATAGCTTCCTCATTCTCCACGTTAGGTCACAGAACTAAGCATCAAAAAGTTCACGGTAAGCAAAAGCATAAGTTAAGTTAAAAACGCGGCGAAAATGAAATAGAGGAAGAAGGAACCGTGTGTTTGGCGACGACAAGCGAAGCACGAGCGCGATCGGCGAAGAGAATGATCGAATGGTTTTTCATTTTGAATGATTCACAGATTAGAAGAGAATCACTCATCAGCTTTTCTCATAAGATGAGTCTGGTTTGAAGAAGGGCATGGTACTATTACAAAGGTGGAAAGGTGGTAGAGAGAGAAGAAAATATCTTAGTGAAGAGACCATAAATTAATAATTAATTATTGGAGAGGTACAATTCTCTGCAGCAGAGGGAATGGTGACCCTGCACAGCTGTTACACACTGAGTGGAAGTTGATTGTTGTTCAATTCATTATTAATTTAATAGGTTTAAATATATTTTAAATCAATGCAAATGCAAATTTCACCTCTCCTAAAAGATATATGTAATGTAACTGTTTAATTACTAATATTTTTAACCATTCTTTTTTTCATCTTTATTTTTACTAATTTAACAGTAAAAATAAAATATATTCAAATTATTATAATCAAAATTATAAAATTATTTTAAAATATATATTCTACTGGATATAAGTAAGCTAAATATTTTATTTCTACTTTCTTAATCAAAAAATTGTTTTAATATTGTATTTGCATTAAAAGTAATTACAGTTTCTTTGGATCTTTACTAATTATTTTTATATATTAATTTTGACATTCTAATGTTAAATGATTGTAGAGTTATTATTTATGAAAATATAAAACATATTACTCATAAATATTAAATAATAAATATATTATTTAATAAATTATGTGTTTAAAAAATATTACTTTTAATTTGAAATATTTTTCGTGGTGTTAATTATACCAGTTATTATTTTTTAATATTGAATTAATTGTAGAAAATAAACAAATTAAGAAAAGACGATTAAGAAATATAAAAAATTTAAAATTAATAAATATTGAATGAACACAAAAATAAGTGTGCATTCAGAAGTTTCAAATAATTAAAGCAAAATGAACTATTGACTTATAGAATTTTACTGAAAGCAATCTCAGGATAACTTTTACTTAGGTTGAATTATGCTTCGATAACATTCAACAAAACATTCACGTCTTCCATACTATATACTGACTTTTTTTTCAATATGTTTACCTGGTAAACTCCACAAGTGGCTCGGTCTAGATACAGTTTATACTTCATATTCACGTCAAAATTCGGAAAACTTAACACACGCCATATAACATAATTAATTTTTCTATTTATTCATCTTTCAACAATTTTACAGTTAGAGAGCTTCGTTCATGTTTAACATTCACATAAGGTCATAAAATATAATTATAAATTTTGACACATTATTTTAATTCTCTAAAGTTCATTAATCGTTTGCTATTATATAAAACAGAATATGAGGACAGTACCAAATTAATAATAAAAATTACACTTAAAAAAATATAAACAAATTATATATATATATATATTAGTGAAAACACAGGGGTTATTATATTGTGTGTACGTATCTTTTAAATATTTGTGTTATAATTCATATTTACGTATATTTACATAAACATCCATTACGTTTGCACAGACTTACATTAACATTTACACTATCAATTTACAAATATTAATAACTTATTCTATAATGTAAATATTTAAAAAATACATACACGCTTGTGTGATGACAGATAATGTTTTATAGTATATTTAATCGAATATAATACAATGAAAGTATAATTATATTTAATACTATCGAAATCATAAAATATCTATAATAAATTAATTAAAATAAATAAAAAGGAAAATAAATTGATTTAATTATCACTTTTAAAACAAATGAAATTAAAATAATATTTAAAGTCTTTATATAGTATAATAATTTGTGTGTTTATGCATGTTTTCGATAACAAATATTTGGCAAAAAAATAAATCACTTTAACTTGTTCAGATATAACGAAAATTGATAGTATGAATATCATATTCAAGTGAGAGTAAAGGAATGAATATGAATTTTATATTCAATTGAAAATATCAAGATAATGCAAAAAATAATATAAATTAAAAACATAAACAATATTTACTGTAGACTGAAGTATTAACAACCATGATAAAAAAGAAAATGTGATGAAGATAAAACACAACTTATAAAACAAAACTATGTCTCTCTTCTGATTAAATATAAATAATATAGCTTTTAAATAAAATGATTTAAATTGGTACATTGTTATCAAACTTATTAAATCTAACTCTTGAATGTTATCAACAAAAACAAAGGGATTTATCTTCCCTTTTCGCTTAATACCAATTTTGGTACGTTTTCTTAGTTGTGTTGAAAGTAATCTTTCTATTTTTTAGTTGTTCAGAATAGGTCTAAGTTTTGGTTCAAATTGATTATTTTTGCTATCGGCTTTAAAAATGGTAATAGTGTAATGTCCACCTTAGCCAATAGTGAATAATATCCACCTTAGCCAACAGTGGATAATATGTTACGTGACAAACTCAGGTTGTCAATTGACGTGACAATTTCCTTAATTTTACCCAAATTAATTTGCTTATTCTTTCTTCTCCATGTCGTCGGTATAGTCTGTAAGGGCCGCACGTTCTCAGTGGGAGGGGGGCGACAGTCATCATGCTTAGAAGCACCAGCCGCCCCAATATCAGAAGTGGGCTTCTATTTTATTGCTAATGGGGAGCAGCACTCAGAGGGTCCCTTTCCTTCAACCTGCACCGTCCAAGAGCAACAAGGGAGCTGAGGCATGGCTTTAAAACTACAGAGAGGAGAAAATAGAGTTTTGGGCTGCAAAAATCTGAAAGGTGAGGTTGAGAGCTCTGGAATTGCAAGGAGACCGTGGGAGGGAGATTCAAAGATTTTGCAAAGGAAGTCTTCAAGAGGTAAGGGGAGCTAGATCCTTTTCTTTAGATTGTATGAATCATGTATGTGTTTAGGGAAATCAATAATATAGCTTCGTTCATGAACAAATTTCGTACTCAGAGTGACCTGGTTGTATGTAAATCTGCATGAGTGGTTGTAAAATTGTGTTGTTGAAGAAAATCTGGGAAGAAGGGGATAAAAAATTGGAGTTTTCTGGGTTTCTGGACTCTGGTGCGTTTCTGCAGAATTTCTGCAGAAACGCGCGTACGTCCAATTTTGTTCGTCCCAACAATGCTCGACCAAATAGTGGTCGGCCTAACGTTCGTCTGGTGAAACTAGACGTTCGCCCAAATTGTTGAGCGTTCGGTTCTGAACGAACGTCCGCGTTCGTTCGTCTTAGTATGGGACGCTCGTCCAAACAATAGTCAATGAGTTATAACGTTCGGTTTTAGCGTTCCGTATTTTGGTATATTGAGTGTTCGGTTTTTTGCCATAAATGAGCGTTCGGTATTAAGTGTTCGGTGTGGATCTTGGACGTTCGTCCTTAAGATATATGTTGAGCGTTCGTCCTTAAATGTTATAGGTAGCGTTCGTCCATAAATGTGATAGTGAGTGTTCGTCCAAGTGCTTTTGAGCGTTCGTCCAAACAGTGTTCGTCCAAGTGCTTTTGAGCGTTCGTCCAAACAGTGTTCGTCCAAGTGCTTTTGAGCGTTCGTCCAAACAGTGTTCGTCCAAGTGCTTTTGAGCGTTCGTTCAAACAGTGTTCGTCCAGATAGTATTCGTCCTGGTGATATTTTCTGTTATGTTTCCTCTCATCCAATAAGTTATGTTATTTAAATATTTCGGTTACAATTTATGAATGCATGTTCATGTGATCCAGATTGGTTGAAAGGGTATGGTTATAAGTGGTTTATGATGTACATTGTTGATCCAAAAGAAATATCATGAGATTTAAAATGGTAGGATTTAATCGGAAATTAAGATCTCTCGGTGGGATCGGTTAGTGTATTGAATGAATGTAAGAGGCTTCCATATGGGGGGTTATCCCTAACACTCCAACGGTCTTTCATTCTCACTTAGAGAGGATTGACGCGTGTGGTGGGAGTAGTGGGAGGTCCTAGGGTAGACGCTATCACTGGAGGTCTATCCCGCGGTAACGGACTAACCTTGTGTATGGTCGGGTGGAACCCCTCGGCAATGGCTTTGCAAAGCAGTAGAGGCCATCACAAGTGCACAACCCGCCCCAACTCTACATACATTCTATGTCCGGACGTGTCTAGAGTCCTAACTTGATAAGATGATTGTCTTGATGAGTTTTATGAAATAAATGCTAGATTGACTGAAAATGAATTGTATGATTGTTTGAGACCTAGCTTACCCTTGCATTTGCATGTGTCCGCTTTTCCCCCTCGCGATGATCATCCAATCCTTTGGATGTGAGCAGTAGGTGATGATGTACCTTTGGAGAAAGCTTTGGAAGTTGAGGAAGACCCAGCTCCTAGTGCTTAGGATTTCTAATAGCTATTATGTTAAATAGCTCTTTATTTTGAAAGACTTCTAGCCTTCATTTTTTTTAGCATAATCTGTGTTTTGGAGAATTGTGAACTTGTACTTAAGTTTTAAAAGTTTTCCAGCCAGACTTGGATAACTGTACTCCTTAATTCAATCTATTGTGTACTCTTAACTGCTTTCTATTATTATAATCGATGCATTCTACGTATATACATTGTTATATATTTTGGGATGTCACATTTATGGTATCAGAGCAGTTCTTCCTTAGAAACCTGTAGGTTGTGGGTGTGATTCGTTTATGTTTGTGTACTCTGGTTTCGTGTTGGGAGCTATGTTGGTTTAAGTTGGACTAATAGTCTTTCTCTCTGAACAGAAGATGGCATCTAGATCTCCTCCTCCCTTAGATGTCAATCCGTCTGACTCTAATCAGATGTTGAATGCTGTGCTTCAGGCGTTGCAACAACAAAATGTTACACTAATTCAGTAGAATACCATAGCCTTGCAGAATCTGGAAGCTGCAAGAGTGTCCGCTGAGAACGCCAGAGCGTCGGCCGATACCACCCAAAGACAGTTCTTGGATGTGATGACTAGCGGCAGGATTCCCACCGGTCCTTCTTCTTCGGCTGCTCCAACTCAAGAATGGAGTTTGGAAAATTTCTTGCAACATCATCCCGCCAAGTTTGATGGCAAGTGCTCACCAGATGAAGCTGATCAGTGGCTTCGTGATATGGAGAGAGTCTACAACGCAGAGAGGTGCCCTAATGAAAACAGGTTGTCCTATACTGAGTATCTATTGACTGGAGAGGCAAGCCACTGGTGGAGCAGTGCACGGATGATCTTGGAGGGAACTAGAACCCCTATCACATGGGACTTGTTTAAGAAGAAGTTTTATAGGGAATACTTCCCTGACACTCTTAGATATGCTAAGGAAGTGGAGTTTTTGGAGCTAGTACAGGGAAATATGTCGGTATCTGAGTATACTGATCGCTTCAAACATCTTCTTAGATTTAACACCATGAAAGTGGATGAAGAGTGGCAATGCCGCAAGTTTAAAAACGGGTTGCGCGGTGACATCAAGCTCTTGGTGAGAGGTCACCGTCTGAGGGAGTTTCCAGCTCTTGTGGAGATGGCTAGGGATATGGAGAAGACAAAGAGAGAAGCTGAGGGATACCCGAGCCGTCAGGTCCAGCCACTGAGGGTTGGGGGACCAGCCATGACTAGAGGCGGGTCCAGTTCCAGGATGACAACATACTCCATATCTTCTTCTTCTCGTAGTTCTGGAGGATCTTCTCAGCCTTCTGTTCAGCCGAGCCAGTCATCATCTTTGAGTGGCGTGAGATGCTATGGATGTGGCGGTTCGCACTACTTGTCTTCATGTCCCCAGAGGACTAATTTTCGGAGGTGCAACCGATGCCACAAGGAGGGCCACTATGAGCGCGATTGCCCTATGGGTATGAGAGCTACTTCCCAGCCGCAGCATGCAGGGAGATCTCAGCACAGAGGTGGCATCAGACCTCAGGCCACTGGACGTGTTTATGCACTGACAGGGACAGAAGCAGCTAGCTCAGGTGATTTGATTTTCGGTACATGTGTATTGGGTGGTAAATCTTGCATGGTATTGTTTGACTCTGGAGCGACACACTCTTTTGTGTCTGAGACTTGTACTAGAGAGTTGGGGTTACCAGTGAGAGAGCTACAGTATGACTTGACTATATCTACTCCTACTTCTGGGATAGTGAAGACATCTACAGTTTGTGTTAGATGTCCAGTATTGGTTGAGGGGCGTCAGTACAAGGTAAACTTGATATGTTTACCTTTGCAAGGTTTGGATGTCATCCTAGGGATGGATTGGCTGTCTGTTAATCGTATTCTCATTGATTGTGGAAAGAAAAAGCTAGTATTTCCCAATGAGGAGGATTACACACCTCTGACTCCTGGTGTGTTGAGACAAGACCTAATAGAAGGTGCATGCTGTTTCCTGATACTATCACACATGGAAGTGAAGCAAGGAGATTCTGGCGTAGACCCCTCGGTAGTCAGTGAATTTCTAGATGTGTTTCCTGAGGAGATTCCTGGCTTACCTCCTCCAAGAGAGGTAGAGTTTTCTATAGACCTTGTATCTGGAGCAGGGCCTATCTCTATAGCCCCATATCGCATGGCACCAGCCGAATTGGCCGAATTGAAAAAGCAGATTGAAGAGTTGTTGGAGAAGCAGTTCATCCGGCCTAGTGTTTCTCCTTGGGGTGCGCCTGTATTACTTGTAAAGAAGAAGGATGACAGTTCAAAATTGTGTGTGGATTATAGGCAACTTAACAAATTAACCATCAAGAATAAGTACCCGTTGCCTAGAATTGATGATTTGATGGATCAGCTACATGGGGCAGTTGTGTTTTCCAAGATTGATCTACGGTCCGGCTATCACCAAATATTAGTTAAGGCTGATGATGTTCAGAAGACAGCCTTTAGATCTAGATATGGCCATTACGAGTATGTGGTCATGCCCTTTGGTATGACTAATGCCCCTGCCATATTCATGGATTACATGAATAGGATTTTTCGACCTTTCTTAGATAAATTCGTTGTCGTCTTCATAGATGACATTCTAATATATTCTAAGAGTGAAAAAGAACACGCCGATCATCTTAGAGCAGTGTTGAGGATATTGAGAGAAAGAAAGTTGTATGCCAAGCTCTCAAAATGTGAGTTTTGGATGAGAGAAGTGCAGTTCCTTGGTCATATTATATCAGCTGATGGGATTTCTGTAGATCCGGCCAAGGTTCAAGCCGTGTTGCAATGGGAAAGACCGAAGTCAGTCACTGAGGTCAGAAGCTTTGTTGGGTTAGCAGGCTACTATCGTCGCTTCATTGAAGATTTCTCTAAGATTGTAGCCTCTTTGACACAGCTGACTAGGAAAGACACTCCATTTGCATGGACAGACCGTTGTGAGGCTAGCTTTCAGGAGTTGAAGCAGAGATTGACTAGCGCTCCAGTATTGGCCATTCCTGACACAGGTAAACCTTTTGAGGTTTTCTGTGATGCTTCCTATCAGGGACTAGGATGTGTCTTGATGCAAGAAAGAAGAGTTGTTGCGTATGCCTCAAGACAACTAAAGATTCATGAGAGAAACTACCCTACACATGATTTGGAATTAGCTGCAGTGGTGTTTGCTCTCAAGATATGGAGACATTATTTGTATGGAGCTCAATTTCAGGTGTTCAGTGATCACAAGAGCCTGAAGTATCTGTTTGATCAAAAGGAGCTTAATATGAGACAAAGAAGGTGGATGGAGTTCTTGAAAGACTATGACTTTGATCTTCTCTACCATCCAGGGAAGGCCAATGTGGTTGCTGATGCTTTGAGCAGGAAGACCGTGCATATCTCAGCTTTGATGGTGAGAGAACTAGAGTTAGTAGAGAGCTTCCGTGATTTGAAGTTGAATGTGGAGTTTGAACCTGATGGTATAAAATGCTACAAATTGGTGATATCTAATGGGCTCTTTGAGCGAATCAGAGCAGGGCAACTCTTAGACCCCGAGCTTCAAAAGTCAAGGGCTTTAATTGGTAGAGAACAAGGAAGAGATTTTATCACTGGGACAGACGGTCTTCTACGATTCAAAGAAAGAACATGTATACCAAGTGATGGAGAGTTGAAAAGAGTGATTTTAGAAGAAGGTCATCGTAGTCGTTTTAGCATGCATCCCGGCATGACTAAAATGTACCAAGATCTTAAGAAATCATTTTGGTGGTCAGGAATGAAAGTTGATATAGCTAGATTTGTTTCCTCTTGCCTTACCTGTCAGAAGGCTAAGATAGAACACCAGAGGCCAGGTGGTATGTTACAACAACCTGATGTTCCTGAGTGGAAATGGGACAGCATTGCAATGGATTTCGTGACCCATTTGCCACACACTGTCAGAAAGCATGATGCCATCTGGGTAATAGTTGATAGATTGACCAAGAGTGCTCACTTCTTGGCAATTAATTTGAAGATGTCTATGCAGAAATTAGCTCAGTTGTACATCAAGGAAATAGTTAGATTGTATGGTGTGCCTTCCAGCATCATATCGGACAGAGACCCCCGCTTCACTTCTCGTTTCTGGCAGACTTTACAGAATGAGATGGGCAGTAAACTCCAGATGAGTTCTGCTTACCATCCTCAGACTGATGGTCAGTTAGAACGAACTATACAGTCATTGGAGGATCTGCTTAGGACGTGTATACTTGATCATATGGGAGTCTGGGATGAAGTGTTGCCATTGGTGGAATTCTCATATAATAATAGCTTTCAGACTAGTATTGGAATGGCACCGTTCGAAGCTCTTTATGGGAGGCGTTGCAGGACACCTTTATGCTGGTTCCAAGATGGGGAGTTTGTGTTGACTGGGCCAGAAAGAGTGCAACAAACGACTGAGAAAGTGAGAGTGATTCAAGAGAGGATGAGAGCCTCACAGAGTAGGCAAAAATCATATGCTAATAGGAGACGCAGGCCTTTGGAGTTTGAGGCCGGTGATCATGTGTTTCTTCGTGTGACGCCTACTACTGGAGTAGGAAAGGCTATTCGAGCTAAGAAGCTTTCTCCCAGATACCTTGGGCCATATCAGATTTCTAGACGCATCGGACCAGTCGCATATGAGATAGCTATGCCGCCCCAGCTAGCTAATGTCCATCCAGTCTTTCATGTTTCTCAACTTCGGAAGTATGTCCCCGACCCTTCTCATGTGTTAGAAACTGACACTGTACAAGTCAAGGAAGATCTCTCTATAGAGATGCAACCGGTCAAAGTAGACGAGAGGCTATCCAAATGACCAGATGGGAAAGCTACCAGACTGATCAAAGTCATTTGGGACAGTAGAACTGGCGATTCTACCTGGGAGAAGGAGGAAGAGATGAAGAAGTCATATCCTCACTTGTTTTCTGGTAAGTCCTAATTTTCGAGGACGAAAATTTTTGTTGTTGGGGAGAATGTAAGGGCCGCACGTTCTCAGTGGGAGGGGGGGCGACAGTCATCATGCTTAGAAGCACCAGCCGCCCCAATATCAGAAGTGGGCTTCTATTTTATTGCTAATGGGGAGCAGCACTCAGAGGGTCCCTTTCCTTCAACCTGCACCGTCCAAGAGCAACAAGGGAGCTGAGGCATGGTTTTAAAACTACAGGGAGGAGAAAATAGAGTTTTGGGCTGCAAAAATCTGAAAGGTGAGGTTGAGAGCTCTGGAATTGCAAGGAGACCGTGGGAGGGAGATTCAAAGATTTTGCAAAGGAAGTCTTCAAGAGGTAAGGGGAGCTAGATCCTTTTCTTTAGATTGTATGAATCATGTATGTGTTTAGGGAAATCAATAATATAGCTTCGTTCATGAACAAATTTCGTACTCAGAGTGACCTGGTTGTATGTAAATCTGCATGAGTGGTTGTAAAATTGTGTTGTTGAAGAAAATCTGGGAAGAAGGGGATAAAAAATTGGAGTTTTCTGGGTTTCTGGACTCTGGTGCGTTTCTGCAGAATTTCTGCAGAAACGCGCGTACGTCCAATTTTGTTCGTCCCAACAATGCTCGACCAAATAGTGGTCGGCCTAACGTTCGTCTGGTGAAACTAGACGTTCGCCCAAATTGTTGAGCGTTCGGTTCTGAACGAACGTCCGCGTTCGTTCGTCTTAGTATGGGACGCTCGTCCAAACAATAGTCAATGAGTTATAACGTTCGGTTTTAGCGTTCCGTATTTTGGTATATTGAGTGTTCGGTTTTTTGCCATAAATGAGCGTTCGGTATTAAGTGTTCGGTGTGGATCTTGGACGTTCGTCCTTAAGATATATGTTGAGCGTTCGTCCTTAAATGTTATAGGTAGCGTTCGTCCATAAATGTGATAGTGAGTGTTCGTCCAAGTGCTTTTGAGCGTTCGTCCAAACAGTGTTCGTCCAAGTGCTTTTGAGCGTTCGTCCAAACAGTGTTCGTCCAAGTGCTTTTGAGCGTTCGTCCAAACAGTGTTCGTCCAAGTGCTTTTGAGCGTTCGTTCAAACAATGTTCGTTCAAGTGCTTTTGAGCGTTCGTCCAAACAGTGTTCGTCCAGATAGTATTCGTCCTGGTGATATTTTTTGTTATGTTTCCTCTCATCCAGTAAGTTATGTTATTTAAATATTTCGGTTACAATTTATGAATGCATGTTCATGTGATCCAGATTGGTTGAAAGGGTATGGTTATAAGTGGTTTATGATGTACATTGTTGATCCAAAAGAAATATCATGAGATTTAAAATGGTAGGATTTAATCGGACATTAAGATCTCTCGGTGGGATCGGTTAGTGTATTGAATGAATGTAAGAGGCTTCCATATGGGGGGTTATCCCTAACACTCCAACGGTCTTTCATTCTCACTTAGAGAGGATTGACGCGTGTGGTGGGAGTAGTGGGAGGTCCTAGGGTAGACGCTATCACTGGAGGTCTATCCCGCGGTAACGGACTAACCTTGTGTATGGTCGGGTGGAACCCCTCGGCAATGGCTTTGCAAAGCAGTAGAGGCCATCACAAGTGCACAACCCGCCCCAGCTCTACATACATTCTATGTCCGGACGTGTCTAGAGTCCTAACTTGATAAGATGATTGTCTTGATGAGTTTTATGAAATAAATGCTAGATTGACTGAAAATGAATTGTATGATTGTTTGAGACCTAGCTCACCCTTGCATTTGCATGTGTCCGCTTTTCCCCCTCGCGATGATCATCCAATCCTTTGGATGTGAGCAGTAGGTGATGATGTACCTTTGGAGCAAGCTTTGGAAGTTGAGGAAGACCCAGCTCCTAGTGCTTAGGATTTCTAATAGCTATTATGTTAAATAGCTCTTTATTTTGAAAGACTTATAGCCTTCATTTTTTTTTAGCATAATCTGTGTTTTGGAGAATTGTGAACTTGTACTTAAGTTTTAAAAGTTTTCCAGCCAGACTTGGATAATTGTACTCCTTAATTCAATCTATTGTGTACTCTTAACTGCTTTCTATTATTATAATCGATGCATTCTACGTATATACATTGTTATATATTTTGGGATGTCACATAGTCTCTCTTCATTTCTCACTCCCTAACTCTTATTTCCATTTTAATGTCACCACAACACCCTCATGGTCGTCCCAACCAGCGTCTTCCCCGTCGCAACTCGAGCAACCATCATCAACATCTTCAGTCCAAGAAGAGAATCGAAAAAGAAAAAAAATCCCAATTCATAGCCATCATCCTCAAAGCAAAAATTCAGAATCATAATCCAAACCCTAGCCTCAAATTGCAATACCAAACCAGCATAGAAAAATCAATAACACAAAAGTAGGAACCCTAAAAATCCAATTCAACAACCTAGAAACCACAAATCTCAAATTCGAAAATTGAGAAAGTAAGAACACAAAATCCCAAATTGCAATATCATGAACACCAAAACCCAAATTGCGAAATCAACCCGAGAAAATGAAACCCAATTCGCAAACAAATAAAAGAACCCCAAAACGCGAAATGGATCTTGATTCAAAACCTTAATCTGAAATCCCTAAATTTTGCAATATCTGAAACACAAGAAAATGAAACTCCAAAACGCTGCAATCACCAAGATCATCCTCTTCACAGCTCAACCCGTGTGAATCGCAAGCCAGATTGCTAGAAGACGCTACAGAACGAAGACCCACGTGGTCGTAGAGATGCCAGAGAACGAAGCCTTCCCGTCACCATAGAGATATTGTTGTTGATGCCCACGGTACCGTGAAGATGGAAGTCGTGTTTTCCATCGGAACTCGTCTCCCCTTCTTGCGAAACACTCCAAACCAGAACGAAAAGGGAGGATAAACCCTATGTTGCGTCTTCAAGTTGGAGATTTTCAAGAGTCATAGTCTTTTGGTTAGGTTGATGGGGCTCGTTAAAAATAAGAGACATTCAAATGGAATTTGTCATAGACTGTGGTTCTATAGAACAATGTGTTTGGATTCAAAAATCTGGACTTAATTGTCACAATTGTCATGTAACTGAACAAGTAGTTTACTATTGACTAAGGTAAACATTATGTCGTTTGGTTTTTAACACGTGAACAAAAAAAATCAACTTGAACTGTTTCTACAAAACATGAGATCACTCCGAACAATTCAAAAATATATGGACCATTTGAACACAACTAACAAAATTAAGGACCAAAACATTGGATCACTCTGAACAATTCAAAAACATGGAATCTCTTTTCTATTTTATTGAATGAATCAAAATTTATAATTCATTCCTTAATGTGTTTATTTAGCCTTTGATATAATTTGTTTTATTATGCAATTGTTTTATCCATATTATATTTGAAGTGAAGAGATAGTATAAAAATATGTTTGATCTACTATAATAGGATTCGTTTAATAAATTATTATAGAATATTTTAGTTTACGTGTTTTTTATTTTTGTTTGCATATATAACTCTACACAATAATATAAATTATAATGATTACTTTAAATTTTATAAGTGAAATATACTAAATTATTAAAAATAAAAGCTGTATTATAACATTAGTGGATGATGTTTGGTTATTGTAACAAACCCAATCATTTAGTAAATAATGTATAGAACCCTTTTAATTTTTCTATTGGGAATTCTAACATTGTTCTTTTACTATATCAAACATTGTTTTCCTGTTTTAATTATTATTTTTAGATAACAAATCTCAAAAGGCTTATTATTGATGTGGATTTGCAAGTCTTTTGAAAAAAAACGAGCTTTCTCAATGTTTGATGGATTGGTGTGTTCATATTTTAAGGTTTTCTTATTGTATTGTATTGCATTGCTGGTAAGACTAATAATGTTTCTTATAATTACAATTTTACCAAACAAAATTTGTATAGTTTATTTATTTCTTTTAATTATCAACAAAATTTATTACCAATTCATAATAGTAACAACCATGTTTGTTTATATAAAAAATATATGCATCAATGATGTTATTGTATATTTCATACCATTATATACTTTTAATGTGTTATATGTAAATCATAATATTATATGTTTATTTGTAATTTTTTAAAACTCAACAAATTATGTACCATGTATTCTAAAAATAATTAAGAAGACTTCTTATATGGTAAATTATGATTTTTATTTATTACATATGCTTAAACTCAATTGCTACATATTATTTTTGTTAGTTATATATATATATATATATATATATATATATATATATATATATATATATATATATATATATATATATATAATATTTACCTTTTATAAATGACAGGGAAGTTAAAACAAATCATCAACATCAATCTTTTATTTGATTTTCCAATTTAAAAAAACTTTGATCACATACCCTTTTGATGCACACACCCACCCACTCACACATATTATAGACAAAATCACTATATAATAAAACACAACAATGATAGAATTACTATTGAAATTGTTTTACAATTATTATAAGTATATATTTTATAATTAAAAAAAATCAAATCTTTATATTTTTATATTCGAATTAAGGTTTATTGATTATAGATTTTGTTTCCTACTAGATAACAATTTTTTAACTAATTATTAGATTAAAACAAATCTAAAGAGGAAAAGAGAATATCCTAAAATAAAAAACAATATTATTCTGAAATTAAACCATCAAAACTAATATTAAACAAACAATCATCATGGAGAATGAATGATCGAAAGATTGAAGATGTTTGTTGGGAGAGAATCATTGAAAATTGAAGATGATATAAGATAATTGATTGGTTTTTCGTGAAAAACCAACCATCAAAGGCTAGAGGATGCAAGTGGTATTATTTGAAATAAGTCCTTAACCTCAATGTTATTGGCTTTGGAGAATAGTCTCTACTAAGTTTTATTTTATTTATAAAATTAATCAGAATTAATGTGCATTCGTACTAAATAAATAAAGCAATATATAAATTATTTTCTATTTTATTTTTAATCCCATTTTCTAATTTATGATAAATAGATACATCTAAAAAAAATTAAGAAGAGAAAAAAGAAGTCACTGGCATTGGACAAAATAACAAGTTACCCCTCTCTTTTTTCTTCTAAATATATATTTGTGCATTTTGCAAACCAAATCAATTTAGCATTATGAAAAAGAAAAAAACATTCACTTTACAATTTTAAGAAATAATATTTTAATTATATTTATTTTATATTTACCTTAAAATCTTAATATATATTATTATATTGCAAAAAATTGTAAAATAAGAATATTTTTTTGTAAAAGTGAGTGTATTAATTTTTTAAAATAATATAATATATTGAGATTTTAAGTTAAAAAAGAAAATAAATATTATTAACATATTATTATTTAAAATTGTGAAATGGATGCTGTCATAATATTACATATGTATTATCTTTAAATGGAAACAGAGGAATTAAGTTTTGGAAACATCTATAAGTTGAATTTAGTTATACACAAATATGTTTAGTGCAATTCTTAGATCTTTTATGTATGTATAAGCTTTTCACTATAAATAGAATATTCTTAAATGGAAACAGAGGAATTAAGTTTTGGAAACATCTATAAGTTGAATTTAGTTATACACAAATATGTTTAGTGCAATTCTTAGATCTTTTATGTATGTATAAGCTTTTCACTATAAATAGAATATTCTTAAATGGAAACAGAGGAATTAAGTTTTGGAAACATCTATAAGTTGAATTTAGTTATACACAACTATGTTTAGTGCAATTCTTAGATCTTTTATGTATGTATAAGCTTTTCACTATAAATAGAATATTCTGAGATGGGTCATTTAACCTCTCTAAACATGAATGTTTTCTCAGTTTTGACTCTCAAGTCATTTTTTGGTTTAAAGATGTCAAAATAACATCATCCTTATACAATATCTTTTTAATTTTTGCATAAATCAAGGCAAGTAAACTTGACCATGTTACTTTATTTTTTAAATTAAATTTTATTATAAGTGATTATTAATATATATATATATATATATATATATATAATATAGTTAAATATGTTTTTAGTTTTTAAGTTTGGATATAAAATAAAATTTGTTTATGTTTAAAACTTTAAAAGTGAATGAATATAATTTTTTTAGGTTAAATCATTTTGGAAAGGTTTTTATTTTTAGTTACTCCTAAACTGGTCCCTTGATTTTTTCTTTTTCAATTGGGTTCTTATTTTTTAAAAATTTACACAACTAGGTTCTTACCATTAATATCGTGTTAGAGATATGATGTGTTAGTTCATGGTTTTTTTCATTCTTTAAAATAAATTTTAATTATTTTTTTTATATTTTTCATTTTTTTGTAAAAAAAATTGGCATGTGTCAAATTGACAATTGTTTCACATGGCAACGAAACATGTAAGTGTCATATCAGATGTCATTGTATTAGTCTCTATTTGATCCTGTATTTTTATTTGTCTCAATTTAGTCTTAATTTTTTTAAAAATTAAATAATTTTGCTTTATTCTAAATTAAAATAAAATTGAATTTTTATATAAATGTTATACTGTACTAAAATTAATATTTTTATTAAATATTTTAAATAAGATTAAGTTTATTTATATTTATATTTATATTTAGTTAATTATAGAATTAAAACAAAAAGACACGCTAGTGTAGATTCTTCAAATAATATATTACTTTGTGAAAATATTAATGACATAAAATTTTATTTCTTTTAAAATAAAAATTAGAGAAGATTTTATGAAAATTCTAGTTACGTTATCCAACCTGTTACCATTCCCATTTAAAGATTAAGGATATATGGAGATAGAAAATAAAAATATAATACTTTAAATATCTTTTTTTCTTGAACACTAATCATAATAAGTTTTATCTTTTTTAGAACTAATAGAGTCTAAATCACTATGAACTATCCTTGACTTTTTTAGGATTAATAGAGTCTAAATCACTATGAATTATCTTTGACTTTATATAAAATGTTACCACCAGAAATGAATAATTATTAATTTAACAATATTTAGTCATATTGTTTAGCTTTCATAATTATTTAAAAAAAAATACAATTTTGAGTTCTGTAATTATTTTTTAAAATACAATAGTTTATATAACTATTTATATAGCATTGACTTTATATAATAGTTAAAATCGTGACAAGTTAGGAAAAAGTAGTTATATTTTATTAATCAGGAAAGTCTAGAATCATTTGGTGAATATAAAATGTTGCATATAATTTCTAAAGAGGAAAACTTAATTTTGTAAAATACACACCTTAAAACGAGTAAAGTAAAATATTGAAATCACACAACATGTGTACTACAACAATAAATTTTGAACAAAAAAAAAATACACATGAATAATTATAATATACACAATTCATAATAAACAGAAAAAATTATAGAAAAATGTAATGATTGGAATGCATATAAAAATATAATAAACCTATATTTCTCTAAACTCACTTTTGTATATGTGATGGTAAAATGGTGCAAGTAAAGAGAATGACATGTTTATTCTTGTTTTGCTAACAAGAAAAGTCACTTTATATACACACTCAATGACTAGAAAAGTCACACAACATACTAGCCATGTCAGTGTTATACTGCAACGGTACTCATTAATAATTCCAATCGCTTTTACTATTCATATTTCGAAACATTTTCTCACTGATCAAGTGCTACTAAAACTCCCATAACTCAGTGATATTACAAAATTTAAATTGAATGATTGTTGGAAGTTTGGCTTCGTCTGCGGAGGCAAGGCACGAGAAGGCAAAACTTTGAATATCGTCATTCAAGTAGGAGCATAATCCAGTACTACATATAGGAAAGACCTCAAGGTAAAAAAAATGGACTCCAACCTTTAGTACAAAAATAAGTCACCTTATATGATATGCTAAATGTGGGAAGTCCCACGTCCACCGACCACCAAATTATAATATATAATATATAACACATAACATATAACATATTATATAAGTGAGACGGAAACCACCTCGTACATATAACATATTACATAAGAGAGACGCAAACCACTTCGTACAAACCGAGTGAAATTGAATTAGACTTAAAAACATTTTTTCTGATATACTATGATCTCATCATACAAGCCTTGGATTTTATGATCTAAACAATAAATCAGAATGTAGTGGGATACTCGCCTCACTTCTTGACCTCCTCATACTCTGCCTCTGAAGCCTGGTCCCCACCCTGTGAACCACCGGCTGAGGAACCGTCACTAGAACCACCTGACATGTGCTGCCCAATTTTGGATACAGCTTTGTTTGCAGCGTCAAGCTTAGACTTAATTTCATCAACATTATCCCCAGATATCGCCTTTCTCAAATCCGAAACTGCATCCTCAATTTCTTTGGCCACTTCACTGGGAATCTTCTCTCTGTATTCCCCTAAACTCTTCTCAATGCTATATATAGTAGTGTCAGCACTATTTCTAACGTCAATAAGAGCCTTTCTTTCTTGGTCTTTCTGAGCGTGCAATTCTGCTTCTTTGACCATCTTTTCAATCTCGTCTTCCGAGTGTCCGCCAGATGACCGAATGGTGATTTGTTGTTCTTTCCCAGTAGACTTGTCTTTGGCAGAGACGGTAACAATACCATTGGCATCAATGTCAAACGTGACCTCAATCTGAGGAAGACCTCTGGGAGCAGGAGGAATACCAACAAGGTCAAATTCTCCAAGCATTTTGTTGTCTCCAAGCCTGTATATTTAAACCTAAACAGTGTATACACAATACTTCATTGCAGTAGATACACAATACTTCATTGGGAACTTTAATTAAACAACCTTGACTGTGTATATTGACTGTATACGTATGATTTCAATGTTAAATTAAAAAGAATTTTCTAAAGCAGTATGCAAGTATTATAATATAACTATCTAAAACAAAATAACCATGACCTGATGAAGTTACTTCCAACAAATTGACTACAACTTTATAGAACTTGAAAAAACGAATTAATGGAAAAGGGGTGAAATTGATGACAAAGCATATTTTAGTTTACCTATTTTTTATTTTTGTTTAACTCAAGTATTGCATTATAATCCTTACTTTAAATTTTATAAGTGAAATATACTAAATTATTAAAAATAAAAGTTACTCTTGGTTATGGTTCAAACTCAATCATTTAGTAAATAGTGCATATAATCTTTTTTACTTTTTTATCAGAAGTTTCAACTACTTGGTCACCATCATGTATTTTGCTATGACAAACCATGTTTTCGTGTTTTAATTGTTCATTTCTACCTAACAGTCTCATAAGGCTTATTATTGAGGTGGATTTACAAGTCTTTTCAGAAGAAATGAGCTTTATGTTTGATGAATTAGTGTGTTCATATTTTAGAGTTTTTGTATTGTGTTGCATTGATTGTAGGACTTGGAGAGAAAAGAGGGAGAAAGGATAATATTCCTTATAATCACATTTTTACCAAACAAAATCTGTATACTTTATTTATTTCTTTCCGTTATCATGACAGAACAAAATTCGTTATCAATTCATAATTGCTATAACAACAATGTTTGTTTATATCAAAATATATACGTCAGCGAAGTTATTATTATTTATTTCAATATTTCATGCCATTATATACTTTTAATGTGATTGTAAATCACAATATTATATGTTTATTTCTAATGTTTTAAAACTCAACAAATTATGTATCATGTGTTCTAAAAATAATTAAAAAGACTCCTTAAATGGTAAATTATGATTTTTATTTATTACATCTACTTAGATCCAATTACTACATATTATTTTTATTAGTTGCATATATATTAAAAAATATTTACTTCTTTGACAAAAACAAATCATGAATCTCAATTTTTTTTTCCTAATTTAAGAAAACTTTGATAATGAAAATATATGATACTTTTATTTAATATATTTTTTTTTTAACAACACACGCACCCATCCACCCATATGCTATCATCACTATATAATAAAACACCACAATGGTAGAATAACTGTATAATACAACACAATAATGGCGAAATCACTATATAATACAAACAAGAAGGAGGATTTCGATCCTTTACCAGTTACTAATAGAGGAGAAATGAGTTAATGTAATATAATTTTATATTATCTTTTTTCTAATAATATTATATTTAATAATATAAAATTAATACTATTTTATATTGAATAGAATTAGGATCTCCAGACGCTAGTTAATGAAGATACAATAACATTCACTAGTCATGTCTATTTCTTTATATGATTTTGTGTCATTTTGATCGACTCTATTAAAGTTACAGTGAAAGTCAATGCTAATTTTGGGACTCTAATTCTATATATTATTGTAGTGTCATAATAAAACAATATAAATATATTAATTACTTTAATTCTTATAAGTGAAATATACTAAATTATTAAAAATATATATTTAACATTATAAAAATAATTTAAAAGTTACATTTTAATTTACCATTTTCTTCATTTCTTAATTGTAATTAAATTTTATAAAAATAAATTAAAATAATAGTTATTTTTCAGAAGTCAGTTAGCAATAATTATATTATAAGAAGTAAAACAAGAATATAAATTATGTAGGAGAAAAGTACTTGTTATATATAGTTATTTATAATTCACGGAGCTTTGGCAACCTCCAATGCTTAAAAATTATTAATATTTGTGCATTTAAGAAAACAAAATATTCCTCTTAGTATTCCAACTTCCACTTATCTTTTCACTACTTAACAATCAACATGTTGATAACCATGAATTATACATGTGTCAATCTACAAGTGTTTGGAAATTATTCTAAACATCAGAAATTGTATCTAACTCCTTCAGAGCTTATTTTAAATTAGGTTTGTTTTTTTTTTTAGTTTTAAATTAAAAAGTTTACAGTTTTTTATATTTTTTTTTTAGTGAAATGACATTTATATTAGCTTTGAAATTAATATTCTTAACAAAAAATACCCATACTTTATGTTTTTTAATAGATATCATACCCTCATATTTCAATAAAGTGGCATTCACTTCAATTATTTTATTTTAAATTTTTAAATTAATTGTAAATAAAATATATATTAAGTTCAAAATGTAAAAAAATTAAAATATAAGTATTTATAATATATTGAAAAATTATAAAATTTATACTGACACTGGATTATAAATTATCTGATAAAAAAAATAAAAATATGCTTTTTTGAAAAGTTATTATTTTAATATAAAATAAATAAATGATTACATTATATGATTAAATCAATTCGTTCATAGTTATATAGTATAATCTTGATACATGCATAAATAGAAATAAAATGAATGTCTTTGTTAATGATACAGAGATGTGAATGTTTTTTTATTAATTTGTTCTTATTTACTTTAATCAATTAATCAATGTACACTGGACCAAGTGGTTGTTTGCTTGAAGGATTTACAAGTGGTAGTTTAATTTGGACTAAGCTATTAGAACAAGTAGTAGGACAGAACTTAAAAGGTGGCTTTTAATATTCATATTTATGAGCTCAATTTGACTGGACTTTGGTTAAAGCTTGGATATATGAGTTTTAAGATCAACAAAAGTTTAATACCTCTCAGTGGGCTGCACGCGAAAATTTTAGAATAATATAGGATGAAATATATGGTTGATATAATAAAAAAATACAAGTATTATAATAAGCTTTTTGTATGAAAAATATAATTGTAAATTTATTAACTTTTTCTGGTGACATGTGACCTCGAAATAAGAAGCTCTAGAATATTGTGGTAGATCATGTTTCTATGATAATGAATTAAACGAGGGTGAAATTGGTTGGATTAACCAACATCTTTTTACTCTCAGTATTAGATGTTTTTAATACATTTTCTCGGTATAAATCTTTCCTTTGTACAAAATCGTTTAGAGAGGACTTGCACAAACTAATATGATGTTTAAATAACAATGCAAGTGATTAAAATAGTATTAAATACAGTTATGTACGTAAAGTTTTATATTTTATATTTTTATTTATAATAGTTATTATAGATTTTAAATTTTGTGTTGCCATGATTCAGTTATACCTTACTCAAGATTACTTGTTTGATTTATAATTATTATTAATTAAGTGTTAATCTGATTTTTATTTTGCAATTGGTGGTTTGTCTAGTAATTGTTTCAATAATATATTGGTTGATTTGTCAGTTGACTTAAATGATTAGTCGATCAAGATGATCGACTCAAAAGTGATTGATCCAAAGATGATCATCCAAGGTGATAAGCTTAAAGATAATCAGTCAAAAATGATTAATCAAATGATAATCGACTCAAAAGTGTATTAATTGGTCTATAAGTTTGAGTGATCAACTTGGTCGCTAGTCAATCAGTTTGAATTATTGACCAAAAGATATGTATCATAATAAAAAAAAATAACAATTTTTTTATAAATAATACTTTTAAATTCAGTATTGGAGCACATTTCTATTTTAATTATTTATTTTTCTACGTTTGTTATAAACATTTATAAAAAATTGTATCCAAACATGTTATAAAGTGAAATTAAGTAAAAGGAAGTTAATTATTCATTATCCTTATAAGAAGTCGTTATAAACTAAAGAATAGTAGCTATTTACCTATTCTAATATGTATTTTTGGACACATTTAAATTATTATTAAAAGTGTTTTTCAATATAAGTTTTTACATATTTATTAGGTGAGAGTAAAGTATAATTTTTTACATACTTTTTCAAATTTTTTTATAAAGATAAACTTTATATATTTAATAAGTGAGAGAATGAATTATAATTAAATGTTTTTAATTATAATTTTTCAAATTAGACTTTACTATAAATTTTGACAATTTTTTTCTTTCTAAAATAGATTCTTTCGTATCTTTATTATAGTTAGACACACATACATTTTATTTTTGTTTATTTTTTCAACTAGATTTTTTAAATTAAATTTTCATTTTGAAAAAAATATAAATTTCTATTTAGAAAAAATATAAAAATATTTAAAATTATATAAATATAGAAATTATTGCTTAGAAATAAGTTGTAGTTAGAAAACAAACATAAACATATAAAAAAAATTCAATTTTTTTAATTGAAATTTATAAAAATTTTAAAATAGAAAAAGTACTAAATTTTTTAAATATTTAGAAAAGATATGAAAGTGGAAATTTGGAAAATATAGCAAAATATAGAATATTTCATTGAAGTTGAAAAAATTTTGAAAATAGAAAAAGTATAGAAATTGAAAAGAAATATAAAAATAAAAATTAAAGAATATAGAAATTTAAGATATTTATAATAAATTTAATTATTTTTATCGTATTTAAAAATGTAAATGATTTTTTTAAAAGATATCCCCAAATTACTAGGCTAAGCACGCTTAACCATGGAGTTCTTATGAGTTAGGCTACGGAAAAGTAAATGCATTTGGTGATATGAGTAGCCAAATCAATCCCTTTAAGCTATCCTTCAACTGTATAGTCTCATACCTATACAGTCTCCAGATCCCTCTCATTCTGGTGTATGTTCGATTCGTCCATGTGTCCCTTCCACTGGAAGCCTGCCAGGAGCCGCTCCTTGTCTGTGCCCCTGCACCATGTCTCTTGCACCGACGATCACTCCCCGCCCTCGTCAGTGTCCGGATGTCACATAATACATTGTGCCTAGTATTTATAGATCTAACATGACTTTATTTCTACTCGGAATTTAGTCTTTTGGAAACCAAAGTCTTACACATATTAAATCAAAATTTAGTTAGAGTTTTAAATGTTTTTTTTTCAAAGTATTTAACAAGAGGAAAAATAAATTTTATAATACTCAAACTTCTTAAAATTTAAAAAATATTAAAAAATTTACATAGAAAAGCTCCCGCTTCTAATTTTATATTTATTTTCTAAACAAAAATTTTCAAATAATATTTTATAGAAACACTAATATTTTGACAGAACAGATTTTATTTTCATTTACTATCCTTCATCACTGTTCACTCTTTCTTTTTCTTTATAAATTAAAAACTTCATTTCTTTATGATAATTTTACACCTCATAACAATGTCAAATGGATTTTCTGTTGTCAAAGAATGTTTTTCCTTAATTATATACCATAGTAAGAAGAAAGCACATCTATATTCAACTATAAGTGTTATACACCATGTGATGCTAGCTATTTACTTTAATATTAAGGTCTTCAATATTTTGCACTTTGCCTATGCTACAAACAAGTGTGTGTGATATTGTAATGAAACCATTAAGAGGCATAAAACCTACAACTACTTTACGGGGCAACCATCAACTATTACACCTTTTGCAGTTGGACAAGCTGCGAGTGGACAATGTTCTCCATCATTTCCCCACCAATTTAGATTCTTGTTTTCCAAACCCAATGAGAAGTAGAGCAAGACCGTCATAAAAGCAACTCCGCTGTCAAGTGCCGCTGACAGAACATAGTTGTACCTTTGCCACCACTTCTTTCTGTAACGGAAGATAAAGAAGTTGAAAATTGTCCCAATCAAAATCCATGAATTGTAGTTCAATGGTGTTGCTGGTGGCATATATGCAGTTGCTCCTAGGAGAACTGGGAGGTTTATCAGTGGAATCCATGAATTTTTTGGAAATGCTTTGTGCAATAGCCAAACAATTATAGGTCCCAATGCACCTCCAAGGAAAAACCAATTCAATGCACTGTAGTTTCCTAGAGAACCAAAGATCCGCTTTGGTCCCACAAGGCCCCAAATAACTGATGCATCAAAGAATACACGGTCACCTGGGCATGTCCAGGGACTGTCTTCTGGAAGGAGATCGTCATGACATATGTTCTTTATGGAGTTCAGCAACCACCATGCTACCCCAATGTTGATGGTTCCAGCTAGCATTGTACCTATGAACTATGCATGCGTATATACATGTGTCAATAAATTTACTGTACAAAAACTACAGAATATAAATGCATTATCTTTGTCGGCATATATACAAGGTGAGCTGTTTTTGTGTGTGTGCTTCAAGAGCGTACCTGAATTAAGAACATTGATCTTGGAGGGATTTTCATGTAGTGCCCAAGTTTGAAATCAGCGAGGAAAGAGACAGCCTGGGCCATGCTGATGTAACCAAAAGTTTTGAAGCATACATTTGCAATCGGTCTTCCCGGGTAAATGAGACCAAAGACATACTCAGTGATGACATTCAATCCTGGTGTCTGAACACACAACAAAGAGGGCGATAGTTAAAACTTCAAATGTTGTGGTCCCATGAACAACGAACCTAGTTTTAAACGCCAGGAAAGCTCTTGAGCTAAAATTAAATACAAGACGTAAATGCTCTATTTTCATCTTATCTCACATTGTTCTTAAATTCTGAAGTAACCATCGAGAAAGCCTTTTAAGCATTATTGTATCTAGTTTTGTCACGAGACACGTGAAAAGATGAAGTTTCTAATTCCATGTCAATTCAGAAAGTAATTGTTTATCGATATGAAATTGAAATGTGTGTATATTCATATCATTTCGTGGGTAAACATGAGAAAAAATATATATCATATACGTATGGAAAAGCTCAAGCTTTTAGCACAGTTAGTATTTGAAACAACATTAGAATTCCTATGATGAATTGGCTTGTAGCTCGATCTATACCATCCGTGGTCTTTCTAGTGAAGTTTAATTTCTGCACAACTATACATGTCATGTGCTACCACGTAACGAGGTGCAAAAGTTGTAGTCTCTAACCTGGTTTGTGGTGGCAGTGATGATGCTAATAGGAAGGGTAAATCCGAAAGCTAGGGTTGCAGCAAAGAGAAGTCCCCACCACGGCATTTGAACCTGGTCGTTGAGAAAGATGCATAGTGCGAGAGAAACCACAAGGGTCACAACCAACAATAAATAAAACCACCAGGAAGGTATGTCTTTGTATCTTTTCATCAATTTTGTGTGAATATCTTCTTCCTCGTTGGAAGAAGCACGATAGCGATCCATAATCTCTCTGCATGTTTAGTTATACGTAATAATCTAAAGGAATATAAATGGTTGGCATAATGTTTCATTTTGAGCTTTAGTTGCTTCATGGTGTTACTTATTAAGAGACTGGACATGAACTTTAAGAAAATTGTGGAAAAATATTTGCTTTAACATGATATTACACAAGTGTGAGTTATCATGTAAAGCATATAATTTACAAAGCTCTAGCTTATATGAGTACATTTTTTATCTACGTCTGACAATAATTTGACAAATATTATACATTTTGGTTTGCATAATATGCAACTGTAAAGGTATTAATGACATAGATGTTCTTTAATAATTTTGATAGGTTAATACAGTAAGAAATTAAGCATCAGGGCAAAATAATTTGAGTGGCATTACCTTCCATAGAAGCAGAACACGTGTGTGAGAGTGGATGCTATGGTGGCAAATCCAAAGCCATAAGTGAGGGCAAAAACCACACTGAGATGAATTCTACCTTGCTTTTCATACTCTGCAACATTCAACTCAAAATGATTGTCTACAATGGCAGATATGTTGTACCTTTGACCTTGGGCTGTAAACAAGTGTGAGGAGAAAATGGGAAACCTATTGGCATTGTACACGTTGAGGCCCCAATATGCTATAGGAGTAACAACATAGACTATCAATGCATAGCCCACAAAAACATTGGCAATGACAAAGAAGGGTGATATAAGAGGGCTGAGCAAGAATGATGCCACAGCAGCCCAATCAAGTGTGAGGACTCCAACTCCAAGCCCCCTCATGCCTGACCCTATTTGCTGAGCTGTAACTGACTTGGAGAATATCCAACACACCCATGAGATATTTGTGAGCGTTGTGAACAAGTATCCAGGGACCGCGTACCACAAAATACTGCATAAGTGTGCAAAGAAGAAAAACTTTGTTCTTGCTCTATTGTCATCTGTCTCATGCATTGCTCTGCATTTCAACAATATCTATAAGTATGACATGACAAAGGTAAAACCAAACTTTTTATATTACTAATTCATCCACCCATAGAAAATCCATGGTAAGTCTAAATGATCCACAATCGATCTGAAATTACAACACCAAACATATTTCAACTCAAGTGCACCCACACCACTTCCACCCTCTCATAGGTCCAACCTTGTTCAAACATCAATAAGCTTCAGAAGTTATTTTAAGGTAAATACTTTTTTTATATCACTTTAACAGGTTCGTAATCCATTTTCAGGGATATTTTGTTTGTTGAAAAAATTAATTTTTATTTTTATAAAGAAAGAGAGATTAAAGAATCAAACAGTAAATGTAAAAAGAGCATGAAAAAGTTTGGAGCAGTTCTCCCTGTGGCTCCCAATCTTCATCTTGCACCTCTAAAATATCAGTACCCACCAATGTTCGAAAGCCGATTAACGAGTTTATTTAACTCCCAATTTAACCAGTTTTGAAACGCGGATTAAAGTTTTTTTATTTTAGTTTTTTTAATAACAATAAAAATATTAGTATAATAATAATATTAATAATAATAACAATATTAATAATAATAATAATATCAGTAATAATAATAATTGTAAAAACTCGTTCTTTCTTTCTTTTCCTCTGTCATTCTCCTTCCTATCTTCTTTTTCTTCTCTCCTCACTTTCCCTTTTTCTTTTTTTATTTCTCTTAAAACCCTAGGGTCATAGAAGGATGTGGGATTGAGGGAAAAGGAATTGCAGGAGGAAACTCATTTCTCTTTGTGATGCAACTGTCTCTGTTTGGGAGTGTGACGGCAACGGCGTTCTCTTCACGACAATGGAGTTGCGACTTCTTCACGGTGAGTTTCTGGTGACTCTGATACGAAGTTTTTTCCGATCGTTTTAGGGTTTGAATTTGGGGTTTCTTTCCTCTTTTTAGTTTGTGGTGATTTGGGGTTTAGGGTTTCAAAGAGGATTTCCTTCCACGTCTCGTGATCTTGAGTGTTGCCGTGAAGAAGAAGAGTTTTAGGTAAGGGAAGCTAGACCATGTTTAGTGGTGTTATTATTATAAATTTAGTATTTCTATGATTTATAGATGATTTTGAGAAATATGTATGATTAGGTGTATAATGTGTATGTTAATTTGTGATCTTGATAGTATGATGTGTGTATGATTGGAATGGTGTGAAATTGATGTTCTATGCTGTTAAGATTTTGTGTGATAATGTTGGTTTGATGTTTGAAAACTGAACTCAAGTGATTGGAGTGAGAGTTGGTCAAATTATTGAGTTTTAAGCCTAAAAAGGGGGCGGGGGGTTTCATATGTGAGTGTAGGAATTTGGGGCTGATGTGAGAAAATTGTTTTGAGGTGCTGTCATGAGGTAAATTAAGACTTGTTGGAAGTATAAGATGATTGAAATCTAATTTGTAACGAAAAGGTAGTGTATAGTTGAAGTTTAGAGTGTTTTTAGTGAAAAAATAGGGTTTTGAGTAGTGAGATTTTGAAGTAAGGGGTTTAATATGTTTTGCAGAGTTTTGAATAGGTTATGATACTAATTAGGACTTGGATAGAGGTTCAAACCAGTGAAAATCTGTCATGAAGGTGAAAGTTGCATCTTAGGTTGGTTTTTAGTCTCTTTTGGAGGTTGAGTTATTGAGTTGGTTTGGTACATATAATTCCTATCTAAATAACCAATGCAATACTCTACTTTCATCTATAAACATGTTTCATATCAATATTAGTGTTACAAATTCTAAATTGATCATTTGAATATGTCTAAGATGCACCAAAACCAGAAAAACCAGGTTGTTGTCAAAACTGATAAGAATAATCGATTATCTCACTTGATAATCGATTATTCTAGTGAGAGGGTCATATTTCCTTCAATGCTCTCGTCAATAATCAATTATCAGATGTGATAATCGATTATTGTCGTACTGGACGCCACTACACCAGTTTTGGGTGGTTTTCAGGGTTCTGAATGTGCGTTTTGGATGTCCTTTAGGTCGTTTTGGGGGTTTTGGACCTTTCCGGAATTGTTGGTGATGGTTTCAAAGTTGTTTTCCATGTCTAAGTATGAGTTTAAGGGGTTTTGTGTTGTTTAGTGGTTCTTTTTGGACTGTTATTGTCTGTTAATGTACATAGAATGGTTTCATGTGATTTTTGATGACTTGTTAAGTTGTTTGTAGTCTTTTGAAGTATAATTAGTATTATATCTATGTTTGTATGCAATGTAAAAGTGAAAGATTATATGTAATGGATTTTATAATTATCAAAGACTTGAAGTATGGGTTCAAAGTGAAAGTATGTGATTTTCAAAGTATGGTTGATGGACGTAATTCCATGGATCTCAAAGGGAGGTTACATAGTGGTGTCCTATGTTATGGACGTAATTCCATGGATCTCAAAGGGAGGTTACATGGTGGTGCCCTATGTTATGGACGTAATTCCATGGACCTCACAGGGAGGTTACATGGTGGTGTCTTATGTTGTGATCCAAAGTGAAGTCTCTTGTTGAGTTTCAAGTATGTTTAGAATGAATGCAAGAGCTCAGTCTTGGGGGTTATCCTAAAACTCCAATGGTCTTTCATTCTCAAGTAGAGAGGATTGATCCATGTGGTGAGGAGTAGCAGGAGGTCCTAGTCTTGGATACTTCCAATATGACCCAAGGTGAGTGATGACGGACTAATCTCGTGAGTGTGGTAGGGTGAAACCCATTGGCAATGATTTTGCAAAGCAGTAGAAGCCACCACAAGTGCACAACCCGCCATAGCTTGACAATCATTCTAAGTCCGGACGGTCAAATTCAGTGTGGTGTTATGTATGAAGAGTTATGTGGTGTGAATGAATAAGTATGCTTGTATGAAACTTAGTAAATGAGTACCACAAGTGCACAACCCGCCATAGCTCGACAATCATTCTAAGTCCGGACGGTCAAATTCAGTGTGGTGTTATGTATGAAGAGTTATGTGGTGTGAATGAATAAGTATGCTTGTATGAAACTTAGTAAATGAGTATATGATTAATCTTTTTTAAACTAGCTTACCCTTGCTTTTTTGTTGTCTGTCCTTGTATGTTTTCTCTTTTGCGATGATCACCTGATTGGTGTGAGCTTAGGGAGACATCTGTTTCAGTTACTTCATTGTTAGGTGTTTGAGGGGATTCAGTAAAGAAGTCGGACGAATCTACATGTGTAGATATTGTCTTTTGTAGGTTTGTTTCTTATATTAATTAATTTATCATATATGTAATATTCATTTTAGTAGTATTTTACTATTAAAGATGGGATGTTACAATAATAGTAATATTAAAAGAAATAAAATATATAAAATTTTAAAAACCATATAAACCTTAACGCTTTCGTTAAGCAGTTTTTTTTTTAACTTCTTTTAATTTATTTCTTTATTTAATAATAATAAAACATATTAAAAAATTATAAAATAAAATTTAATATTTTAAATTAAAATATTATGTATTAAACAAAAATAAATAAAACATATTAAAAAATTATAAAAATGTATTAACCGTATTTGGAAATATGATAACATATTGAATAATCTAAATTTAATTAACCGTATTATTTTTTTAAGTTTTTTATTTATTTTATAATATATTTATTTTTATTTTTTATAATAAATATTTTATAAATTAAAATATTAATTTATATTTAGTTATATGAAAAATATTAAATTAATTAAATATTTATTATATTAAAAGAAACAATTTTTTTATTATTAAATTTAAATAAATAAATTTTTAATTAAAAATATAAATTTTTAATTTTTTAATATGTTTTATTATTATTATTATTATTATTAAATAAAAACAAAATAAGTAAATTAAAAAACCTTAATCATGTTCAAAAGTCTGTTAAATAAATTTCTTAACCAAATTTTTTAACCGGAGTCTGAGTGTTAGTTAAGTAAATTTTTTAATGGATTTTCAAATGCTGATAAAGGTATTTATAATATTTTAGAGATGCAAAATGAAAATTGAGAAATGAAGAGAGAACTAATCAAATATTTAGTGGAAGAATTGTGTTCCGGAACAGAAGTAATAGCCTTTGACGTTTTATGCAACAATAAGTCCAACTAGACTAGGAGCCTATAGCTATCAGTACTATGCGTTGATTAGTAGTACTATGCGTTGATTAGGGTTTATATGGCCCCGTAGCTATTGACTTCTCTTATACTTTGTAAGTCTTTCTGTATTGTTGGAAAATAATACTTCAACCACCTTCTTCTCGCTATAATTCAATCTATCAATACAATAATACATTAATATATAGTTTTAAAAAATATGTAACTAAACTGTTAATGATTTGATCATCAAGTGGTAATTTTTTCTCTGACAAATTGTTATGTTAGTTCTTAGACCACCAAATTACTTTTTATTTTTTTTAAATTTTAATATTTTCGTCTTTCAATTGTTTTATTTATTTTAAAGGTTTAATGTTTTGGTAATTCCCTATTTTTGTCAATAATCTCAAATAAGTCTTTTTCTTTTTCGGTGTTTGGGTTCTTATTTTGTAAAATTGAATCAAACAGAATGTTACTTGACATGACATGCTGAGAGTGTCTTTTTAAATGACGTTGCATTAAAAACGTGTGTGAAGTGTATTTTTTTAATTTGTGAATTAAAAAATGGAATGCAAAGAGAGGGGAATTAAAATTTAAATAAGGGTAAAGTGGTCAAAATAATATAAATTAACTGCAGCAACCCTTTCTGTGCAATTGCTAATTCGAAATCAGATTTGGGAAGAAGATTAAAACTTCGAATTAGGGTTCGTGAGAGATTGGGAGAAGCACTTTGGTTTAGATGCATGAACGAGTGATTTGTTTTTGGCAATGGAGATTCAAACATTCTACAAGTTTTCTCCGATGACTACGTTTCTCTCCATCAACTATTTGGACTGTTTCCTCTCTTTATGTTCTCTTCCCGTAATGCACTTTTCTTCTTTCGTTTTTTCTCTCGAAAATGTAACGCTTTTTAGGGATAAAGTTAGACATTGTTATTGTTTATTATTTTATAATTTTTTATTTTAATTTACTTTCATTTTGTGGCAGCAATCGAGTGGGTGGCCTTTTCAGCTTCTACTAGTGGCATGCCTCTCTTCATGTCCCGTTCTTATTGGACCTGCTTCGAACTCAACTCCATCTTTGCTCCCAAAACGATTCAAAGAATGGAGCTTTGGGTCATGTCCAATCTCAAATGGAGACTTTGCTCCATCATGCCCTATGATTATCTTAACCATTTCATCACCAAGCTCCATTCCTCCTCTTCCTCTGAATCCACAAAGCATTGTTTTCTCTCACGAACCCTGGTATGAAGTCTGATTTCGAATTGGCAATTACACAGAAAGGTTAATTTAGATTCTTTTGACCACTTTGTCCTTATTTAAATTTTAATTTTCTTCTTTGCTCTTCATTTTTTAATTCACAAATTAAAAAAATACACTTCAGACACGTTTTTAATGTCACGTAATTTAAAAAGACATCATCAGCATGTCACGTAACATCCTCCTTAACTTCAATTTGACGGCAAATCCTTCTATGATTCAATTTTAGAAAAATAAGAACTCAATTGAGACGACGAAAAAGAAAGAAACCTAAAACCAAAATTAAAGACCTATCGAAACATTAAACCTATCTTAAATATTGTTTTCTGTTTCAACATGAGATTTTTCTATTTTCTTTTTATTTAATAAAAATTAATAAATCGTTTATTTTAAATTGTTCACTCTATTGATAAAAGCAATAGTAAAATAAGAGAAAATAATTTTTACATATCAGTTATGTTAAAAAGTTTATTTAAAAATAAATTATTATTTTATATATTTGTTAAGTTTTATAATTAGCGTTTAAAAAAAAGTCGATAATAATTTTGATTGGTTTATAGTTTAAAACAGTGTATATACTGACACTAAACTATTAAAATAATTGGGAAGATATAAATTATGAATTGATTGAAAAATAATAGTCGAAAATAATTTTGATTGACTTACCGGAAAAGCGATACTTGGACGAGGGTGCTGGGCCACCACATATGGGCTGGTTCAACCACGTATTTCCTCAGTATCCCAGCCCACCCGTATCCTAACACCTGCACACAAACGCATCTTATCATGGTGAGTCAGCGAGTGAGTGAGTGAACGAGTGATTCACGCCTCTAACCTGTGTAGTAACGATGAGAAGCCAAGAGGCGGAAAAGGAGATGCTGCGTCCGTAAAAGGCTTTGATAATGTTAACGATGCCAACTGCGTACGGAGACCCGTTTCCGAAAGCGCTTCCGGCGTTGGCGAACATGGTAATGAGCACGTGCTCCTTCACGTTAAACGGACCCGGGTTGAAGGAGAAGGTCCTGGACCCGAACCCGCGGATTGTGAACTTTGTCTTGGGTAGAACCGCGGCCATGAAATGCGCGACGGGGAGGACAGCAACCTGAACGGTGACCTGTGTTATGACAATAGGCTCGGTGCGGTAGGCGAAGAACTGGTTGGTGAAGGAGAGGAAGGAGCAGGAGAGGAGACCCAGGAACCACATACGGAAGGTCCATATAGGTTGGGTCGGGTCGTCAGTGGTGGGTACCGTGAGACGAACCTCCTCAACGGGAGACACCTCGCCTTCGTCCGCTTCACTAGTGGTTGGATTCTCTGTGTCGGACCACATGCTGTGGTGTAATGTAAGAGACGATATGTTTTTACGCTTGATCAAGGTTTCGAAAAGTTTGGAAGTGCTGTTTTCTGTTCGGCTAGATTTGGAAATTGTAATATAAGGAAAGAGTTCGAGTTTTCCATCGGAGTTGACCATGGAAAAGTCGCAGATTAGTCTTCCAAGTCTCTCACAAGATCTTTCCATGCATACACGTTTCGGGGAAGAGTGAGCTGTCTTTAATATGGACGTAAAGAAGAGAAAAAGATGTGTTTGAAAGAATCGTTTCCACTGTCATTTCATTGTCTGCTTAAAAAAAAGTTGGTTTTTCTCTACAAAATTTAATTATTATCTTTTTATTCAAGATTTTGAAATGCAATTTCACTCCACCACATGAACAAACTATATATATTATAGGAATGCAAGTAAAGTTCTTATTTTACGTCTTTTAAAAATCAGTGCTATAGATTTCTTCAATGAATTATTTTAGACATTTGAAAAATATTTAAACCTTAAAAAAATATTATGATTTGTTGGATATTGATATATTAAATTTATTCACATAATTAAACATTTCAAATAAAAATATAGGATTGAAAAATAATAAAATCAATTAAAATTTAATAATACAATATATATATATATATTATGGAATAATGTTAACAATTTCAGAAAACCATAAAACCCATAAAAAAATTATTTATGATTAATAATGTCGCAATTGATTTTATTATTTATTGAAAAATAAATATTAATTAATTATGATAAGTTAATATATAATCTTGTATCACAAAAAATTGAAAAATAAATTTTAAATAAAATTATAATACATTTTAATATAAATTTTTATTATATTAATAAATAAAAAGGTCTTATTGTTAAGATTATTTTAGGTTTTCCAGACTTTTGAGATGGCAATTTGTTGTGTAAATTAACTGTGCAATTTGCTTTTATGTAAACTTTTAAAAAAAAAAAATTGCCACGTGTTTGGAAAAACAAAATGAAGAAGTCGTCTTGTACAGCGTAATTTTACTTTGATTTCTTTTTTCATTTCTTACATTTTTTTATTCGTGCTTATCGATGCTTTTTTATATTTTTAACAAATTTTTTGAAAGAGTTGTGATTTAGTACACTAATTTATTACTTATGATTTTTTTTTCAATGCTTGTACTTTTTGTTTAATTTGCAAGTTTGGAAATAACTTTTTTAGAAATCACTTTTTATGTTTAGTTGTGGTTATTTTATTGGGTGTAATTTTTTGAATTTGGTTTACTAGATTAAAAAAACAGTTGAATATAATGTTGTAATTTTCATTTTTATAATTTTAGATAATTTAATTAATTAATCAAATTATTGCTAGTTAAATGTAATATGGTAAAATTAAAATCACAGTAGTAAATATATGTTCTCATTTTAATAAAATAAATTTAAATTAAAAGGTTTTGGAACATTAACAACAACAACAAAAATCCATTTTGTAAAACTAGTGTCATGATGTGACATTTTTAGTTGTTTTTCATTTATTATTTTACGCAAAATCAACATTCAACAACTAGATATAAAGATGGTTATATTGTCTAAGTTTATTTATTTTTTTATTATCGTTTAATTAATCTAACTTTATTATGAGTATGGTGTGATAAACAAATTAAAAATTATCAATGTGATTAATATGTCATGTAAAATAGTATTAAAAGAAGTTGAATTCATATCCATGGCACAAATTGTCAGGCCCGTAATTATACACCCAAACCCCACCTGTTAAATCGCATTTAATGCGCCCAAACCCTGTTCTGAATTCATTAAAAACGCACCCAAACTTTGCACACGGACGCCAGGTGTCGTTAAACAATAATCTGGAACCAGTTAGTGGAGTACAAGTGGCAGCAGGAGAATGGACGCTCGTCCTACGTGGGAAGGGAAAATGATTTTTCTGAAAACCCTCTTCCCACTCTTCTGCATGCTTCTTCTCCTTCCCCAAAATTCTGATTTTCCAATTCTCCACCTTCTCTCTAGAAACCTCTACCTTCTCTCTATTGAAACTCGTCCTTTCTCTTCTCCGTTCACGTTTCAGAAACCATAGAAGCACTCCCGGCGTCTTAAGCTTCACTTTGAACCGAATACATTTGAATTCTGAAACTGGTAAGTTTCCTTATACCTAGCCGTTCGTTTTCTGATACATGCAAACCCAGCTCCGGTTGCATGCTGTTATCCTGTCTAAGTCTCTGTTGGTTTATTTAATGTTAGAAATTAGTTTGAAGAAGAGTGGAACGTAAGGGTAGAAGGGAGCTCAGTTAGGCGAAGAGTGATTTAGTACGTTCGTTCACGAATCCAGGTAAGGGGAGCTTATTAAGTTTAATTCTTGTGTATGTGTTGTGATGTATGACATTATATGAGTTTATGAAGCATGAAATATGTGTTAATTGATCTTTGGTATATGATTTGGATGATGAGATGATATATGAGAATTATGAAATGTACTATGATAAGAGTAGTTAAATGTATGAAAGTTATACTGGAAAACGAGTTTACTGTAAGTGAGATTTTGAATATGAAATTCTATGATAATAAACGTTCGTTATCGAACGGTCCTTGACCGTTCGGTATTCTTAGTAATTCCCTTGAAAAACAGAATTCTTTCATTTGGAAAGAATACTCATTGAGGACGAACGCCCTCTTATATTAGTCTTACGTTTGAGCGTTCGGCCAAACGTAGATATCCTGAGTGTTGTGTGAGAATTTGAGAAGCTTGAAAATACACATTCGGACACATAGTCATTTTGTTAAAAAATATAACTTTACCATCTCGTCTTATATAAATCCCTCTTTCTATAATTTTGAAACAGCGATTGGTCTCGACCCAAAGCGTACGTTATGTGTGACGCTCGGTCTTATACCGAACGTTCGTTCTTATCCTGAATCAACAAACTAGTGCAAATAGCGTTCGTCCGAAAGATCAGTAGCGTTCGTCCAAAACTTCAATAAATATCCATTACCGCGTTCGGTCATTGACTGGCGGTTAGTCTCTTTGATTAAATCGTACTCTGTATCAGTATCTAAACACCTTGTGGTGTCTCTGTCCATTTGGATTCGATCTATAGTTATGGTACTTAAATTATTCTAAGTATCATTTGAATTGTTCTAGAATCAGTTCATTTAACTGATTCAAGTGGTCACAACGTCCGTCATTGGAAAGGTGTTCGTTTCCTTCTGTTCAGAAACGAAGATTCCTCTGTATCGTGTTAACGTTCGTCCTCATTTTGAAGAGGGTTGAACGCTCGTCATTTTATGAAAGTGGAACGAAATATTTAATTGATATTAATGTGGAAAACTGTAATGTGCGAACGGTATAAGAAATGAAATTATGGTTGTGGATTTTGAACGAGCGTTCCAGGGAGGAATGACTCTTGGATGAAAGTTGTGATTAGTAATGTATGAATGTGGACAAAGCTTGGCCGACGTTTCATCCTGATGTTCCGTGAGTACTCGTCCTCACGTAGAGGGGGTACATCATGTGTGGGAACGGCAGGAGGTCCTAGTCCTTAGGAGTACTTTGGACGGAACGGACTAACCTCGGGTGGCAGCTGATGAGAATTCCAGTTACTACATCACCCGGGTGCACGAACGTAGTAGCTACACAAGATTCATACAGTCCGGACGGTCAGTCTAGTATCAAGAATTGATTGAGTAAATGAATGGATTAAATTATATGTTGGGAATTATTGATCTGATTGATATGTTATGAAATGTGTGTTTTACTTGAATTAAATTCAATAAGCTTACCCTAGGTATTTTCATTGTGTTGTCCTGTCCTTGTACGTCCGTCCTGTCTATGCGATGATCATCCGTGTGGATGTGAGCAGATGGAGAGGCGTTGCTTGAGGAAACTCTGGAAGAAGAAAATTTGGAGGATGCAAACCTCGTGGAAGTTGAAGTGAAGGCCGAACAGTAGTGCGTTCGGTTAGATGTTTAGTTTATACATTTTATTGTTCTGCTTTTAGAACGACCCCTTTTTATTAATTGACCGTTCGGTATTTCTGTTTTGTAAACCGTTCGGTCAGGTATGCTTGGGTCGAACGTTGTTTTTGTATTTAGCTTCTTGTAAGGTCGTTCGGCCGGAACCTTTACTTTCGTTAATTAAGACTGATTTGGCTTATCATTAAATGTAATTAATTCTACTATATAGTGTTTACTGTATTTTTGGGATGTTACACAAATCACTAATATATTTATAAAATAATTTATTACTCACACAAAGATTTATCATAACTTCAATCACTTGTTACATATTTTTAACGACACACGATTATTGAATTCAAATGCATTAGCTTGTGTCTAAAAAATATAGATTAAACATTTTGTTAACATACATCACACTTTAGGGTAGAGACAATTATTTATGAAACTTTTATATTTTTATCAAACTTTATTTAGAACTTTAACATTTTGTACTATTAAACTGCATTCAATTGCAAAATGAATTTGGATTTGAAAGTTTGTGTATGATTCTGACTTTCACACAAATCACTGGTCATTATAAAAAAAACGTTTGTTTCTAAAAACAAATTTAAGAGAGTTGATTTAAGAGGAAAGAGATGTGAACGTGGGATTATTTGGATTAAGAAAAATACGGTAAGAAATGAAAGAATTTAAGATAAGAGTTTATGAAAGTTTCTTAATGATGTGATGAGATTGATAAATTAAAAAGTGTTTAATTGTTAAAATAAAAAAATTACCATTTTCCCATTAATCATAAAAGAAAAATAAAATAGAATATGATAAATGTAAAATGAGTTATTTCATTAAATTGAAAAAAAAATGATAAAATTATATTGAAATAAAATGTGATTGGTAAAAATTAAGTTAAATAAATTGTTATTTGGTGATTAAAACGAGAAAATAAAAATAGATAAGAATATAGAGTAAAAATTGATAGACATTACACTTTGAATTATAAAAGATAAGTCTAAGAGTTTAAACACACAAATAAATGAAAGAGCTTTGATAAAACCAAAAGTTTAGGAGAGTCACTTTCATAAAGTTAAAATAGATAAACTCTAATATTCTAAATAAAACTCAATTTTTTATTTTTTTATTGATAAAAATAGCTCAACTTATATAAAAGTTTTAGTATCAGAATTATAAAATATTACAATTGTAATTATATTTCATTTAAGGTAATAGTAATTTCGCTAAGCTAATAATGATGTCATTAATTAATGACAAAATTATAACTAAAAGTATGTCAACCAAAAGTTATCCAAAAGCAAAGACATGCTTGTAACTATGCCTTGTGACTCACAAATAGAGAAAATGTAAGCATTTCATAGAAACTCCACGTCCTATCAATCCGACAACATAGAAACTCAAAAACATAAAACTCAATAAAACAGTCCAACTATTATTTTATTATTATCAACACTCCTAAACGTTTTCTCTATCTATTTGATTGGATTTATTGGGGAAAAAATTAATAAAGATTTTGTCAAGTTTTGACAAATTAATCACATTCTTAATTATCAAATAAGGAATAAGTCATGACAACCGAATCCCAAATAATAACAAAAATTACATGTATATATATATATATATATATATATATATATATATATATATATATATATATATATATATATATATATATATATATATATATATATATATATATATAATAACCATACACGATTAATAAAAATAAAATTACACTGGAAGCGCATCTCACACCTCAATGAAACTTTAATTACAGGCACAACGTCCACAATCTTTGCTAAACATTAAAAATACAAGAAATGTGGTGGTAGATAAAACTTTTTTTAAAAAAGAGTAACTATTTTGAAAGAGAATAAATTATAGAAACGTGAATCATGTAATACTCAAAATTACTAACCTTTTCTGTCACTAATTATACAACACACTAAGAAAGCAGTCCATATCCAATGACAAGTGCTATGAACCATGCGACGCTTGCTATTTACTTGAATTCAAAGTATAGGTCTTTTATTTTTTACATTTTGCATGTGCTACAAACAAGTGGTATCATTACTTTGCGGGACAACCATCAACGATTACGCCTTTTGCAGTTGGGCAAACTGCGAGTGGACAATGTTCTCCATCATTTCCCCACCAATTTAGATTCTTGTTTTCCAAACCCAATGAGAAGTAGAGCAAGACCGTCATAAAAGCAACTCCGCTGTCAAGTGCCGCTGACAGAACATAGTTGTACCTTTGCCACCACTTCTTTCTGTAACGGAAGATAAAGAAGTTGAAAATTGTCCCAATCAAAATCCATGAATTGTAGTTCAATGGTGTTGCTGGTGGCATATATGCAGTTGCTCCTAGGAGAACTGGGAGGTTTATCAGTGGAATCCATGAATTTTTTGGAAATGCTTTGTGCAATAGCCAAACAATTATAGGTCCCAATGCACCTCCAAGGAAAAACCAATTCAATGCACTGTAGTTTCCTAGAGAACCAAAGATCCGCTTTGGTCCCACAAGGCCCCAAATAACTGATGCATCAAAGAATACACGGTCACCTGGGCATGTCCAGGGACTGTCTTCTGGAAGGAGATCGTCATGACATATGTTCTTTATGGAGTTCAGCAACCACCATGCTACCCCAATGTTGATGGTTCCAGCTAGCATTGTACCTATGAACTATGCATGCGTATATACATGTGTCAATAAATTTACTGTACAAAAACTACAGAATATAAATGCATTATCTTTGTCGGCATATATACAAGGTGAGCTGTTTTTGTGTGTGTGCTTCAAGAGCGTACCTGAATTAAGAACATTGATCTTGGAGGGATTTTCATGTAGTGCCCAAGTTTGAAATCAGCGAGGAAAGAGACAGCCTGGGCCATGCTGATGTAACCAAAAGTTTTGAAGCATACATTTGCAATCGGTCTTCCCGGGTAAATGAGACCAAAGACATACTCAGTGATGACATTCAATCCTGGTGTCTGAACACACAACAAAGAGGGCGATAGTTAAAACTTCAAATGTTGTGGTCCCATGAACAACGAACCTAGTTTTAAACGCCAGGAAAGCTCTTGAGCTAAAATTAAATACAAGACGTAAATGCTCTATTTTCATCTTATCTCACATTGTTCTTAAATTCTGAAGTAACCATCGAGAAAGCCTTTTAAGCATTATTGTATCTAGTTTTGTCACGAGACACGTGAAAAGATGAAGTTTTCTAATTCCATGTCAATTCAGAAAGTAATTGTTTATCTATATGAAATTGAAATGTGTGTATATTCGTATCATTTCGAGGGTAAACATGAGAAAAAAAATATATCATATGTGTATGGAAAAGCTCAATCTTTTTAGCACAGTTAGTATTTGAAATAACATTAGAAATCCTATGATGAATTGGCTTGTAGCTCGATCTATACCATCCGTGGTCTTTCTAGTCAAGTTTAATTTCTGCACAACTATATATGTCATGTGCTACCACGTAACGAGGTGCAAAAGTTGTAGTCTCTAACCTGGTTTGTGGTGGCAGTGATGATGCTAATAGGAAGGGTAAATCCGAAAGCTAGGGCTGCAGCAAAGAGAAGTCCCCACCACGGCATTTGAACCTGGTCGTTGAGAAAGATGCATAGTGCGAGAGAAACCACAAGGGTCACAAACAGCAATAAATAAAACCACCAGGAAGGTATGTCTTGGTATCTTTTCATCAATTTTGTGTGAATATCTTTTTTCCCGTTGGAAGAAGCACGATAGCGCTCCATAATCTCCCTGCATATTTGGTTATACATCAACATACAATATTTTGTTTGATGATATACCTGATAGTCTAAAAAATATAAACTGTTGTGGTAATGTTTCATGGAGTTACATGTTAAGACATTGCATATGAACTTCAAGAAAATTGTGGAAAACGTAATATGATTCTAACCTGAGTTGACACAACTTTTCAAGTTATATATCCTGTAAACCATATAATTTATTAAGCTCCAGCTTATATAAGTATATTGTCTAATCTAGTGTTCTGAGAATAATTTCTCAAATGTAAGACATTTATTGCTTTGCAGAACATGCAACTGTAGAGTATACATTACATTAAATCACATTCAAATTTTTACAACCTGAGCAATTTAGAATTTAACACATTCTACTATATTTTTATTCCAGAATTTCAAATGCAATAACATCAGTCTTTTTAACTCTCATCGTACTAAATTAACACAGTAAGAAATTAAGCATCACAGAAAAATAATTTGAGGGGTATTACCTTCCGTAGAAGCAGAACACATGTGTGAGGGTGGATGCTACGGTGGCAAATCCAAAGCCATAAGTGAGAGCGAAAAACACACTGAGATGAATTCTACCTTGCTTTTCATACTCTGCAACATTCAACTCAAAATGATTGTCTACAATGGCAGATATGTTGTACCTTTGACCTTGGGCTGTAAACAAGTGTGAGGAGAAAATGGGAAACCTATTGGCATTGTACACATTGAGGCCCCAATATGCTATAGGAGTAACGACATACACTATTAATGCATAACCCACAAAAACATTGGCAATGGCAAAGAAGGGTGATATAAGAGGGCTGAACAAGAATGATGCCACAGCAGCCCAATCAAGTGTGAGGGCTCCAACTCCAAGCCCCCTCATGCCTGATCCTATCTGCTGAGCTGTGACTGACTTGGAGAATATCCAACACACCCATGAGATATTTGTGAGCGTTGTGAACAAGTATCCAGGGACCACGTACCACAAAAAACTGCATGATAGTGCAATAAAGAAAAACTTGGACCGTGATGTAAGTCCTGGGTCATCTTTCTCATGCAATGCTCTGCGTATATCAAGAATTCATTTATGTAAGTATAGTGATTCGTTAGTACATCAAAATACAGAGTCTGCACACTATGTGATTGCATGTGAAACTTTTATTGCTTCGCACATGTTTCCCTTGTTACATACTTATTTCTCGAACAGTACTACACAGCTCATAAAGCTACAGATATACGAGTTTCATGTCCTACTTCCTTAAAGGTGTATAAGACCATCTTAAACATCCACACAAGGATCACCATTTGACACGTTTAAAAGAGTTATCAAGTTTTGACTGCATGTTATCAGCAATTGGTCAAAATCAAATAGTCTGTATTATAAAAAAAAATGTTTCCTATATATGGGTTGTCATTTTCAATATATCAGAGTTCAAGTCAAGTAAAACAGTGATGATAAAAAATCTTGTATCGGTAGTCCATATCAGAATCCAAGTCAAGTAAAATAAAGATGACAAAGGATCTTGTAAATATTAAATTATATCTTCCTTTTTAAAAAATATAAATTCAAAATTGATTGCGAAACTAGCACGACGGGTCACATGCTGCTGCTTCTTAGTGTCGTAAGTCGTCTGCACATAGCTGTTATGCTTAATATTGATCAATTCAGAACCACATGTTTAAACAATAGAAAAAAGTGAGATTAAATGTTTGATATTAACGTTAATGTAGTCAACTGTGGGGTAGTTCTAAAGTCAACTGTGCTATAGTTAGACTAGAATCTTAGAAACCAGCTGTCCCAGCTCAGTGTCTTTATTTGAACAAAGTCTTCTTTTATGTGTTTTCCTCACTTTACGCATTCTAGGAAAATCAGTGACGATTTGGCTAAACTATTTTTATACACAAATAATGAATCCCCCACCCACTTGCACTTTACCCTCATACAAATTGCTTTTTTTGTGAGTGAACTTTATCTAAAATTCAAGTCAGGTTCATTTATTGGGTAACTTTACATTAGAGGTATTAATAAACTCTCCCTTTTGTTTAAATCTATCCACGCTCTATAAATATTTACTGCGGGGATGTAAGGAACATGTGCATATTACAAAACATTCTACCAGCAAGTGTACTATGTGCATCATTGAATTTTGAAGAAATATAAATTATAAGTATTAAAAGAATTCATTTTACTACTCATAGAAAATATAATACAATAGTACAGTGAAAAGAAAGATGCTTGTAAAAAATGATAAAAACATTAGGATAAAAAAACGCAATAGGAAGTATATGACATACCGGAAAAGTGAAACTTGGACGAGGGTGCTGGGCCACCACATATGGGCCGGTTCCACCACGTATTTCCTCAGTAATCCGGCCCATCCATATCCTAGTACCTGCAAACGCGCCGTCAATTAAGGCCAATTAAATTTATTTTGTCAACATTTTTCACAATTTTAGTCATCTACAAAAATCGATTAAATACTTTCTATGTACTGATAACATAGTCATTAAAAATCTAATTAAACTAAGTATTCAATGAGTTTTGCTAGTTGCACAGCACTTCAGTGATTACGATACATTAAATTAAACTCCAAATTAGAAAATTATATATACGTTACTTTACACAACATGATAATTATAAAAAAATAATTATTCTCTTACATACAGGAACTCTAGAAAATTGTTGTTATCATTGACTTGAACGAGTACTTGTACAATTGATTAAAAAAATATAGAAGAAAAAGAGTTCAAATAGAGAAGATTATATGAAAATTTTAAATCCGTATTATTTTTCTACAGAATATTACTTTATTTTTTAACAAAATATAAAGTTTGAATCAAATGATTCAACTGGGGTCAAGAGGGAAAAAATTAATATATGCCGAATAGAATTTACAAAAGAGACGCAAAAGACTTGATTAAAATAATAGCATGAAATCGGCAAATCATTACAACCATCGTGAAAAGGACCGGTGGGAGAAGACGAATCTTGGATAATTATATATGATTTTATAGTAATTGGAGAATAGTTTAAGAATAATTAAAGTAATTAAAACAATTAGTAGGTGAATGAAGTGTAGTTGAGAGTAACCTGTGTAGTAATGATGAGGAGCCAAGAAGCGAAAAAGGAGATACTGCGTCCGTAAAAAGCTTTGACAATGTTCACGATACCAACAGCGTAGGGCGACCCGTTTCCGAAAGCGCTTCCGGCGTTGGCGAAGATGGTAATGAGGACGTGCTCCTTCATGTTAAACGGGCCCGGGTTGAAGGAGAATGTCTTGGACCCGAACCCGGGAACAGTGAACTTGGTTTCGGGAAGAACTGCGGCCATGAAGTGGCCAATAGGGAGTGTGGCAACTTGAATGGTGATTTGAGTAATGATGAGAGGCTCCGTACGGTAGGCGAAGAACTGGTTGAGGAAGGAGAGGAGGGAGCAGGAGAGGAGACCCAGGAACCACATCCGGAAGGTCCATACGGGTTGGGTCGGATCGTCTGTGTTGGTGACCGTGAGACGGACCTGTTCGATTGGAGAAACGTCGTCGTCTTCTTCGTCTGGCACTTGGGCCGTGACCGGCTTCTCTGGGTCAGAAACGGTGGTCATGGTCAGAGAGAGTGGTCTTGGGTGATGCGAAAAAATTATCAGTGTGTTCTGTTACGTTGGATTTGGAAGATATAAAATGAAAAGGATTTGGATTTCCACCTGTCAAGTCCTTCTGTAGGGTAGATCCTTTTTTTTCCAATCACTACTAAAAAATGTTCACACTCCTTCAACAAAAATATTAAATGATAATCTATTTCAAAATGTGTTAACTGATGTTACATGGCAGAGAAATGATATTTGAAATAATATTTTTATATTCATTTTACATTATTTTTTCTTATTTTTTACTTTCTTGGATTTTTAAAAATTACAAAAGTTCACCCACGTCATTTTACTTTTGTTAGATATGTTAAATGAATGACAATAAATATCATACTACTTTTATTCTATATTGTAAAAGTAGAAATAATAGGCCAATTCTTTAGCGAAATTTATATTTATCAAATATATTATTTTATTTTTTATTTAATAAATTATCTATTGTTTTAGGTATAGAAGCGATTATACTTAAAAAATATTTTTTCACACTTTTTTCGTTTAGGTTATTTGAATGATTTTAATTAATTTTATTTGTTTTTTTAATTTCAAATCGTACGAATGAGTATTGATACTTAAAGTTAGTAATCTAATTAATCAAGAATTCATAATAAATATAATTACATATTTTTTTTACTTTTTACCTGAATTTATAATTACCTAAATAAACTTGTAATTAATAATAACCTAATTATGGTCTATCATCCCATAACTAAGACTAATAAATTTGATTAAAGATTATTTAAAACTGCAACAGTCTAGTTTATCGCTTTCATCACCACATGTGTGGAGATCATACGCACATACGATACATCTAAAAATACTTATTGGAAAATATTATCTTTTGTATAATCTCAAAAGGAATGAATATCTTTTGGATTGTGTGCTACTTGTTTTTCAACTTTATCGGCCAAATGGGTTATTTTTTTGGTAAGATTATGGCAAGTGGCTTTATGCATATACGCGGTCAGCACATGTAAACGCATCCTTTACTCTATTTCACCAAAAGTTTCTTTCCAGTGAAGTTGCCTTTAAACGATAACTCACGGGTTTTTATATTTCCAAAATCGTTCCAACTAGAAATTTGCTAGTGTTAAATAAATATGCTCTGTTCCTAAAATTGTTTCAAGTTGACATTGTTAATAGAAAAATATTAATGTACTTAAAAAAATAAGGATAAACACCTTAATGACGTTTAAAACGTATATTTTAAAAAAATATAATATGTGTTATAACTAAAAGAATAAAAAGTAAAATCATATTTTTATCATGGCTATTGTTAATACTAATTTTTTTCAGTTTTAATATTAATATTTAATGAATATGTTAGTTGTAATATTAAGCTCTTAAGTTATGAGCATGACATATATGATAAGAAGTAATATTATGAAAATTATTAATTCAAAAATATTAAGATAATATCATAAATAAATTTATATATTTTTAAATGTTGAATTAAAAATATTAAAAAAAATTGAGACACCAATTTGGACTTTGCATGTATATAAATGCTTCATGTGAGCACCACGTACATATTAAGGATATTAGTCCATAGATGCCGTCAAAACGAACCCTTTATGCCACTATTGTTAAGAAAAAATAAAAAATTAGACACTTAACTAAAACTATATAGGCATGTATAAACACAATATATAAATAAAAATAAAAAATAATAATTCCAAATATATTTTTTTCAATATTTAAGATACTTTTATCATTGATAAAAATATGTGTGATCTCTTTTTTCTACTTTTAAATTATATCTCAATAATCTCATACTATTTCTAATTAAACCATTCATTTCTTAATCAATCATTTTAAGACAATAATAAGACTAGAAAATATGGGTAATGTTATGATTTTACTGAATTGAAATGTTCGGTTAAAACAAAATTAAATAAGATTTTGTATCTTATATGACATGAAGTGCTTTCCAAAAAAATAAAAAAAAACAAACTTAAGATCTCAAAATAATATATTGCACTAAAAATGCTCTTAGAATAAACTAAGTAATGGATACAAAAATATATAAAGACAATCATCATATTTATCAAAGTCGTTAACAAGGATACACTGGTTTTAAAAGAAAAAAAAAACAGAGTTAAAAGTGACTAATATAGAAAAATTAAATATATATCTTATTGAATAGTCAAATTTATTATTTTTATCATGATTATTTTTCTTCATTTACATGAAAATATATATTTTTTCAGGTTCAGAAAAATAAAATAACCACACGATTATGTTTTTTTAGCTGCTAAATGAAATTCTTATTCACTTCGTCTAAAAAAATAATGGTATAATGAAATTGTGATATAAGAAAAGGTGCAGCAAAGACAAAAGTCGTAAAGTGTATAGAAATTTTAATTGAAATTTATTTTAATATTTATTTTATTTTATTCTTACAAATTAATTTTTTAATTATTTGATATTATTATTTTCTATTTTATTTATATTTTTTTTATTATTATTTATTTTGTCATGAATATTATTTTACTTTTATATTTATTTTTTTAATTTTTTATTTATATTTTTTTTATATGTGTATATAATTTATTTTATCTTTTTATCTACTTATTTTATTTTAAAATAATTTTTTATTTATATTTATTTTGTTCCTTCATAAACTTGTTTTATTAATCAATTATTTATTATTTATATTTTATTATGTAAAAATTAAACTAATATTTATTAATTATTATAATATAATAAAAGATGATACTAGAAAAATTATTCTTAACAAACGTTTGTTAATTTTTTTGTCATTTGATATTTCTATAATATTAATTATTTTTGCTACCTTACTATTTTTTTTATGATATTTCATTATATATTCATTTAATAAAATTTAACATTAAAAAATATATTTTAGTTTTAGTATGTAAAATACTATCATTTAAAAATAATAATATTGATATTTATTTTAAAGTAAGTTGATTTTTAAAATAAATAGTTATTTTAGTGTGTGCGCTTACACACATTTTAATATCTTAAAAGTTTTTTTAACATATTTTTACATATTTAATAATATGTTAAAGAATATAATATATTTAAAGTATTATTTTTTTTGGGGTTAAATATGTTTTTAGTCCCTTAATTTTCAACGAAAATTGGAATTAGTCCCTCTTCAAAACTTTGGACTAATTTAGTCCCCAAACTTTAAAAATATGTGAATTTAGTTCTTTTAACCAAATTTTGTTAACTTTATTTTATGTTTCAAGTGCGTTTCATGATAGCATTTGAGTTGTTTACACCATTTGACACATTTTTGCTTCAATGTTCACTGAGAAATGCGTTTGAAACATCAAATAAAGTTAACAAAATTTGGTTAAAAGGACTAAATTCACACATTTTTAAAGTTTGGGGACTAAATTAGTCCAAAGTTTTGAAGAGGGACTAATTCTAATTTTCCCTAAAAGTTAAGGGACCAAAAACATATTTAACCCTTTTTTTTATATAGTCTTTTTTCTATGATTTATATTACTTAATCATTTAATAAAATTAAATTTAAAAAAATATATTTTACTTTTATTACTTAAAATAATATTATTTAAAAAGTAATATATGTTTATTGATGAAAAAATATACAAATTTGTGATAAAAAAATTTTGTCTTAAAAAATTTATTATTAATTTTTTATTTGAACGGTTTCTTTTATTAATATTTTATTATTAAATAACGTTTTCTTAGCAAGAGGGAACAATTGAATGAGAACTAGAGAAGAGAAAAGAGTATATACAGTTCTCACAGTTAACTGAACCGATACTATTATAAGTTCAGTTTTTAAAAACTAAACTATAAAATAGTATACTGAACTTTTAATAAAAGTGGATCAGTTTTTTTTAAGTATAATATAGTATAGTTAACTATAGTACAGTACAGATCAGTTATTTTTGCCCAGCCCTAAAGACAATTATCATGTTTATCAAATATAGAAAAATTAAATATATATCTTCTTGAATAGTAAAATTTATTATTTTTATCATGATTATTTTTCTTCATTTACATGAAAATATATATTTTTTCAGGTTCAGAAAAATAAAATAACCACACGATTATGTTTTTTTTAGTTGCTAAATGAAATTCTTATTCACTTCGTCTAAAAAAATCATGGTATAATGAAATTGTGATATCAGAAAAGGTGCAGCAAAGACAAAAGTCATAAAGTGATTATATTCCATGCCAATTTCATTATTTGAAATGAAGAACGTTATAGATATAAGTATCATGAATTCGTTTTTTATTATTTTTTTTAGTAGATGAGTCTATACCCATTATCTTACGTTAATTTATTTTCACCTTTTTCCTTATCCAAACAATCTATTCCTTGATACAGATAAAATGTAAGTCTTGAAGTGTCACTCTCTCCCATAGAAAAATTAAAAGATAACCCTCACGAAATTTGAAAATTCAACCTAGAATAAGTTTAGCATGCATATACAATTAAGAACAGAGGCAAGCAATTTTGGGGTTGCCCTAAGTTCAAGGTAAGTTTTTTTGTTGGGTTTTTGGGGCTTACCTTGAACTTAGGACAGTCCCAAAATTGCTTGCCTCTGTTCTTAACCAATTCTAACAACACATTTCATTCCACAATAGCACAACGGACCACCATTGCTACATCCTCCTCGAGCACCACCACAGACCACATTACTGTCTTGCTTCCGCCACCCTCTGCATGACGAAGACGAACAGGGATGTATCTTCAACCACAACTTGGATTAAACCCTAAATACCCAAATTGATACCCCAATTTGTGAAATGGAATGAACTTTGGACGAACCCTAGAAGCACTCAGAAGAATCTCAATCCCTAATTCGATCAATTGAAAATCTGAATCTCCATTTTGGTTTAAAACATTCATTTTATTTTTACTAAAAAAATTGTTATCATCCACGTGCTTCACTGCCCCTGTTTCAGTCAGCTACATCGGTTAAGAAACTGACTACAGTGTGCCACGTCAAACACACACTAACGCCATTGGAGACAATTTAACAGAAAGGATCCAATTGTTCCAATTTTTATAAATTTGGGACCCAATTGACATTTTCAGAAACAAATGGACTAAATTGAAATTTCACGCGAAAATAGAGACTTCGTGAATGATTAAACCTATAAATTATCACTAAACTCATTTATAGTTTATCAATGGTTAGTATAGTCAATTTTTAAACCTCTATAATATTTCATGATTGTTTCTCGTCACACTTTCACTATTATTAATTATATATCATGATTGGCATGAATTTTAAATATTTATTATAATGGTTGACAAACTATGCTAATTTCTATTGGATGATAATTTGAATTTACATATTAAATGCATGTTTTTTAAAATAATTTTTGCATAAATAATGTAATACAATTTATTTTTAAAGTAAATATGACGGTTAAAAAATGTAGAAATAATATACATGAAAAAATATGTTATTAATATCAATATTTTTTAATCTCCTTTTGGATCTATGCTATTAATATAAATCTATTTGAGTCTTTCTTTCAAATATAGTCTAAAGAGACACTTTAAAATATGAAATAAAATTGTCAATCTGCAAATAAGCAGAGAAAGAGAGAGCTCGTTGGCTTAAAAAAATTTGACAAAAAACACAACTCATTCCTACATCAATTACGTTCTTACCCTTATATTTTTGGTTCGAAAAGAGATTCTATGATTCGAAAAGAAAAAGAAGAATGACTGTGAAATTTATTATTTCATTTTTTTTATATGTATAAATATTTGATTTTCCAGTTCTCTCTATATACATATATAATCGATTATCTATTTTTTATATATAAAAAAATGAATAGTTAATTATTATATGAATATAAATAATATAATTAATATGATATAATAAAGTAGTAATTGAAAAGACAGTTAGATATTACATTATCTATAAGTTTTTCTTGTGAAAAAAACGACTTTTATATTGTGTATTTGGAAAGCTTTGATGTAAAATATATTTATAAATTACACAATTTAAAAACAAAAAAATATTTGAATTACATAATTTGAAGGTTAGAGATAATTTTGATGGTACGATTCACAAAATTTCCAAAAGTAAAATATATTCCATATTAAATATTCTGAAAATAAATAAAAAACTTATGAATTGTATAATTTAGAATATTTTTTTAATAGAAGTTGAAAATCTTTGGATCTATGCAATGCGTAAAGAAAATACAGTGGTGCAGAAAGTAAACTCCCTACATCACAATACACAAGCTGGAAACTTGTTACTGTGACTCATAAGAAGACTATTTGCAAAGCTCAAGGCCCAAATAGTCTCAACAATTTTTTTTCACTATTAGCCCAATTAATGGTTGAGGCCTGTATTAACCACCAATTTGGCATTTTGGCAACAATAATGTTCACAGTTTTTATTAATTTTAGTATGGTTATTATTTTACAAATTATGATGAAAAATTGCATGAATAAATTAAATCAAATTAATTTTTGAGTATTTTTGTTAATAATATTTTTTTAAGTTGAAAATCTTGTATGATATTCTGAGGTCTTGGAAACTTAAACAGATTTCACATGTCAAATCACGTCATTAATGTCAAAAATCCTGTTCAGATTTTTGTGTTAAGAAACGCACCCGACCCCACACTCTGATCACCATTTAATGCACCCACGTCACACGTGCAGTGTCATTAAAACGCACTCACACTCACTCTGCATGCAACTGCCAAGTTTCACTTTGGAACATTCGAAAACGTTAGTGGAATCCAAGTGACAGCAGGTGAATGGACGCTCGTCCTACGTGGGGAGAGAAATTTATTTTCTGAGAAACACTCTTCCCACTCTTCTGCATGCTTCGTCTTCTTTCCCAAACTTCTGATTTCCAAATTCTCTACCTTCTCTCTAGAACCTCCATCTTCTCTCTACCATAACTCACTTTCTTCTTCTCCGATCCAATTTCAGAGACCGTAGAAGTAATCCAGACGTCCTAAGCTTTCCGTCAAACCGAACAAGTTCAAGTTTTGAATCTGGTAAGTTCGTGCCTTAGTTGTTCATTTGTAGGTTTCATGCAAAACCAAATCTGGTTACATGCATTTTCTTTATCTGAATCAAATTTTGATTCTGTAAATGGTTTTAGTTCGCAAGAGTTGAGTGATCTGAGGATAGAAGTGATAGTTGGGCGAATCCAGATTTGCACGTTAGGACGTTCGTTCACTACTGATCTAGGTAAGGGAAGCTTATTAAGTTTAATTCATGTGTATGTGTTGTGTTGTATGACGTATGTGAAATTATGAAGTATGAAATATGTATTATTGATCTTTGGTGCATGATCTGGATGATGAGATGATATATGAAATTTATGAAATGTGCTATGATATGAGTAGTTAAATGCATGAAGATTTATACTGAAAAATGAGTTTACTGTAAGTGAGATTTTGAATATGAAATGTTATGATAATGAACGTTCATTATCGAACGGTCTTTGACCGTTCGGTATTTAGTACTTCCCTTGAAAACAAAATTCTTTCATTTGGAAAGAATACTGAGTTAGGACGAACGCCCTCTTATATTAGTCTTACGTTTGAGCGTTCGGCCAAACGTAGGTACTCTGAGTGTTATGTGAGAAATTGAGAAGCTTGGAAAAATACAAATTTATATACTTAGTCATTCCTAAATAATTCTCTTCCCTATGATTATCTTATAAATTTCTATTTCTATTAATATTCCGCATCAGCGATGGGTCTCGACCCAAAGCGTTTGTTATGAGTGGCGCTCGGTCTTATACCGAACGCTCTTCCTTACACTTGATTTCCAAACATATGTAAATAGCGTTCGTCCAAATATTTAATAAATATCTATTACCGCGTTCGGTCATTGACTGGCGGTTAGTCTCTTTTATTAAATCGTACCGGGTATCAATATCTAAAAGCCTTGCGGTGTCTTTATCCATTTGTATTCGATCTAAAGTTATTGAACTTCAATTATTCTAAGTATCATTTGAATCGTTCTAGAATCAGTTCATTTAACTGATTCAAGTGGTCATGACGTCCGTCCTTGGAAAGACGTTCGTTTCCTTTCTTTCAGAAAGGAGAACTTCTCTGTATCATGTTAACGTTCGTCCTCATTATGAAGGGGGCTGAACACTCGTTCTTTTATGAAACTAAAATGGAGTATGAAAATGATGTTAAGTTGGAAAGTTATTGAGAATGAACAGTATTTGAGGTGAAACTATGGTTGTGGAATTTGGACGAGCGTTCCGTGGAGGAACGACTCTTGTATTGAGTATTGAGAATTGTATAGTATGACTATGGTAAAGCTACTGATGGCAGTTCATCCTGATGTTCCGTGAGTGCTCGTCCTCACATAGAGGAGGGCAGGTCATGTGTGAGAACGGCAGGAGGTCCTAGTCCTTTTGAGTACTTTGGACTGATAGGGCTAACCTCGGGTGGCAGCTGATGGACGTTTCCAGTTACTACATCACCTGCGTGCAAGAACGCCTGTAGATACATAGAACAATACAGTCCGGACGATCTGTCTTATAATAGTTTTGAATGACAGTATGTATTGTGATATTATTATAAATGTTGATATGTTGATATGTGTGAATGACTTGTGAATTAAATTCAATAAGTTTACCCTGTGTTCTTTCCTTGTGTTGTCGTTCGTACCTGTACGTCAGTCTTGTCTATGCAATGATCATCCGTGTGGATGTGAGCAGACGGAGAGGCGTTACTTGAAGAAACATTGGAAGAAGAAAATTTGGAGGACGCCAATCTGGTCGAAGTAGAGGTTAAAGCCGAGCCCTAGAGCGCTCGTTAAGTTTAAGTCTTTAGTATTTCTGTTTAGCTTTTGAACGTTCGGTTGATGTTTGTAAAACCGTTCGTCTTTGAACTTTGAAATACTGCTGTATGGTATTTACCTCTGTACTTAAGCACGTTCGGTTTTGGAAGTTTAAATTTTAGTGTAAGACTGCATGGATTAACTGTTAATTGTAATTAATTCTAAATTATGGTTATTACTGTATTTTGGGATGTTACAGATATCTTTGTACTTGTTTTAAAATATTTAAATACTACATCGAGTTTGAATATCTTTGACTGAGTAAAAATATTTTAATAACAAAACTAAAACAATTACGTTTCCAAACTTAAATTTTAACTAGACTCTGATTTTATAAGTACTCAAAATTAATAAAGTGATGAATATTTAATTGAATTTTGAAATAAATTCATATTTACATTATTTTAATTAAAAATTATGTGTAGGTATTAAGCTGTAAAAAATGAGATAAATGTTAGTGAAAATCTGTTTATCACATTTATTCAGCGCACCTTTCATTGTTACTTAAAAATATATTCGAAGGTACAGAATTATAACTAGAATTTATCATGACATGGAATTTATAATTAAGTAGGTGTGATATTATAAGATAAAAAATTGCAATTATGTGTATGTCTGTATGAAACAATATAATTTAACATATTTAGCATCCAATAAGAAAAAACTATCTGTGCAACATTTAGATACAACCCAATCAGTTTAATTTACTTTATTTATATGTTGCATAAACGTATTGGTGATTCCTTTGATAGAAAATAAACAAAATCTACTTTATTTGTGATTTTTTTTCTTAATAGGATTTATTTTTTATTCATTAATACATTGCCAAGGAGAAGTACAATCTGCTTACATTTTATTTATAACAGAATTTTAAATTTCTTGTTATAGTTATTTATATTAAAATATGATGTAAAACATTCATTTAATAAATACTTAACCTACAGATTCCTAAACTTTTCATCCATAATAAAAAGTACGTAAAAAATATATAACAAAGGTACTGTTCACGTTTACTAAACAAAACAAACTATCGTTAATTATATTTCAGGGCAATTCAAATTTTTTCCATTTTATATAACAATAATTTTTTTTCCTATAAATGTAGCAGTACATGCAATAAAAATAGACATATATATATATATATATATATATATATATATATATATAAATTATTATCAAATAATAAATATAAATTAAAATGTAGAAACTAATTTAAAATTAATATGATTAATTAAAGATTTGGTGAACAAGTCAGGTTAGTAAAACTCTACATGATAGATAATAACCTACATAATATAAGTTCACATCAAAACTCTACGATAAAGATATTATAAATAATATTGTTGAAGTTATGCATTCATAATTACATTTTTTTTGTGATTTTTTCATAAATATTTGACTTCGGTGTTAAAGTGTATTAATAAATATATTTTAGATCTATAAATACTTGGACTTAAATGAAACATATCAGCCTTCAAAGTAGGAAGATTTGATACAACTAAAAAATCATAACGAATGAGTATATTGTGTGTTTAAATATAGCAAAAACATAATACTACTTGTATTTTATTTTACAAGAATATTAAGATAGATATGAAAAAGTAAAAGTTGTAGAATTTTTTGTTGCTTACATAGATTTTAAAAAGTATATCATTGTATTTAAGTTAACAAATATATCATAGTTAATAATATGATATGATGATTAATATGTTAAGCAAATTAACTTAACAAATAAAAAATATCGCATCATTAAATATAACTAAATTAATACGAGATGTAAATTCATTTTATCTTTATAATTTTGTGAATGTATAACTTTAATTTATGTAAAATGTTTAAATATACATTTAATTCTTTAATTTCACAAAATTTCTTGATCTATTATTATATTATCCAATTTTTATAGAAAAATGTGCATGTCTGTCAGTTGTAATCGTGCCAATCACTGCTTAACGTAAAATAATAATAACAACAACATTTAAGTTTCATGTTGATAAGTTATTAACATAAAATATTAACAACGAAGTTGAATATAAGAGTTAACATATTAATTAATAATCATGGAATAATTATTTCAATTTTAAAAAATTGAGGGATAGATTTTTTATAAAATTCGAAATTACAGGAACGGATTAAGTTATTTTAGGGCAGAAAAAGATCATGTAACTTGACATTTAAAGAGGATGATCAATAAATTATTTTTTAATAATAAATAAAATATGTTTTAATAACGACTTTACACGTCAAAGTCACCTCCCAAAATTATATAACTTAAAAAATTATTGAAAATAAAAATAAATTTAAATCCGAATAAAAACTAAAATTAAGGAATAAGTTATTATTTATCAATATACTCAAGAAGGACGGATTTTTTTGGATTGAAATGTGCTTTTACCTTCCCAATTTTTTCTTTATGTGTATAAAATTTAATGTATAATTTAAAATATTTTGTATATATTTAGTATCTCAACAAAATTTATATGTTTGGATAAAAATTTTGACGCTCTCAAAATAAAATATTTATGAAATAAAATATTCGAGTTTAATTTCATTGAGTGGAATCATATGAAATAGCTTGTAAATCCGGGATGAGATGAGACAACGACTTGTGTCCCTAGGCGAATTCGGATAAACTAATGTTTAATATTATACTAAATAAGGTATAAACTAAAAAAAACTAATCTTACCTTTGCACAAAATTTCAATTTTAAAAAGAATGCCAAATCTGGGAGTTCATCATAACTGCTACCGAAGACAGATAAGAATTGAATTTTCATAACAAAGGGAAGTTTCCAAGAACCTCAACTATTCTACATTACAATTCATATTCTGGTACTACTTAATTAGTTTATTGTTCTCAAATCCCCTCTGTCGTTACCTAAAAAAGGAATAAATAATACCCTTAAAACCTTTTGAACTTTTCAATACTAAGTCGCTTTCGCTTTAGCCAGTTTCAACGTTTGAGGTTTTTGGAAATTCATTCATAGTTTCATAATCTGGGAATTCAACGAGGTAATGCATTTCTTCTCCAGTATATATATGTTTTTTTTTTTCTTTTAATTTGGTTGTGTTACTTTGCTGAGTTGAGTAGAATCTGAAAGACTGCAAATTTGGTTCAGGGTTTGGTTCGTTGTGAACTTGGTGGGTTTTGTTAGAAGATTATTGCGAACCGACCTATTGGGGGTTGTTGGATGTTTGTATACAATTCTAGGTGTACCTTACTTCCAACCAATTTGGATTTGTGTCAATTAATTGGATTGCGTTGTATTTGTTGACTTTGGTTTCGAGACTGCGAATAATCTCGCATCCATTGCTTGTAGGTTGTTCTAAAGGACGTGAGATTTTCAATGTCAAGTTTATGAGATAGGAAAATTGAGTCTCTAAGTTGGGGGGTTCTGGATCAAGCTGTTTAGCACATATAATTTTTTGTTCATTTGTTGGGAGGGTATTCAGGGTAGCTGCAGAAGGTTCATGGAACTAGCTCAGCATAGAGTTAACGAGAATGGGTTGGGCGAGGACAGTGAAACTTCTGCACGGGTTCCTCTCAGGGATCGCCGTGTCTACCCTGGCAATCCTGCAGGCTTGGTGAGGAAGAGGGCTTATATATTTGACGGCACCGGGAACTTTTATAACAAGGATTGGGATCTGGCAGACCTTTTTCAGAAAGAAGAGAAGCAACTGGAGTTACGGGAAGGTAGAGGGAAGGAGTTTTCTTGGTACCATGTGGAATTACCGAAAGGAAATCAGAAGTTGTCACAATCTGCAGAAGACCTGATTGGTGTTTTCTGCCCCCCATTGAAACTCCAAGACATTCTTTCACTTGTTAGCAACGGACCCTTTTGTGCACATGTAGATGGGGCGCTTGTCTTCCGTGTTAATTCGCCTGGTCCTCCCTCCAGTGACTTCACATTTAGGATTGCTGCTAGAGTTAGTGAACATTCAGTAATTACCGTGTCATTGGGACGTGTTCCCAGGTTAGGCTTCTCACGCGTGGGTGAATCTCTTCTATCAGAGATTCCTAGTCTTGAAAGTTCCTCTTTAAGAGGTCAGCAGGAGGAAAGAGGGGGGATAGTTATTAAGGAGCATGTTCTTGAATTCTTATTGACTATGAATCACTCTGAGGAAGCTGACAACCCTGTGCCCAGATCTGTCTCAAATCTTGTAGTTCACATAATTGACACACATGTAGATCAGCTTCAAGATCTTGTGACTAAGCTTGAGATGGAGTTGGACTCTGTGGAGCTGGACTTGGATAAAGGTAATTTTCATTATACTCTCCTGATCCTCGCCCTCCCTATTTGTTCTCAACTTTCAGTACTCTTCAGAGTTTCAGTAGCAAATTTGTTCTATTCCTGATTCCTGAAAGAATGCCTCAGTTTTTAACTTTCTGTAAACTGACTTGGAAAAAACACTGATGTGAATTTAGACATACTCTGTGGCCATTCTAGTATAGAAGAGTCAAAATTGTCTAGCAGATGACATTTTGAAGTTTCTGATGATTGATTTGTTTGATATTTTTACCTCTGATTTCATTCTACAAATATAAGTTGTTATATTTGTGCATGAGAAGAGATGAAAGAAACCAAGTTGCCAAATAAAAGCGTTACCCCAAAGCCTCTTTCTGATTGTTTTTTTTCCATGTCTGTTAACTGAATTAAATGATTTCTTTATCTAGTATCTTAATGATGCTTCTCCTTCGAAATATTCTATATGGTGCACTACTAGTCTTTTCATTTTGGGCTTGTTCATTCTTGCATTGATCTCAATGGATTATTAATCTAACGGAACAAATTACTAACTAATTATCAGTTAAAGAGAAATGTAAACAACACACTTTTTATTTTGAGTAAAGTCCATGTAGTAGCAGTACCCACTACATAGGGATTGGGATTGTATCTCAATGGATTATTAATCAGATGACGCAAATTACTAACTATTTATCGGGAAAAGAGAAATGAATAACAAACTTTTTTTTGGGTGAAATCCATGTATTTCACCAAATTTTGTGGGAAGTTCAAAAGATTTGGTTCATATTTTTTCGCAGTATTTAGGCATACGTTTAGTTAATGGTAATATGATTACTGATTTTGTGAAAACCTATATGTGTGTGTGTGTGCCCATACATTTCAAGGCTCTCTTAATATATTTTGACTCCAAAATATGGCATTGTCATCCTTGCACATGCATCCTTGTGCCTCCTTTTGTTAAGTGTAGTGTTTGAGGTTATCATATGCTTGGCAAATTGTTCGTATCTTTAAATGTTTTGCCCATTACTATGCAATGAGGAGGCCAAGTGGATACCTTTTAGAGCATAGTGTTTGACAGGAAGTGACTGTTTTTGATGGACATCAAGTTGTTAGTTGTTTACTCCTCCTTCCCCTAGCCAAAAGGTGAAAAGAGGGAAGTAATTCCTTGTATAGCTGGTTATAGTAAACTTAAATTTCTGCTTCCAAGATGTTTTGTGGAAGTTTCTTCTAGACAACTTCCTCGATGTGCTATATTTTGAAATGGTTTTATAGAATTGAGTAAGGAACAATTGTTCTGCGTATTGTAGGTGGTTATGCTCTGAAGAAACAAATGCTAGATGACAGAAGATTCCCCAAACTGCATATTAATTTGCAGCGTCTCTTGCAGGTGATACTTCACTCATCTGTTCATTCCCTCTTGTAGAAAGCATCAAGCTATAAATAAATCTTATTTAAGCTCATTCTATTAGTTGATCATGAATAATTAAGCATCTTATTTTTTGTGATCCAGACATAAGGGTTGTCAATTTCATCGTCATATCATAGTATATTCATTGGCATCAGGATAGAATTGTCTTTTGAATTCAGAGATGCAGATAGATCTGGAAGAGGGGAGGTATAAAAAGATAGTTACGCCTTTCATTCTGCATGCAGGAAAATAGGGTGTTCATCTTCCTTTTGTCACAATTCTAACTCCTTTCTTAAAATTACTTTCAAAATTAAAAATAGTAAGACTTTATGTAAACATAATTGCTACTGGAAAATGATTCTGCTTTATTGTATTAGGGTGGAAAATGAAGAAGGAAAGAGCAGGTTGTCAGCATATATAACAAATTACATTAATTAGTACTGTTACCATGATTGGAATGACATGACTGTTTCCATCTGATATGTTCTCATATTTATCGAATCAAAATTTATTTGTATGAACTAAACTTCCTTTTGGTTTTGTTTTAATTAAACTCTATTCAGGTGATTGCCCATGGAGAGCAAGTATATCTCCGAGTCAAAGAAAAATGTTCTTCAAAAAAATGGTTTGCCAGTGATGATCTTAACTCCCTCGAAGAACTAATTGGAAGGTTAAGGAGGATGAAGGAGAATGTAGGGTTTATAGTAAATCGTGTCACAGCAATTCAGGCCGGTTTAGACAGCTGGCAATCGGAGCAAATAAACAGGAAGCTGTATTATCTCTCTTTCCTTTCAATAATATTCCTCCCTTTGTCGATAGTAACAGGAGGTTAGAGCATCTCAACCCGGTTTCTTTCTTTTTCTTGTTTCTTTACATGTGTTTGGAAAAACTTAAATTCCATATCGACTAGAGATAGCAAGAAAATATTGTATATAAGAAGAAATAATTTTCATCAAATAAATTGGTTTTGTAAGGTTGAGTTAGATTTAAATCTATAACAGTATTAGAGTCTTCTCTAGATCCATTAAAGGGGTCGCTCACCATGTTATCCACATACCGTATTGGACACTATTGAGAGAGACAAATTCAAATCTTACTTTGACGGCATATAATGCCAAAATATTTATAAGTGGAGATAATGTTTCACCGTAAGGATTCAGTTAGAGTTAACTTCCTTTTAGAGAATGTTTTAAGTTGGTCCCGCCATCATGCAAAACTTAATTTTATTGTTCACTTCACTACGAAACAAACTTTTCTCTCAAACCTCACATCTTAATCTGACATTTTAAGCAACTTTTCTCCTTTACGATTACACATCACTAGTTTTTACTTGTTTATAGAAGTACACAATCATGGTCCATAGTCCACAACAAATTGCATGCTTAGATTCATGTCAGTTTTAATAAAAAACCGCGTCCGTTTTTCCTTTGATGGAAAAGCTAATTAATTAGTTTGGATGTGATTTTTTGCCTGTAAACATGAAACCAAACAGGTTAAAAGATTTTTGCACGGATATTTACTGGTGTCTCACTGAAACTCCATAAGCACTCCGTCCAATGGTCAACTCTTATTAACCACAAATGCTTAATCATAATATATTTGTTATGAACTTTTTTTTATCAATGTCCACCGACCATTCCATACTGGTTTGATTTTGTTATTCTTGAACTGTGATTGCAGTCTTTGGCATGAATGTTGGAGGAGTTCCATGGACAGGTCAAAATGCCCCAGAGCTAAAAGATGGTTTTCGCAATGTCATCTTACTCTGCGTTGCAATGTTATTTCTTGTACTGCTCTGTTTCATTTTCCCGGCCCTTTATACTCGTATAGCTGCTGCATGGCGAAATAAGAGGGCTCTGAGAAGAAACTGGTCACTGAACAGGAAGTCATTGCTGAGGAGATCATTGAGAATGGGAGATCAAGACAGAGGAGGCTATCTGCGGATTTAATGGTTCATGTCATTGCCTATTTCATCTACGAATGAACAACATTTAAGTCGATCAGTACATACATCTGTTTTCCCAGAATGCCTCGCTTGAAAGCCATTTTATCAGCTGCTTTTCAAAGACACATACATAAGAAACTTAATAAACTGACAATTGTTGTCAGTAAAACAATCATCTGAAGTCTAAATGAAATTCTCACGAGCCACGACTTCTCAGGTTGAGTAAAATGGAGATTGTGATTCTTTCATTGTTCCCTTCCCCCACGTTTAGAAGAGGGTCCATTCCTTTCTGTCATGACTACATTTCAAACTTGTACAGTGTAACTTTCTTTTTTGGTTTAATTTCTGATATTATTAATTGTCACTGATAGATCATGCAGAACCATGCCATATCCATTCCCAACAATTCAATTTTATTTATTTATTTACATTCTTTAGTTCTTAAATTAGTTTACTTTTAAGATAATCCTTAATTATTTTTTTATAATTTGAAGTAAGACATATATTTAATCCAACAGCTTCAATTTTTTTCCTTAAATAGTAATGACGAATTCTTGCATTTCATCCGTAATTTTTTTTTTATATTAAACTCTAATTATTTGAACAACAAAATAATAAAATTATAGCTACTTTTTATGAGTTATATTTTATCTGAAAGAACTTTAAAAACTGTACCATTTTTGAAGTGTGATTCACACAGTTAGCTGTGGTACTTTAAAGAAGATTAACAAAATTGGCAATATTATAAGAAAAAAATAGAAAGAAAAATTGGCAATATTCAGGCTGCCCTAAGTCTAAGTATGAAAAATAGAAAGAAAAAAATAAAATCTCTACTTAAAATTGCGAATATATAATTTATTAAAATTAACAATTCATCAGTATTTACTGTATCATAAACATGTACTGCATTCCATCTAAATATAGAACTATGACACTGTCAAAACAAAAGAGTACCTACCAACCAATGGAGTTGTGTGCGTGGTAGTCCTACGTGCCACATAACCCAACCAAACACCCGTGACGACACCGTTTGGAGTGATCATCTAGAACCTTCCTAGTCTGAGTTTCTCTATCATTCAAAGTAGAAGAACTAGAACAATCTGCGACCTTCCTCTGGAACCGACACCGTTTTCTTTTCTTTTTTTCTATTACAAGCACCAAAACCCTAAACCCTTCTTCTCAGAGATATAAAAACACATCTCACCACCTTCACGTATCTCCATTTACTTCTGATCAATCTCCCCTCTTGGTTATGGCTGCCGTGCTTCGCTCTCTCCGCCGCCGTGATGTCTCCTCCACCACCTTCTCTGCTTATCGCTCGGTAGCTCCTTTGCCTTTTCCCTGCCTTCTTCTTTTCATTATTTATATGATTACTTGTTCTGATGGTTGCTCCATGTTACCTGGTTTTCCCGATTTGATATAGGCCTTAACTATTTCTGTTTCTCATGTTTTGTTTTGAGCTATCTATTTATTGATTTTGATCATGTTTTGGCTAGAATTGTTTATAATTTTAGATTTCTATTTTTCGTTATTCTAATTTTTTATCTTGTGTTTTCTTGGTTGTGGGATATCGATGTGTCGCTGCGTGCAAACTTATGGTTAAGGAAAAACATCTATAGTTCACCAGTCCTTATGCTCTAGATCCTTGAATTTGAGTCTTTAGAAATTGTGTTATGAATGTGAATTTTATGCCAACATTGTATACGGCTTATATAAGCAGTAATTGTACTGACTGAAGTTTTTTCTAAATCATCCGTGTTTTAGTGGACTTCGTAGCTGCTCGATGATAGTGCTTTTTGTCAGTTTTAATCTGTGTTTTTCATGAATCATGGCCTGCTTTTCTAGCAATTCTTTAATTTCTTTATTCTACATCTAACCTTAAACCTCGTCTCCCTTCTTTTATTTTTTATTTTGGACTTTTGGGTACCCAAAGAAGTACTCGGGTTATTGTTGTCATTATGCCGTTGTTCATTTTGAGTTGTGTTCTGAATAATGTGACAACTGTAGTTTTGGTGGAAGATTTTTCTTACTTTCACGTTTTTGTGCAGTTGACGAGAAGCACTAAGCCTGCATATGTAGCTCAGAAGTGGTCTTGTTTGGCTCGACCATTCAGGTGCGATTAGTTGTTATGGTTTGTTAATAATCCTCCTCATCAGGTGTTGATCAAAATTATTCACTGTGGTTTTTCATCTTCACTACAGCTCAAGACCTGCTGGAAATGATGTCATTGGTATTGATTTAGGTACAACTAATTCATGTGTTTCCGTCATGGAAGGAAAGGTAACAGTAATGTGTGTTCACTTTTGGATTGTTTGTTCGTGTATGTATGCTATTTGTGCTGACTCAAGATATATCTTTTCAGAACCCCAAAGTTATTGAGAATTCTGAGGGTGCTAGAACAACACCGTCTGTGGTTGCTTTTAACCAGAAAGGGGAGCTGCTTGTTGGTACCCCAGCCAAACGTCAAGCTGTAACTAACCCGACAAACACTGTCTTTGGTACCAAGCGTTTGATCGGTAGACGATTTGATGATCCACAAACACAAAAGGAGATGAAAATGGTTCCGTTCAAGATTGTTAAGGCTCCAAATGGTGATGCGTGGGTTGAGGCTAATGGACAACAGTATTCTCCTAGCCAAATTGGTGCTTTTGTTCTCACCAAGATGAAGGAAACAGCAGAAGCTTATCTTGGGAAGTCAGTTACGAAGGCGGTAATTACTGTACCGGCTTATTTCAATGATGCTCAAAGGCAGGCAACAAAAGATGCTGGTAGAATTGCAGGTCTTGATGTGCAGAGAATTATCAATGAACCCACTGCTGCTGCACTTTCATACGGAATGAACAACAAGGAGGGTCTCATTGCTGTTTTTGACCTTGGAGGTGGAACATTTGATGTATCCATCTTAGAAATTTCGAATGGCGTGTTTGAGGTATGCTGATTTGTCTCTTCTACGTCTTTCATTCCTTCTTAACCTGTCAAAATTAATAATAGGACGAGATTGTACTGACATCATCTTCGTATTAAGGTGAAAGCAACAAATGGTGATACTTTCTTGGGAGGAGAGGATTTTGACAATGCCTTGTTGGATTTTCTGGTGAACGAATTTAAAAGAACCGAGAGTATTGACCTTTCAAAGGACAGACTTGCACTGCAGAGGCTTCGTGAAGCTGCTGAGAAAGCCAAGATAGAGCTGTCTTCAACATCTCAAACTGAGATCAACCTGCCTTTCATTACTGCTGATGCTTCTGGTGCTAAGCATCTGAACATAACATTGACTAGATCTAAGTTTGAGGCCTTGGTAAATAACTTGATCGAAAGGACCAAGGCACCATGCAAAAGCTGTTTGAAGGATGCTAACATCTCTGTCAAGGATGTTGATGAGGTTCTTCTTGTCGGAGGGATGACTAGGGTACCCAAAGTTCAAGAGGTGGTTTCAGAGATATTTGGAAAGTCTCCCAGCAAAGGTGTAAATCCTGATGAGGCAGTTGCCATGGGGGCGGCAATCCAAGGTGGTATCCTACGTGGAGATGTTAAAGAGCTACTGCTCCTGGATGTAACTCCGCTTTCTCTGGGTATTGAGACTTTGGGAGGTATCTTTACTAGGTTGATCAACCGCAACACAACTATTCCCACTAAGAAGAGTCAGGTAATCCTTAATGCTACTAACGATTGCTTTAGAAAATTCTTTCTAATTTAACATTGAAATCATACGTATACAGTCAAGGTTGTTTAGTTAAAGTTCCCCATGAAGTATTGTGTATCTACTGCAATATATATACACTGTTTAGGTTTAAATATACAGGCTCTTCTTCTCCGGAGTATGCATTATTGCTATGTTGTTGAATCTTTTCTGAGCATCATTGTTTCAGGTCTTTTCAACTGCAGCCGACAATCAAACTCAGGTCGGTATCAAGGTGCTACAAGGTGAGCGGGAAATGGCTACAGACAACAAAATGCTTGGAGAATTTGACCTTGTTGGTATTCCTCCCGCTCCCAGGGGTCTTCCTCAGATTGAGGTCACGTTTGACATTGATGCCAATGGTATTGTTACCGTCTCTGCCAAAGACAAGTCTACTGGGAAAGAACAACAAATCACCATTCGGTCATCTGGCGGACTCTCGGAAGATGAGATTGAAAAGATGGTCAAAGAAGCAGAATTGCACGCTCAGAAAGACCAAGAAAGAAAGGCTCTTATTGACGTTAGAAATAGTGCTGACACTACTATATATAGCATTGAGAAGAGTTTAGGGGAATACAGGGAGAAGATTCCCAGTGAAGTGGCCAAAGAAATTGAGGATGCAGTTTCGGATTTGAGAAAGGCGATATCTGGGGATAATGTTGATGAAATTAAGTCTAAGCTTGACGCTGCAAACAAAGCTGTATCCAAAATTGGGCAGCACATGTCAGGTGGTTCTAGTGACGGTTCCTCAGCCGGTGGTTCACAGGGTGGGGACCAGGCTCCAGAGGCAGAGTATGAGGAGGTCAAGAAGTGAGGCAAGGAAGGGTTACGTCCCACTACATTATGATGTATTGTTTAGATCATAAGTTAGAGAGATGAATCATCTTTTTGTCATTTAGCATATCATATAAGGTCACTTATTTTTGTACTAAAGGTTGGAGTTCATTTTTTTTACTTTGAGGCCTTTCCTATGTGTAGTACTGGAATATGCTCCTACTTGAATGACGATATTCAAAGTTTTGCCTTCTCGTGCCTTGCCTCCGCAGACGAAGCCAAACTTCCAACAATCATTCAATTCAAATTTTGTAATATCACTGAGTTATGGGAGTTTTAGTAGCACTTGATCAGTGAGAAAATGTTTCGAAATATGAATAGTAAAAGCGATTGGAATTATTAATGAGTACCGTTGCAGTATAACACTGACATGGCTAGTATGTTGTGTGACTTTTCTAGTCATTGAGTGTGTATATAAAGTGACTGTTAGCAAAACAAGAATAAACATGTCATTCTCTTTACTTGCACCATTTTACCATCATATCTGATATACAAAAGTGAGTTTAGAGAAATATAGGTTTATTATATTTTTATATGCATTCCAATCATTACATTTTTCTATAATTTTTTCTGTTTATTATGAATTGTGTATATTATAATTATTCATGTGTATTTTTTTTTGTTCAAAATTTATTGTTGTAGTACACATGTTGTGTGATTTCAATATTTTACTTTACTCGTTTTAAGGTGTGTATTTTACAAAATTAAGTTTTCCTCTTTTAAGGTGTGTATTTTACAAAATTAAGTTTTCCTCTTTAGAAATTATATGGAACATTTTATTCATCAAATGATTCTAATCTTAAAAAAGATAAATTTATTACGATTAGTGAGCCAAAGTATTATGTTTTTAGTTTCTATCTCTATCTTTAAGTTGATAACTAGAGATCGCAACCAGTTGGGTGGGTATCGATAATGCTAAAAAATATATCCACAAATATTTTAAAAATATATTTTTATAAATTAATTAAATTTAATTTTATAAATATAAATTAATGTTAATTTTAATTAAATTTAACTTAATAAAATATAAATTGATTGTTTTTGTGAATAACGGAATATATGTGAGTATGCGGATTTTATTTATAAGTATTCACGGATACCAATTATCCATAGCGGATTTTATTTATAAGTATGCGGATTTTATTCATAAGTATGCGGATTTTTATCATCTACTAGTAATGGATTAGATTATGTAATTAAAACTTTTATGGAATTTTCTCCAATTTTTTATTTAAAAGAATAAAATTTTACATTATTAATTTATTTACACAATCATATCATTTGAAAAATCTAAATATAAATTTTACATGTATATAGAAACTAAATTTCATTTTAATTTAGGTGGATCAAAATGATTTAATTTTTTAAAAAAATAGAACTAAATTTAAACAATAAAAATACATTACCAAACAAAAATATACGACTAAATTTATACTAATATAATGACATTTGATATGACATTGTCGTGTAATATAATGTTAGTTTGATATATGACAATATTTTTCTTTACAAAAAATTAAAAAATATATAAAATATAAAAAATAATTAAAAATATATTTAAAAAAATTAAAAAAATAATGACTTGATGCATGATACTCTCTTTAACCGTGTTAGTACGACATTAACGATAACACTTACTTGTATTAATTTTTAAAAGATATATACTCAATAGGTTAAAAAATAATTGAGAGATCTATTTAAGAAAAATAAAAAAAATAAGAATCTCTCAAAAATAATTTAACCTAAAAAATTATTTTCATTTACTATTAAAGTTTTAAAGATAAATGAATTTTAATTTTGTATCCAAATTTAAAACTTAAAAACATATTTAACTATTATATATATATATATATATTAATAATTAGTATAATAAAATATAATTTAAAAAATAAAATAAGTTGTTCAAGTTTACTTGCCTTAATTTATATAAAAATTAAAAGGATATTCTGTAAGGATGATGTTATTTTCACATCTTTAAACCAAAAACATGACTTAAAATTCAAAATAGAAAAAATGTACATGTTTATGTTTAGAGGGTTAAATGACCCATCTCACAATATTCTATTTATAATGAAAAGCTTATACATACATACAAGATTAAGGAATTTCTACACATATTGGTGCAGAACTAAATTCAACTTATAGATATTTCCAACACTTTATCTCTATATTTCCATTTAATGATAACACACAGATATAAATATTATAACAATATTTTAAATAATAATGTTTTAATAATATTTATTTTATTTTTTAACTAAAAATCTCAATATATTCTATTATATAAAAATAATACACTCACAGAAAATATTTTTATTTTACAATTTTTTTGCAATATAATATTATATATTAAAATTTTAAGGTAAATAATTAAAATATTATTACTTAAATTTATAAAGTGAATGTTTTTTCTTTTTCACAATGCTAAATTGATTTGGTTTGCCAAATGCACAAATATATATTTACAAGAAAAAAGAGGGGTAAATTGGTATTTTGTCCAATGCCACTGACTTTGTTTTCCCTCTTCTTAATGTTTTTTAAATTTTCTATTTATTACAAATTAGAAAATGGGACTTAAAATAAAATATAAAATAATTTATATATTACTTTATTTATTTATTATGAATACACATGAATTCTGCTTTAATCTTGTAACTTAGTAGAGGCCTTGCATCTCTATAAATGTCTTTTAATTAAATAAATACATATATATTTTCTACATATTTATTAATATTTTATATTTTTGAAAAGAAATTCCATAAAAGTAAAAAGTAGATTTCGAAATAAAGAAATAAATATGAATTCAAAGTCTAGACTCCAATATTGTTAGCTTTGCTGGCAGAGAGGAGTGTGAGAGTGTTTGAGAGGTTTAAGAATTGAAGCGGACCTAACCCTAACCTAAACCCTCGAACGACGCCGTCTTCCGCCGCAAAACCAATGGGTAGTGGCAGTAAGAAGAAGAGTTTCGTGGCCGAGGAACAAACCCTCGCCACCGACGATTCTCCCAAACCGCTCAACAAAAAATTCAAGAACACTGCCGCCTCCGGTGATGGCCAGCAAGAACCTTCAGTCAAGCCAATGGAGAGGAAGAAGAAGCGCAAAGCCTTGGACAAAAAGCGGCGCCGTACGTCATCACAACCGCAACCCGAGCCTGTAGCTTCTGAATCCAAACCAGTACCGAGTACCGCCGGCGGCGCTCTCCCGGAGTTTCACATTGGTGTATTCAAGGACCTTGCGGCGGCGTCCGAGGCGGCGAGGGAAGCCGCCGCAAAACAAATGGTGACGGAGTTGAAGGCGGTTCAGAGCGCCTATGATACGCGTGAGGAGAAGGAGAATGACGAGGGTGGATTCAAGTTGGAAGCAGAGAAAGACGATGGATTGGATAACTGTGCTCCGTCTGTGAGATACGCTGTTCGTAGGCTCATTCGCGGTGTTTCTTCGTCCAGAGAGGTTTGTGGTATTGTGTAATATTGTTCTGTTTTGGGTATTGGAATGTGGGAACTAGTTTTGTCTTTTAATTTAAAAGTTTGAATATGCTTTATGTTTTTAAGATTTATTTGTACCTATTTTATGATGTTTTCTTTCTTATAGACGTTCTGTTAAACTGGTTCGAAGAAGGCTATGTTTTAGGCTTTTAAATGAAAGAAGCATGTATGGATATTCCGGCTTTTCGTATTTGAAATGCCGTTTATATGATGTTAGCATGGATTACAAGGCTTTTTGTTGCAACTTTTATTTAGAAAGAGATCTGACGATAATCAATCGTCTCTCTCTGAATTGTGCCAGGAAAATGTTGCTGATCATGATTAATTTTTATCTTGACGTTGATTATATAGGGTTTTGCTGGAATAAGTAAAATCTGCTCGTTGACGCGGGAGGTTGCTTGCTGATCTTTTGCTAAAATAACACTTTTTATTTCTTTTTCAGTGTGCGCGACAAGGCTTTGCATTAGGTTTAACTGTTTTAACTGGCACTGTTCATAACATTAAGGTTGAATCCTTCCTTAAACTTGTAGTCAATTTGCTGGAAGTAACTTCATCAATGAAGGGTCAGGTAAGAAATTAGTGGCATGGTTATTTTGTTTTAGATCGTTACCCAGCATGATAAGTGCTGTATTATAATATTTGCATGTTTCACGTGAAATTGCAGGAAGCAAAAGATTGTCTATTAGGGCGCTTATTTGCCTATGGAGCTCTGGCAAGATCAGGAAGACTTATAATGGAGTGGAATATAGATAAAAACACTCCTTACATAAGAGAATTTATTACGGTTCTTATTTCTCTTGCCAATAAAAAGCGATACTTGCAAGAGCCTGTTGTTCTAATAATATTAGATATGGTTGAAAAGGTTTGTATATTAAAATCTTCAGAGTTTTTCTTATAATTCAGTCATGACATGATCATTCTTTACTTACATTCCCGCAAAAAGATTTTTCTATCCACCCATATACATGGGTAAAACTATGCTTGGGAGAGATTTTCTATAGCCATGGCTTGTTTCCTAGTAAGTATATATGTAATAATGTGAAAGTAGCCTTTTGACTTATGGGATATTTTGATGCATTCAGGAATAGATTGCTGGTGCATTTTATGTCAGATTCTTGGATATTGTTATGATATTCTTCAATTTCTTCTGGGTTTCTGGCTATTATTATTCTCCTTTTGGTGCTATTTTATGATTCACAAACATTTGTACTCTTAGCATATCCATGTATGCATACATGCAACTGCATACGTTCTCATAGCACGTGCAAAACCTTGAAATTCTCTCATGGGTTATTTCTTTTACAAGTGTTTTATTTGACTAATGGTTTATTCTGAAACTCACCTTACACTGTTACATGTTATTGCTTATTGCTTATTACTTATTTTATTATCATAGTTGCCCGTTGAAGCCTTGGTGAATCATGTTCTTGAAGCTCCAGGGCTGCATGAGTGGTTTGAAGCTGCTATAGAAGTAGGAAACCCTGATACTCTGTTCCTGGCTTTAAAACTTAGAGAGAAGAGCGGTATGGACAGCTCCTTGTTTGGCAAATTACTACCAAATCCATTCAGCTCTAGCCAGCTTTTCTCTGCCGATCACCTGTCCTCTTTAAGTAATTGCTTGAAGGTAGATTATATAAATTCACTAATATGTGACCAATACTGTTTTGGATGTAGTAATAGAAAGAATTTATAACTTATTTTCCGAATTTGGCAGGAATCAACATTTTGTCAACCTCGGCTTCATAGTGTCTGGCCAGTTTTGATAAATATTCTTTTACCTAATACTATTGTGCAAATAGAAGATGCAGCATCCGCTTCAAATTCATTAAAGAAACACAAAAAAAGCCGAAAATCTAGCTCTTCTGATGAAGAAATTGCGGGGAATCTTCAGTCTTTTTGTGAAATAATTATTGAAGAATCCCTTCTCATGTCATCTCATGACCGGAAACACTTAGCTTTTGATGTTCTCTTTCTTCTACTCCAAAAGCTGCCTGCGTCATTACTTCCCGTTGTTCTGTCATATAAAGTTGTTCAGTGCATGGTGGACGTACTATCCGCAAAGAACACATGGCTATATAAAGTAGCTCAGCATTTTCTTAAACAGTTGTCAGATTGGGTGGGGGATGACGATGTCAGAAGAGTTGCTGTTATAGTGGCTATTCAGAAGCACAGCAGTGGAAAATTTGATAGTGTAACACGAACAAAACATGTTAAAGATTTTATGTCACAGTTCAAAACTGAACCTGGTTGCATGCTCTTTGTTCAGAACTTAATTAACCTGTTTGTGGATGAAGGTAACGCTGTGGAGGAACCTTCAGACCAGAGTCAAACCACAGATGAAAATTCTGAAATAGGATCTATTGAGGATAAGGATTCTCCCAGGTCCAATGGGAATTCTGACTTTTTGAAGAGTTGGGTTATAGAATCCCTTCCCAGTATTTTAAAATTCTTGAAGCTAGATGATGATGAGAAGTTCCGAGTACAGAAAGAAATCATGAAGTTTCTGGCTGTTCAGGGTCTATTCACTGCCTCTCTTGGCTCTGAGGTAACGTCATTTGAGTTAGTGGAGAAATTCAGATGGCCAAAATCCCCCACATCAAATTCTCTCTGCAAGATGTGTATAAACCAGCTGCAATTGTTATTGGCAAATGCTCAGAAAGGGGAGGGCTCTCGTCCTTTGGCTAATAGTTCTGAGCCAAATGATCTTGGTTCATACTTCATGAAATTCTTTGGCACCTTTTGCAACATTCCTTCTGTTTCCCTCTTCCGGTCTTTAGATGATGTAGATCAAAAGGCAGTAAAAAGTTTGCAGGCAGTGGAAACAAGATTATCCAGAGAGGTAATGAATCTTGTGACCTTTTGATACTTAGATAAAAAGTTGATGCTAGGTAATTCCATTTGCTAATGAGTGTTGTCCCATGTGTAAGAATCCCCGAAATGTTGAAGTTGAATAGGAGGGTGGTTTGTTAGTTGTTTTTCCTTGTGTATGTCCCTACCATCCCTGTATTTTGGGCTTGTATGATTCTTTTTAGAATATTTAAGGCATTGATTTTAGAATTTTTTATACTTGTATGATTGTTTCCCAAGATCTGGTATATTTAGCTTCTTAGTGTCTCTGGGCAGATTAGCAGAAAGTGTAGTCTGTTGTGTTTATTGTTGGTAAGTTAGGAATATGAAAGATAAAAAGGCTAATACATTCTTTGCAATTTACATGGTGAGGTTCTGTTCAACAAAACGAAAGTAGGAAAAATAACTGGGTGATGATGGTAAACCTAAGATATTGTGGTTATTTTATATATATATATATTCTTGTAATCTTTGACCTCCATATGTACTATGTTTTATAGTCTGATTATCTTGTTATTCTCTAAATGAAGAAAGTATTGTTCTGAATATATTAAATGCGTTTACGTTTCCAATTTATACTGTAGTTATGAAGTATTATGACGATGAGTAGAAGCATGTTGTACTGTCTGTGTGCTTCTGTATTGTATTTTTACAATGAAATAATTTTTTTTGTTGAATGGCATTTATTCAATATATATATATATATATATCCTAATTATACTCCTCTCTTTTATATTGTGCTAATGCTAATCAGGAACGGAGCCATGATTGTAACACTGATGCTAATAAATTGTTTGCATTGAGATACCTGCTCATCCAACTGCTTCTGCAAGTACTTCTTTGTCCAGGGGAGTACGCCGAAGCTGCATCTGAACTCATTATTTGTTGTAAGAAGGCATTTTCTGGTTCTGATCTTCCTGAGTCCTCTGGAGAAGATGTGGAGGCTGATGATGCTCCCGAACTGATGGATGTTCTTGTGGATACATTACTCTCTCTGCTACCACAATCATCAGCTCCTATGCGATCTTCCATAGAACAGGTTATGATAAAATATGTGGGGTTTATCTTTTACCACTTTAATTGAAGTGATTCGAAGAAAATGATCTTTTCCAACTTCACAATTCTACATTCAGTATATTAGAATAACAACTTCACCTAGGACTGCATGCAGAAAGTGTAAATTTCATCTTTGGGGATAAGTGATTCTTGATTTTGTTTTTAATGGGACAGTTTTAGATGTTCAGATATTCTATTAACAATGAAAAGTATGTTGTCAAACTTCTCCCCAATTTAAAATCCCTTCAAATTTATCTATAACATAAACCGCTGCTATAGTGTTACTAGATTTCTATGGTTGGAAGTAATTCTTTATATGCCCCATTCCCAACTCATTTGTTGAATTTCAGACACCATCTTGATGTGGCTTTCTCTAGATTTCTTTTCTTTTTTTTCATCATATCTAAAACCGGATAAATTTTTTCACCTTTTTGTGCCAGTTATGATTCTTGAACTGTATGTTGATTGAGGCCATTCTTCCAGTATTATATTCCCATTTCAAATAGCTTAACCGGTTTGGTATTACTTGTCTTGAAATCTTGAATGGATGATATAGACATGCTAGTTAGTATAATGAATACAATCTTGATTGGGGTCTGAGTTTTGAACATGTCATGTAGATTTGTTTTAGATGGATTGACAATTGTGCAGTGTTAGAAAGAGATTTGTTGCTAGAAAATATCCTTTAAGAAGACATAGTAGGGGGTTGGACTTGTAATTTAAATTTAATCTAGATATCATGTCTTATCTACTGTTTTTTTTTTTATCTAACACGGCTATCTATGTGTAGGTATTTAAATATTTTTGTGGTGATATCACTGATGATGGATTGATCCGAATGTTGCGGATCATCAAGAAACAGATAAAGCCTGCAAGACATCCAGATACAGCGAGTGCAGATGATGATGAGGATGATGACGACTTTATTAATATTGAAGATGAAATTGATCAAGCTGAAACAGGTGAGAGTGACGTCCAGACAGATGACTCTGAGTCAGTCGTAGAGGTGGAGGAGGCTGATCATGGCCACTCGGAAGCTTCTGATGATTCTGATAGTGGGATGGATGATGATGCTATGTTCAGGATTGATACATATCTTGCCCAGATATTCAAAGAAAAGAAAAATCATGCTGGAGGTGAAACTGCACATTCCCAGCTTGTGTTGTTCAAACTTCGAATCCTTTCATTGTTGGAAATTTTCCTTCATGAAAATCCAGGTAACTATACATTACTCATAATATTTATCACTTTTTGGGTTAGCTTTATTCTTGGAGAACTGTTATATATACATGCATGTAATAAGAAAAGTTAAAAAATGAATAATACTATTTCATATTTTACAATTACATTTTACTAAGGTTCAATAGTTTCTGATTTGTTGCAATACTAACGTGTTATTGACGTGATTTTCTCACAAGCCTTTAAAGTGTCGTTCTTCTAGTGTATTCATGGTGTTTTGCTACTCTACAGGTAAGCCTCAGGTTCTTATGGTCTACTCAAATTTGGCTCAAGCTTTTGTTAACCCTCACACAGCAGAAGTTAGTGAGCAGCTTGCACAGCGTATATGGGGAATATTACAAAAGCAAATATTTAAAGCAAAGGATTATCCAAGAGGTGATGGTGTCCATTTATCCATCATTGAATCTCTGTTGGAAAAAAGTCTAAAACTAGCTTCAAAACCATTTAAAAGACAGAAGTCAAAGCAATCAGCTTCTTGGAACAGACAAAAAATGGTTTCATCTCTTGCCCAAACCTCGACCTTCTGGATTTTGAAGATTATTGATTCAAGAAATTTCTCTCCGTCTGAATTGGAGAAGATTATTCAAATTTTCCGCGACGTATTAATAGGATATTTTGAAAATAAGAAATCTCAAATCAAATCTGGGTTTTTGAAAGAAATATTTCGAAGACGACCATGGATTGGACATGCTGTATTTGGCTTTATTTTGGAGAGGTGTGGAAGTGCCAAGTCAGATTTTCGACGTGTGGAGGCTCTTGATTTGGTAATGGAAATAATGAAGTCGCTGACGTCAGGCAACAGTGATGAACAGACTGCATCGAAAAAGATTCTTAAAAACAATTTGGATAAACTTTGTCATCTAATGAAAGAATTAGCAACTAATGTGCCAAGTAAACCGGCAAGGCGGACAGAGGTACAGAAGTTTTATGTCAAGGTTTTGGAGATCCTGTCTAAGCTTAACCTCACCAAGCAATATTTTAAAGCTTTGGCACCTGATACCGAAGCTGCCCTTCAGGCTCAACTTGGTGAGCAATTCATTAGTTTGAAGAAGCTGGAGAAATAAACATCACACTTTACAATTGCTGCCACACGCGACAGAGGAAAAGGAAACAATTAGAAATAGACAGTGCTGTTCAGGAGATACTTGAATTCATTCTGCTCGACTTGTATGGTGATGAAAACGGTGCTACTAACACCTTGAGGTGTTAGCAGTGAGAATTTTTGGTATAACTTAATTGTTTAGATGTTATTTTTTTTTTCAATTGTTCTTTTGGACATGCTATGGATTTTGTAAACTATTATTATCTGGTGAAAGAATTCGTTTCAAATTTTATTGTCTCCCGCGAACAATTACTAAATTCAAAGAAGTTTTGTCCTCCCAAGTTGCAAAAGGCGCAGCTTCGTTGAAGTGTGCTTGTTCTGCATTTAGTAATTTTTCATTAAGAATTTGGTATCAATTATCCTGTATTAATTACCTAGGGTGCTGGATTTCTAATTCTCTGGGCAAAGCGTCCTTCCATCGCAGGCACAAATTATACTGCTTGTTGTTGTGATTCTCCCATCTCAGTTAAATTATTCAATTAGTTTCCATCTCAAATTTTTATGAATGTTCCTTGGTTGATCAAGCATGTGCTCGTCACATTAAATACAATAAACGAGTACATAAAATGAGACATCCCAAAATTCCATTCGAAGCACAATGCGAAAATTTAAAACGCAACACAAAAAAGTAAAGCTTTTTCAAAGAAGGTTGTTCCATTCTATTTACTGTTGTAATGTGTACAAGGTAAAACTCAAAAAACACTAATTCTCTTGGATCTATTCCTAACCTTTTACGATTCTATCCTAGAATTTTCACCACATTTAAGCCTACTTTCTGGCCTACAGATTGTTTTGACGATTACTTCGGTTTCCAAATCATTTGTACAACTATGACACCACAAGTCCTGGAGCAAGTGGTCGGCGCCACAATCCAACCGTTACTACTTTCACCAAAACGAACTAACAAACGGTCCACAATCCCTGAAAATAAAGATAATCACAAATTTAGTCTAACATTCCATAACCTTTGAAAATAACACAACATGGAATAGGCGTTGCATACCTCATGCATTCAAGCGAGCCCTCAGAGGAAGCAAATAAAGCAACCATTTTCTTTACCCGCCTACCCCAAAAGATCAGTTTGATCATAAGTTCCAAAATCACAAGGGGTGGACTGCTACAAATGCCCATTGTCTGCTTCAGAATCGCTCCCCGAGGAACTCCCTGAATCTGAATCTGCAATAGCCATCAAACATTAGCATTTTTTCTTCGGAAAACTATTTTCAAATGCAAACCAAAGGCTATTGAGAACAAGTGAATACCACTTGACGATGATGAATCACTGCTTGAACTGCCAGAGCTACTAGAACTACTGCTTGCATGCCCTCCACCAACATCTTTATCTTTCTCAATCTCCACAGGGGGAAACATACTCATTGGCATCTCGTCTCCAATGTCAATATCCTCATCCCCTGCTTCTACTTTCTTCGGCTTCTTCACCTCAACTGCACCCCCATCAACCTTCTCGCTAGCAGCCAATTCCTGTCATTTGAATGGTATAAAAATCAACAAAGTTAATATCCTGTTCAACCCTATCGTCAGTGCTAGGCAATTATGCAAACCCATTAAGCAAAAATTAGGCAGATAATTTACCCCGTTCCCTCTGCTAGACTGCTCATTGTTGTTGTTAATATTGCCCATCAATGCCTGCCTCTTAATCTTGCTAACCATCTTCTTATAATTAGTCACTAACCGATCAAGTTCCCAAAGGGTCTCTGTGTCAACAGCCTCAATATCTAGCTCGATCTCATCCCCATCCTGCTTCAAATGCCCGTTCCTCCTCCTTATGATCTGCACCACCTGTTCCATTTTCTCTGCTGGCAAACTCTGCAACCCTAACCCCAATTTGTGTTTCTCCTCCAGACTCATCTCCCTCTTGTTGGGATCCTTAGCCTTTGGCTTCGGTTGTTTCAAAGGCTTCACAGGAGGGGCTCGCATTGGAGATGGCGTGCGCACAGGAGACTGCAACAATGGGGGGTTTGATGAACTCGCAGGGGGCTGGGGAGGCTCTTGTTGCAATTTCGCAGGAGGGATTGGATTCTCCTTCTTTTTCACCCTCTCCGGCTCCACGTGGCTCCAAGAACTAGCCTGCAACTCCTCATCGTAATCTTGATCTTGTCTAATCCAACCTTCAGATTTGTCGCGCATCGGCCGATACAGCTCCTCAAACCTTGCCAGAAGCTGCTCCGCCATGGTGTATACGTCATGGCCCTTAGGGTTATAAGTCAGTGCATTGTTGAAAGTTAACCTCACATCAGAAGCGAAATCCGAAGGCGTGGAGTACACGTTCTTAGAGAGATTCGACTTCACAGTACCCAGATCCATGGGTTGCTTAATTATATCATAGTAATCGTGGAGTCCCATTCCGACAACATCAACAGGAACATTGAAGATCCACCCATGTTTGTGTTTCATCAGCTTCTGCAAAATCTGCGAGCAAACCTTCATCGTGTTCCCAACTTCCGAATGCGACCGTTTCAATTCCTTAAAGGAATTCAACGGTAAGGGTCGTTTGTTGCCGGAAACCTTTTTGCTTGACGGTTTCTTCGGGTGGCCGTTGGAGCTCTGCCCGGTCTGTAACTCGCCGGATTCGATTCGATTTCTGCACTTGCGAACCTGTTCAAGCTCCGACACAAGGCGATTTTTGATGTCGTTGAGCTCCTTCTTTGTGCACGTAGATAAGCTGAAGCACACGTATTGAGAGTGACTTACGCCAGCGTCGTTCGATCTCCTGTTGATAGAGGAAGCATCGTCGGACGCCGATTGGGTCCTTTTGCTATTCGCTAATTTAGGATTAGAATTAGGGTTAGGGTTAGAAAAAGGTACTTTTCCCATGAATCCAGCTCCACCGCCTCTATGCTGTGGCCAATTCGGTTCGTTCCGGTTAGCAAGGACGGCGGAAGCCATAGAGGTGCGAAATCACGGCCGTCCGGTGAGATTCCACCGTCCCTCCGGCGTGAACTCTCCAATGCGGGTCGAACAACGCATAGGTCAGCGGTGAACTAGGAATCACGCGCGAACTGTACCCTCACGCGCTGACGGAATCTCTTACGCGCCGCCGGCGGAGTCACCGAATTGAAAGAGAAGGTCGGAAAAGTTTAGACGTAGCGTTTAGGGTTTGTAGCTCGGGTTACCCTAATCTGTGCGAGGAATGAAAGGGGCAAGAGCCGCTTCTTAAAGGCAATGAGATCTGCCCGTGGGTGCTTCGGGAAGCTCTATCTACCGTTGATTCGTTCTTGATTCATGATCTAACGGATGGCGTCGTTTTCTCAGCTGTCCCGAAAGCTGACCGCAAGATCTGGCACGGAGGGTGATGATTTCTTGATTCTTCCACGTGTTGCATTTTGAACCGCTAGATGGAGTAGACCCGTGTTTTGATTTGGATTTGAGTTTGAAGTGCATTTGGGGTGAATGTGTTGTGCATTTAGGGTTTGACAGTGGATGGGGCCCACATTGGTGACGAGGATAGAGGCCAAACTGGCGTTTCCAGTGTGTGGGAGGGAAGTTACGCGCAGCGCGTGGTTACAAGGAAAAGGCGTGTCAGCATGAAGGGTAGTATAGTAAATAACGTGTAGTTTGGAAGAAGACCGGTTCTTTGATTCTTATGTTTTCACCTAATTATAATATCACCCATATTGGCGCTTTTTATTATTTTCTGAACCATCATTTTTCTGACGCAAATAAAATTTAATCAACTCACTTATCAATTTAGAATCTGTCAAATCTGAAAATGCATTCTGAAATTTAGTATCTCATTTATTTATTTAAGAAAATAATAAGCATTTCGTATTATTTTTAAAAACTACCTTAAAAAATTAGCTGTTTAAAAGTTATACTCTTAATTTAATATCTATTATTTTAGTTAATCATAGGGATGGTGCAGCAACCTGGCTAAAAGGGGCTGGAAAAGCGATTTTGTTGAAGTGATATTAAATTCAGTTGCCACTTTTTTTACTGGTTTTAAGACTTGTACCAGAACTTTAACATTTCAACTTCTTTTATATAATTAAATTTATGTAAACAAATATTTAAACATGTAGATTTTACTAAATTCAATATAAATCATTGTTTAAACATATAAAGTATATTTGTAATGAATAAGTTAAATTGTTATATAATGTCACAGTTAATTGACTATGGTTTTCTCTATAGATAGGGAAAAAATGTAAGTAAGATATTAATAATAATGAATATAAGGATAATGATAAATAATAATAATTCGAATGATTCAGAAAGAGATGTTTATGCCTTACGTTGATAGGGGTGTGATGAAATGTATATTAAATGATAAAACAGAAAAAAAAAACAATAATTTGTAATTGAAGAAAATAAAGAGACGGACCAAGTTATATGTGAATAAATTATATGTTACTTATTTAATATTTAAAAAATAAGTTATTTAGTTCTGATACAAATCATTTCAATTCCTTTAGTTTCTATAAAATTTAAACAGCAGGATTAAGAAAATATGCCTTTGGATTAAAAGTTTGTATAAAAGCTAAAATATTTGTTTTTTACTTCAGAGCATAAAAGAAATAAGATTTAAGAGCTGTAAAGATGAAATTGGAAATTAAATTAAAAAATATTCAATAAATGAAAAATCTATGTTACTTCGTCAACCATTTTTTTATTTAATTTGATTGATATACTAATATATTTTTTAGGATTCATGAGTTAGGTTTTTGCAGTTTTTTTATGTTAAATCCAGTTCAAATCAACTCATTTGGATTAGGTTTGGTTACTATTTTGAAAAACTTCTATTAATTAAAAATTATAATTTTCAAATATCAATATAATTAGAAAAATAATATAATAGTTTCAAAAAATAATTCAAGATATCAAACTAGCAAGTCAAACTATAATTAGCTTAATCAAATTAATTCAGAACATGAAAAGTAAAATCATAAACAAGTTGTTCATAAAAAATATAAAAATGAATGTTGGATCAGGTCTTAAATATCAATATTAGATGAGATTAGTTTTTTTGTTGAATTGAGTTGACCCAATAATAAATAGAATTTACCCCAATTAGGTTGGACTGAATTGGATTATTAAGTAATCTCATCTTATGAATACCCTTAATATTAAGGTGATTTATAATAATTTAGTAGATAATTGGTCTAATTGAATTATAAAGATTTCGCTAGTTTTTAAATCACTTGGACAAGAATTTTAATTGTAAAAGAAATTTATAATTGAACGTATATGTATACTAAAATTAATATATATATTTTTGACAAATACGTTAAAAACTTAATCAAATATTCTAACTATTCATCATGAACGACATATGTTATATATGTGTTTATAAAAACACATAAACAATACCACTCTATATTTTATCTTGTTTTGTATATTATTATATATTATATTTTCATCAATGTATATCCTTAAAATTTATCTCATTTTGGTGTTGTCTATATAATAAAAATATATATAAAAAAATGCAGGTATCAAAATATTCATAGTATTGAATGTTTTGTGGTTATGGAAGCGGACGAATTTGGGAGCCATTTGGCGTTAGAAAAGCAAGGTGGCTCATGCATGCCTCCCTTACTTCATTCCTCCACACATTATAACTTAATTTCCTAACATTTGTTGCATCTTAGGTTTTTGTGTTCATTATACTTTGTCCTCTCTTATTTTGTTATGTTTTCTAAAATATTTTTGTAAGAATCAACCAACATAATAAATTATTTTATTTTAATGAAATAATTATGCACTTTTCTATTTTGGAGTCTACTTTTTTTTTTCATAAAGTTGGCAATAAATTATTTAAAAGTTGTTGTAAATATTAAGATTATAATATATCAAATATAATAAATATGTTATTGAAATTACAAAGACAGGAAAAAAAAAGAGTTTTGCCAATTGAAACAATTTAAATATATATATCACATGCTCATCTGCAACCAAAGAAAAGGAAACAATGTTTTTTTTCAAAATTCATAAATTTCAAGATTTATTTTTTAATCCCACGTTTTAAAATAACAGTGAGTTAAAATACCATTTATTTTTGGATAAAATGTATTTATCTGCTAGTAAAATTTTTAATATATTTCTCAACAAATTTCATATTATTTTGCTTTTTTTAGTTTAAATATATTTATTTTAAACGATGTCTGTATTAATAATAGATAAAACTAAAATTAATGACGATATTAATATTTTAATTTTACATTTATTTTACTTAAATGTATAATTAATACTGTATTAACACTGTTATTTATGATAAAAAAATTATTCTGTTACCAGTGAAGATGGAAATACAGACATTTAATAACCGTAATGAGTCAATAGCAGTCCGCACATAGTCAAGAAGAGTGACACAACATTATATTTATTATAATTTTATAGATAAGTTAAATGAATATTTTTTAAATAAGTTTATACTATGCTATTTAATGAAATGTTTATTAAAAAGTTAAATGAATATTTTGGATACTATATTTTTTTTTATGGATTTTTATCTTTGTCTGGAATTGAACAAAAACTATAAAATTTATCTGTAATCCTTTTAGTAAAAAGGTTACAAGAAATTTTGTTCATAAAAATTAATTGTAAGAAAATATGAAAAAAAAATCTATAATTTTCATAACATATAAAGAACTAATCATGCTTTTATAAAAGCCAAATTTTCATTTTATAAGAATGCAAAATTAATAGAAAAAATCTATATAACTATCCCCTAGAAAATGTGCAGGCTGGTATCATACTACATAAGCACTTATTAAAATCATTGGTAGAAGCACGGTCTGGTTGGGAATGACATAACAGGTTGATTTAAGGTAAACACTTATTATCTAAAAGAAAAAAGCTAAATCCTTATCTAAAATTTCACATGACGTAAAGCATGTCTTTATCATTATATAAATTATTTATCATTATATCTATAAATACACATCTATAACATTTGTACCGTATCATGTGAAATGCTGATTTAGGATAAAAGCTTAACTAAATTTTAACATAGAAACACACAACATTTATTATTTTCATATTTTAAAAGTAATATTAATATTAATATTAATATTAATAATAGTTAAGTTTGCTATTAATTCACTGATACATTGGTTAAATGATTTTGTTTCATATTAATTAACCTTAGGCGATTTTATAGAAAATTAATTAGTTTTGCAATGTTCATTTACCTATTACTATTATTATTATTATTATTATTATTATTATTATTATTATTTAACTTCCAAAAGTGCTATTAGGTAACTGATTTTTCACTACCAAATAATTGTTAATCGGTTTAGTGTTAGTAGATAAATTAGTAATATTTCACATTTTAATTTTAATTAAATTATTTTCCATAACTACTTCAACTTATCTCTTAAACATGCATCACTGATTTTTTTCATTTAATTTTTTTAAAAAAAACCAAGGATGATTTTACTAGTCATTGTGTTATTTTTTTGTTTCATCAATTAGTCATTTTTGTATTACTATCACCATGAAATATGAATTATATTCTTACTTTTCTGTTAAAATTAAGAAATAGTGATTTATTTTAGCATGAATATTACATTAAAGCGCTTCTTGTACTATATGCTTAAAATGTATATTAAATCAATATTAATTTAACTAGAAAATACTTAATTAATTATAATTAACTTTATAAGATCTGAACTTTTAGTTGAGATAATTTTTAAATAGATATAAAATGAGAAGCTTACATAGATTGTAGATGTTTATTATTTATCTCTTCATGCATTTTATTTCTTTAACTTTTGGAATTTCTTTTACGTTTGATAATAATATGAATACTATAATAATATGAGTACTATGGTAATGTCAAATTATATCCTCGAGAAAAAATAAATAAAAAGGTAAGATAAAGTTTAAATCATCATATTACTTAAATGCCATCAAATTACTAAAGTGGGAAAGTCGTTCTCTATTTTAAGAAGTCAAATCACTAAAGTGGAAAAGTCGAAATACGATTGTTTAAGCAATATATTATTATTGGTGGTAAATATGCAATATTATGTAATGAGGTGTACATAACATATATATTTTATTGATGATAACGAGAAGTAAAGAAATATATGACATTGACATATATAACATATTAATATTTTATTTTTCCTAAACTTTATGTATATAATATTTAGAAACTTTATGTTTCGAAATTATGCAACATTATATACAAGTGATAATAACATGTTCTTTCAGATAATAATGAATTAAAAAAGCTAATAAGTTGTTAAAGTGAGACTAATTAAGAAATTAATCAAAACAAAGAAGTTAATAAGTCTACGTACAAAAGTCTTTTCTAATAGTATTTTTTATAAATGACAAAAGCGTTTTTTTAAAACTAAATGAACATAAAGTTGTGAATGCATTTACTTAATAATTATATTTATTATGTTACGCTTAAAAGTATGACGATGGCATCATTAGTGATTAAAATAGAATTATATATCAGAATAATGTTACTATTGCGGGATAACCACAGTTTTCGTATGCTTCCATCAACCACGTCCTGAATCTATGGAAGAATCTCAACAGAAAAATGGTCAAACACAATTCTCCTGTGACATTGTGGAATGACATAATGAACCACATTCTGTTTCGTAGTTCTAATAAACTTTAGTTAAATACAAAAAATATTATTCATAATTTAATTCATATTTTTAACCAAACAACACAAACTGTTTCATGTTCTGGCAGCTGCAAAGAATTAAAATACATGCAATTCAATTCAAGCCTTACTTATTTTGGTGCCACGGTTTCTAAGTTATTTAGAGGTGAAAAGAATAGTGGATGACATTTTTAATATTTATTAAGTTTAGAGTTTATAACCTAAAAATATATCATTAATGTTTAATTCATCTCTCCATATTCTAACTACAGGAAAAAAATTATGCCGTCAAAATGACACCAGAAGAACTAAAATTCAAGTTGATGATTTTTATTTGGGGTCGTTTATTTTGCCACGGCAATTGTTTTTTTCATTAAACTTTTCTAGTATTTTGGTAAAGTTTTCTAGAAGTTTAGTAAATATTTTTTTTTTGTATTGAATGTTTTTAGAATTTTGGTATAGTAGGGGATATATATAATTGTTGGGTGGAATGAAATGGAAGAGAAAATAAATCATAAATAACCAACTTTTAATCATTGTTATTTTTCCCCCTTATTATCATATTTGATGTTTTAAGTTTTAAAAACTTAATTCTCGATTTATGATGATATAGTTAAAGTATTATGCAGGGTTCTTTGCATTAATCTAAGATATAAAATCATTAGGTAACATTATTTACCAAACTTCAAATATAAGATTGTTTAGTAAATATATTCACTTGGTAAAAATAAAAAGTGAGATTGAAATATAATCTTTTCAGATTCCACCTTAATTAGAAATAAAGTCTACAGGATCTAAATGTAATTATCATATATAAGTTAATTTTATAAAAATGAATTGGGTTTAAACTTGTTTCTTAATATAATATTAGAATTTATTATAAGGAAACTTGTTGAACTTAATCTATCACTTGGTACAAGATGCGACCAAATCAAACTAGTTAAAAGTGTAATTTATCATCAGTGTAAGTTAGATAAACTCAAATTCAATTACCAAGGATTTTATTTCACGATAAGAGCGGGGTAGGCAATTGATCAAACTCTCTAACGTAGAATGCAGCGACAGAGACTGGTAAAGCTCATTCTGAAGCTTCTGAATGGATGATGGTATTAAACGTCAAATGGATTTGACTTCCAAACTTTTCGGTATAAGCTTAGTTTAATAAGTAACAACTTTAATGTGATCTCCGACAATAAAAAGAATGCCAATTAGTAATATGTTAAGAGTATTATTCATGAAAAACAGGCTTTCTTTCGCCTCTTAATTGAAATAAGACACAATGTCAAACAGAACATCAAAGTCTACAAAATGGCCATAGTTAACAAGAAGGCGAATGTTCCAACTAGCTCCCGGATGCTCCTGACGAGAAGAAAAGCAAAAGGAAGAAAAAATTCATATCCCCACAAGACCAAGTTCAAAGCTACTTGAGAATCCATTTCAACAAAATCGATGGTGACATTTAGGGATTGTGCCACAGACCCCGCAGCTCAGCCTTAACTGTCGAACAAATACCAACGAAAAGCTTTAACTGTTGTGGACCAAATGCCAATATCACAATGAAAGCCACCGATATATACACCACCTGAGTGAGCCTTTATAGACCGATCCATCCATGTTATGTTCCAAAGTAATCTCCAGATTATGTGCAATAAGTGATCGATAAAGGCAAAAAATCATACACAAATTATCCAACGAAAAAACTGGCCACAACGAAGAAAATAGGCCATCTGGTAGGTAATAGGGTATTATATTACATCCAATAGAAAATCCTACCCCATTCTGAAGTTTGATTTTCGTTGCGTAGACAAGAGTACCAGAACTCCACAACCAGTAAACTGATAACAGTCCGAGGCAACGCATATTAAGCACTTCAAACATCTTCTGCGTATAAACGCCTTATTATTGCATCTCTTTAAACATGCAGAATGTTTTTTATCCTTCGAGGACCAGACGTGGCATCTTCAAATCTTTACACAGAATCTGAAACCAGAGGTACAACCACAACCCTGCCTGATAGGACGACCTTCGTAGCATTTTCGCTTAGTTTTCATCTCCAAAGCATTCTCAGCGGCCATTTTTCCTCCCCTCATTACCCCAGTCTATTTAACTGATTAACGATCCAAAAAATCCAATGAACAGATCCACAAAATGGATTTAAGAAGTTCCATCTATATACTGTTGTTAATGTGTACAAAGTAAAACTCAAATATTAATTCTCTGCATTCTATTTCTAAATCTTCAACGAGTCTATCCTAGGATTTTCACATTTCAGTCTACATGTTGGCCTACAAATCGTTTTGGTGATTACTTTAGTTTCCGAATTTATTTGTACAGATTTATTTATAGCACACCCCAAATCCTCCAGCAGGTTGTCCAGCTCCACAATCCAAACTGCCACTCCCACACCCAACCCACAACAGAACCAACTATCACAATCCCTGAAATGAAATGTAATCGAAAATTTAGCCAGACAATCACTCTATCGCTGAAAAAACTCACTGCACCAAAATAATAACATACAAAATGAACTGGGCATACCTCGTCCATGTATTCAATCCACACCCTCAAAGGAAGCCAATGAAGCAATAATTTCTTCATCCACCCACCAGTATGATCAAGTTTGACCACTAGTAACAAATATCCATCGCAGCTACGAATGCCCATTGTCTGCTTCAGTATCACTTTCAGATGAACTACCTGAATCCGAATCTGCAATGGCAATAAAACTTGAGTGTTTTCCTTAGAAAAATAGATCAGTCACAAATCAAAGCCGACGCTAGGGCAGGGGAATACCACTTGACGACGAGGAATCACTGCTTGAGCCGCTGGAACTACTAGAACTACTAGTTGCATGGCCACCAGCAACATCTTTATCTTTCTCAATCTCCACAGGGGGAAACACACCCATTGGCATATCATCACCAATATCAACGTCCTCATCTCCTGCTTCTACTTTCTTTGCCTTCTTCAGCTCAGTTGGCATCCCATCAGCCTTCTCACCACCAGGCAATTCCTGTCAATTAAAGCCCCAAAAATTAGTATCAGGAAACGAAATCACCGTCAATGCTAAGTAAGAATTCAAGCCCATTAAAAAGTAAACTATCTGGTAGAAAATATACCATAATGGCTTTGTTTGGCGCCACACTGTTGTTGATATTTCCCATCAATGCCTGCCTCTTAATCTTGCTAACCATCTTCTTATAATTAGTCACCAACCTATCAAGTTCCCAAAGAGTCTCTGTGTCAACAGCCTCAATATCTAGCTCGATCTCATCCCCATCCTGCTTCAAATGCCCGTTCCTCCTCCTTATGATCTGCACCACCTGTTCCATTTTCTCTGCTGGCAAACTCTGCAGTCCTAAACCCAGCTTGTGTTTCTCTTCAAGACTCATCTCCCTCTTGTTGGGATCCTTAGCCTTTGGCTTAGGCTGCTTCAAAGGCTTAACGGGAGGGGCTCGCATGGGAGAAGGTGTGCGCACGGGGGACTGCAGCAAAGGAGCGTTAGAAGAACTTGCAGGTGGCTGCGGAGGCTCTTGTTGCAATTTCGAGGGAGGGATCAAATTTTCCTTCTTCTTCACCCTCTCTGGCTCAACGTGGCTCCACGAACTAGCCTGCAATTCCTCCTTAAAACCGCGATCATGTCCAACCAAATCTTCGAATTTCTCATGAATCGGGCGATACAGCTCCTCAAACCTCGACAAAAGCTGCTCCGCCATGGTGTACACATCGTGACCCTTAGGGTTATAAGTCAGTGCATTGTTGAAGGTTAACCTCACATCAGAGGCAAAATCCGAAGGCGTCGAGTACTTGTTTTTGGAGAGATTGGACTTCACCGTCCCAAGATCCATAGGCTGTTTAATTATATCGTAGTAATCATGGAGCCCCATTCCGACAGCGTCAACTGGCACATTGAAGATCCACCCATGTTTGTGCTTCATCAGCTTCTGCAAAACCTGCGAGCAGCCCTTCATCAAGTTCCCAACTTCCGAATGCGAACTTTTAAAATCCTTAGCGGAATTCAATGGCAAGGGTCGCTTGTTGCCGGACAACTTTTTACTCGAGGATTTCTTCGGGTGGCCATTGAAGCTCTGCCCAGGTTGTAACTCCCCTGACTCGATCCGAGTTCTGATTTTCTGAACCTGCTCGAGCTCTGCGACAAGCCTGTTCTTGACGTCGTAGAGTTCCTTCTTCGATAAGGATCCGATGTTGAAGGACACGTATTGGGAGTGAGTCACTACTTCATTGGGTCGCCTGTTGATGGAGGAAGCATCGTCCGAAGCCGCCTGGGTCCTTTTGCTATTTGCTAATTTAGGATTAGAATTAGGGTTAGGGTTAGCGAAGGGTGCTTTTCCCATGAATCCAGCTCCACCAACTCTATGCTGCGACCAATTAGGTTCGTTCCGGTTAGCTAAGACAGCGGAAGCCATAGAAGTGCAAAATCACAGCCGTCCGGTGAGATTCCGTCGCCTCTCCGGCACAAACTTTCCAATGTTGATGTAACAAAGCATGAGTCGATTGTACTAAGAATCAGGCAGACAAAAAAACACCTAAGCAAAGTGGAAGACGCTCTCGAGCCGCTGGCGGAAGCAGAGATTTGGAAGAGAAAACCGGAAAAAGTTTTAGGGTTAGGAAGTCGGGTTACCCTAATCTGAGCGAGGAATGCCAGAGTGCTAGGGTCGGTTCTTAAAGGCAATGAGATCTGCCCGCGGGTACCTCGGGAAGCTTCCTCTGTTGTTGATTCTCAGTTGGACTGTGATCCAATGGATGAAAGCGATTTCCCAGCTGTCCCGAAAACTGACCGTAGATCTGGAACTGACGGTTATGATTTCCTAAATCTACCACGTGGCAGTCTCATAGCTGGTTGATGGTTTGTGGTGCACTTGGGAATAATGTGTTAATTTTATATCTCATTCCAGTATGTCCTGTAGCATAAATTTTGGAAAAAATAAATTAACAGTATTCTTTGGATAACACTTATTGTTTTTTTATTAAACTATTTAAATAATAAAGTATTAAATACTTAATATATTAGATATGTTATCATTTAGTTTTATATAGTTCTACATTCTTGATAGAATCACAACCATCTATGAAAACTAATCAAATCACAACCATTTAGTATTTTTAGATAACACTTGTTGTTTTTATTAAACTATTTAAATAATAAAGAATTAAATACTTTTAAAATATTTAATATATTAGATATGTTATCATTTAGTTTTTATAGTTTTACATTCTTGATAGAATCACAACCATCTACAAAAGTTAATCTAATCACAACCATTTAGTATTATTTGGATCACAGTTATTGTTTTTTATTAAACTATTTAAATAATAAAGTATTAAATAATTTTAAAATATTTAATATATTAGATATGTTATCATCATTTAGTTTTATATAGTTTTACATTCTTGATAGAATCACAACCATCTATAAAAACTAATCAAATCAGTTTATTACCTTCAAAAATGTTATCAAGTAATTATTTTATTTTATTTTTAATATTAAAATCATTAATAAAAATATACATACTCATAATATTTAGTATAAATAAAAAATATATTATTATACGAAAACTATAATATACCTTATAAAATATAATATATTTTATCTATTTTCTCTGAAAGATATTTTATAACTCAGATATATGTTTAGTCTGAGTTAAAATTTAATATATAAAACTGTATTTTGTAAACCATCTCTATAAATTTAACTTGGTTGGAAAAGAAAAAGGACATCCTGTTTTTAAATATCTCCAAAGGAATCACAATTTCTAAAGCAATCCAATTACCTTTATATATTCAAGTATGTAAAGAAACTTAAATCTTATATTTTTTAATTATTAAATTTAGAATAAAATAATTAATATGCATAAGATTAATAAGTGATAATAAAATAAACATAGTTTGAACTTTTAATTATTTAATTTTTACTAATATTATTTTTAATAATATTTGAATTAGTGTCTATAAAATCCACATCTCTTTATATATGATAAATAAACAAATACAAATAGAGAAATCAAAATGTTTTAGTTATTGTATTACTTAATAAATTTACTTAATATCTAGTTTTGCAATTCAAAGAGAAACTCAAATTTTTAAAACATTTTATATTATATATAATATAAACTTTTAAGGGTTGATAATGTAAATTATAGTTTTCTAAACAGATAAATAATAAAAAATGAAATAGGCATAAACATATTATTCTCTTTCTTAATAAAAAATAATTACAAAATTGAACATACTTGTAACATTTTTTTATCTTCTTCATTAAAAGAAAAACAAAAGTTTGTTTCTTTAAGTATTATTTGACTCCATTTTTTATATTTTATGGCTAAAGTTAAAGCAGTACTATTATATTAATAAAACTTAATTTTCCACTAGCGAAAATTAACTTATTTTTAAAAGTATAATTTTACTAGTGATATAACATTATCTAAAATTACATATAAATGGAATTTAAGTTAAATTTGTGAAACTTACTTTGCATTAAGGAAAGATAATTTAAAATACGTGAGTGTTAAAATTGTATATTGAGAATATAAATTATATATTAAATATTTAATTATTTATTTAAAAATATCATTAAGTACATTTTTTCTCTTTTGTGTTTTTTATTTTTATTTTGTTACATTAGTTCTTATTATTTTTTGTGATGAGAAAACTTAAGTGAAACTGTTGAAGATTAATTTTAACTAGTGAGAATTTAGAATATATAATAGAATAAGTTCAGATTTTGAATTATTAGTTGATGGGAAAAATTAAGGTCTTAGATTTATTGTTAGACCATTTACAACTTGTTGGGATATTTGATTTGTCAAATTTTAATTAAAAAAAATATATAAGTGAATTATAAGCTTTTAAGTGGTGGATTGACGTTGGTGAATATGAATTCTTCATAAAATTATTAAAATAGGAGTTAAGTTTAAGGTTGGTGAATTATAGTTAAAGTTTAGAATAGTGACGTTAGAAGAATTATGTGTATTGGAAAGTAGTGGAAGTCAATCGTTCTACCTCTCATGAGGATGATTATATAACTAGGAATAACATAATATCGTAGTTTTTATATATATATATATATATATATATATATATATATATATATATATATATATATATATATATATATATATATATATATATATATGGATTGATCATGTGTAAAATTTTATTTGTATGTGTAGGTTTGATTTGAAAATGAATTATGTTATATTATATTTTTATAATTTATGATTTTTTTTTATATTATTAGCTTATTGCAGATGATGTTCCTTTAAAACAAACCTTAAGAAACGAAAGAGCATTCGCTTCATAATTAAAGTTTTATTTTTGGATTATATAATTTAAAAATTGTCTATAAATAAGTAAATAGGTTTAATCAGAACTATGCATATAAAATTGAATTATAATTATTAAATAAATAAATAGACTATGCATATAAAATTAAATTATAATTATTTTGTATAGTAGTGTAAATATTTTATATAGTCAACCGTTCTAATTTATTGATTTTGTGATGTTTTCCTAACAGTGTTTTATAGATGTTACACCAAATTTCTCATCCCAATAACTTTATTCTATTTTAAAAGAAAAATAAATTTATATAGCGATAGAAATAAATTGGAAATTAAACATAATTATTTTATTTGTGGGCATGATTAATTATCTGAAGCTGAATAACATATTGTATTCCATATCTAGAAGGAGCAAAAGTACTTGGAGTACGTAATAATAGAGCAGCAAAAGAAATATATTGATTAACTCCTCCTTCATACATAATAATTTGATGGGATCCACTAAACAATATAAGCTGTTATATGAAAATATCATTACAACAAGCGGTTTATACATATATATATTTGAATGACAGCATAGGCATTAACTAGCGAAAATAATAGTTGGGTCACAGCAACACTCGTCCAAGAGGCAACAGCAACAGAGAGCCGCTAGGCTGCATATACATAAAATAAAACACAAAGTTAACAAGAAAATAAGATCAATGCTAAACTGTATCTTTTCCTCACAGGGTATCCTTTCAATTTTGCTACAATTTTGTTTTAGTTACTTTTCTACATTTAGGAGAATAATTTTATCCTTTAAACTATAAATTTTATACTTTTAGGATTAAATTAGTAAAAGATAGGTTTTAATTACGAAAACAAATTGTTTTATTATGATACGGGTTCTTGATAAATAATATAATGGATTTAATATTACCGAATAACATTTAAGTGTTTAATGTCATACATGAAGCATGTATATATATATATATATATATATATATATATATATATATATATATATATATATATATATATATATATATATATATATATATATATATATATATATATATATATATATATATATATATATATATATATATATACGGTAATTTTATTTAATTTATAAATTAATTTTATAAAATTGAATTAAATTTAAATAAAATATGATTAGAATTTTTTTTTTAACTTCATATAACAGAATAACTAAATACTTTATAATTTAGTTTAGGATTAAAACATAATCTTTTACAATACTTTAGAAAAATAACATACTTAATCCTAAAATCACAATAACTATTATGTTAACTTTTTTTTTAAATGCGAGTAAATAATTGATTATAGTATATAGTTTAGTGTAGATTTCCACTTTCATATGAAAACTACGGTTTATTTTTATTTTATAAAATATAGAGATAAAATACTTTATAATTTAATTTTAAAAAGAAAATATTTAAATATAAACTAAAATTTGGAGAGAAAAAGCATTAAAAGTAAGATTTAATGGTACTTTTTGCTTAATTGAAGAGAAAGAGCTTACCACCCCTCAAGGAAACCCGGTTCTCTTCTGGGCGGTGGAGCAGCATAGTACTGTGGAGGTGCCGCCACCGGAGGTGGCCCCTGATAAGGACCTGCGAGGGACATAAGAACAATAACTATTCACCAATAATTGACAAAATTACAAATTGAAAAGTGCTTCAACTTCAGGCCATGACATATGAACTCGACAAAAAATTCTCAACTGGCAACTAAACAACAACTTTCTTTTATTGCCATACCAAGAAAGAGGATGCATCAAATTCAATGTAAGAACAGTTCATCATAATAACTTCATCTCTGTAAATTGAACTCTCTCTCTCTCTCTCTCTCTCTCTCTCTCTATATATATATATATATATATATATATATATATATATATATATATATGTATGTATGTATGTATGTATTAAATGCGTGTATATAAACTATACCTTGAGCTGGGTATGGATAGCCATATTTGATCTCACTCATCTTAAGACCCTTTGCAAAAACCAGGTAGAAGAGAACACGAGAGTTTGATGTGTGTATGTATATATATATATATATATATATATATATATATATATATATGTGTGTGTGTGTGTGTGTATGTGTGTAGAAGAAGGCATGGAGAGAACTAAGAAGAAAGATCCAGAAATGGCATTTCATTTCATTTCACACAATTGGATGTCGGCGTGTATCTTCACAGCCACTATTTGATGCTCTTACATTTTTCTTTATATCTTACTTTGCAAAAAGTTATCCACCACCATCTCAGCAGAAGAATAATCAAACAACATCGTCTAAAACAAGTTCTGCCTTTTTTCAGCTGTGGATTCCAGAGGAAGGTGACTGTTTGATTTAACAAAAGCTTATAAGTAACACTGTTTTCCTACGAGTCTTATTTTAACAATAGTTGTAATAAAATCTCATTAAATATAAGTGAAATCATAAATTATGCTTAGAAATCTAACGTATGTATAAGTCTAATAACAGTTATGCAATAGTGCGAAACCCTAATTTGAGTGGAACGACAATATGGTTGAAATTGTCACATAATTAATAATTCGACAATTCATTTAATTTTGATCAGTGATTAATTATACTGTTAGTATTTTTAATGTCGTAAATAAAAGTGATTAACTTGAACTGTTTTTACAATATATAAAACAATTACGAATATTTGAAAAAAAAAAGATCATTTTGAACACTTTAACCAATTTAATGGACTAAAATAAGTATTAAATCAAAAGTAAAAAAGTAAAATATTATATAAAGATGAAATTCTTTGATCCATCTCTTTAAAGTTTTTTGAAAAAAAATTGTGTTGATTTCTTGATTAGACTCAAATTTCATCTTTTTTATATAATTCTTTATAATTAATTTAACTTAATTACTAAATAGAAGTAAAAGAATATCAGAGAAAGTTTTGAGGTTGATTCTGACACGTGGATTGATTCGAGGGAAAGAATAGTTTGTCTTTGTTGCGAAGGTTGTTTGATAGATTAGTAGTTGTAATTAATAGAAAAGTGGGAAAGGGTTGGCTTGGTGTTGTGTAGCATGTGATGTGAATAGAAAGTTTGAGTCCAAAAGCAGTCTCACATGTTGAGTTGAGGGTGATTGGTATTCGTGGAGAATGGTACCTATCTTAGCATTTTGGGTTAGTAGAACCTTTAAAGCCGAATATATTCCTTCCATAGTTGGACACGCTATTACCGCGTCTTCTAATTTCTTTATGGACACTTTTAATTAGGATAACCATAACTTAAGTAATTATTTAAGAATCTAACAACTCCGATTGAATTCATACCCATCTACCTCTTCGTTTATTTAATCTTTCTACACAGAGATATCTTAGTTTAACATATTGATTCCCTTTTATAAGTTTGTTCCTGTAGATTATTTATGGGATTTTTTATTCTTTTTTGCATTTTAGGATAATGGTAATTAGGTGCGACTGACTAGTTTGCCTATGGGGAAAGATCCATAGAGGTGAAAATCAACTTATAAGCAACTAATTAACTAAAAAATTGTTTGAACATCAATAAATAATGAACTCTTATTATGAACTTTTGTAGCGTCTCTTTGATCATTAATTAGAATGATATATGCAAAGGCCCAATTGGTTATGTTTTTTTAATGATTGTTGTTTTTCATTCACAATTAAAATATTTGTGGATCATTTAGTTCATGAGGAGGAGAAAAATATTATAAAAAAATTAGATTTGTTTCGGTGGAATTTGTCCGAGGATCGGTCGTCCTTCATTTCTCTGCTCTTTTTTCGATCTTTAATTCTCTCATCCACTCCAATAATTTTATTAGGATAGTAAAAGATATATGTATCTGGATACCAATTGTATACTTAGGACTTGTGGCAGCCAAGTCCATTGATTAACCATTAGTGCATTATTTTTTTGGACAATATAACTTGTCAATCACTCATAAATACCGTATATTCGTCCTTAATATGATCATTAAACGTATTAATTGACCATTGATGATATTTATCTTTAATTTCTCTGACAGTCGGTCAGCTGCCACGTATAGTACAAGATTAAATCTTGAAGTATAGGTTTTTTTTTTTCAATTGAGAATATCATAAATTTTAATACATTTTGATTTCAAAATTTAAAAAACTATTAAATATATAGTATTTTAATTTAACAATGTCAGCTTTTTTATACATTAAATAATGTTTTAAATTGATATTACTGAACAGTTAAATAGTATAAATAACAAAAAAAACTATTGAAAAAAATGGAAATAAAAAGGGATTTACAAGGCCACCATAATATGTAATAACTTATTATGAGTTTCTTGAAAATACTTCTTTAAGCACCTCCATTCTTTCTCACATACTTATGTAGGTGTGAAAATGTCTAAATTATCCATGAGTTGAAATCTTTTGGATTATATAGTATGAAATTTATTCACGATTGTGTAATCTATAAGTAAAAAACGTATTTTGATTATACAATCTATAAATTGAATTCTATAAGATATAGTACACGTCCAAAATTGTATTTACTTAATTAAAACCACATTCTAAATTATAAATTCCGTAGTACATTTATTGATGACATAGTTTGAAAACATATTCTAATTTATACAATTCGAAACATGTTTCTAAATTATGAAATTCAAAAATAGAAAATTATATTATGAATTACGTAACGTAAAATATATATTTAAATTTAAATATATTTTGGATTATGCAATGTAGTTTACGTAATAAAACACATATAAGATTGCGTAATCGATAACATGTTTATGAATTCTACGTTCTTTCATACTAACCAATCTAGCATGACCATTTTTGGCATTTACAGCACCACAAAAGAGGTGCATAAAGAAACTTTGTGGTGCAAAAAGTAATTATTTGTCCCTCATTTGTTTTCACATCCAATTTCCTAGCCCAACCCAACCCTTGGATCTGATTAACTGTTCTATTTTTGTTTCAATTTTTCAGTGAGAATATAGGTTAAATCAGATGTATTATATGAATAAAATATTGTTTTCTTAGTGATAATTAATATGTTTTTTTTACTATTTTATATTCTATTTTGGGCAATATCTTACTTTTTAATCTAGCGCAAGTCTATTACCATATGTTTACGATTACACAACTTTTATGCGTTTGTTGTATATACGACGAATTTATCTTAAATTATTTCTAACATGTATTAGGTTAGTAAGGGTGTTGCTCCCTTCATCACCACACCTTTCTCCTTTTAGGATTATTATTTTTTAATTTTATCCATTTACCTTTCATTTTAACATTATATTTGTTTCTCTCTTTTTTTCGTCGTTGTGAGATACTACAAGTTGCAAAGGTTGGTGGTGATGGAAAGAATTATCAAGCAGTCTCCCTCTCATGGTCCAGTGTCGCTCTCGTGGTGCAGTGCATGTCGTGCTTCCTTCAGGTGCGTATTCAAATAAACCTTGAAATAAAATCCTAAAATAAAAAACGTAACCTTTAAACGGAGGTGACATCCTTCAACAGATGTTGACATCCGTTGAAGATGTCACCTCCTGATGTATACTTCCTCACGCTGGTTGATGCTCTGACGCTCCTCGATGTTCCTCCACACCACAGCGGCAACGCTCCTTCACACCACGACGGCAATGGAAGCTTTCAAACAAAAAAAAAACTGGGAAGAAAAAGGAATGGAAGTGCGGAAGGTGAAACGGAAATGGAGATAGGGGAAGAGAGTTCTATGGGTGGGTGTTGGGAAAGTGAAATTAGGGTTTCAAATTATTTAAAATAGGATAAAAGTAAAAATCTTTTTAACTTAAAGATATAATTGTATTTAAAATCTTTTTAACTTAAGGATATAATTGTATTTAAAATAATGTGGGGAGGTAGAGGAAGTATAGGGTGGTGGTGGAGGGAGCAACACCCTATTAGTAATTATAAGATTAATGTCCGAAAACACACAAATAAATATCCCAGACACATACTGATAACATTCAATTGAGAAAAGTATTGTATAAAATAATAAAATATCTTATAAGGAATATATATATATATATATATATATATATATATATATATATATATATATATATATATATATATATATATATATATATATATATATATATATATATATATATATATATATATATGAAATTTCCGAAAAGCAGATAAGAATATATTAATAAGCTATAGTTAGTAAATTGTGGAAAGTATTATTATTATTATTATTATTATAATAAGATATATGCTTTTTCTCATCGGATAAAATGTAAAAATCAATTAAGTGATAATTTACTCCACAATTTTTTTTTGCTCTATGTCGATTTTTTTTTTCAAATATTTTAGCAAGTAAAAGAAAAACAACAGTGAGTCAAACAAGTTGATGGAAGCAGTTATTAATATATACTTTACGGAATTTTTTGAGGAGAAATATATTATCAATAAAACCAGAGTTTAATAAATATGTTTAATAAATATATAAGTTATTGTTTATGTTTAATGCAGGTTCGAGGTATCTGCTCCACGTATGTTCTTCTCTCGTTGTGCGATTAACCGTTCAAGTCTCGTCTCCTGGTTCAGCCAGGTGTGACCTGTAAGAAAAATCCAACCAATACATGATTATCAGTGCTGTATTTATAGACTTTTGTAATTATTCGGCCCATTGGACGTCATTAAATGTCCTTTAATGCTACTTATCTTGTGTCTAACCATTCGCTATCTCCTTATATTCAACATAATGTGCCTGATACTATTAATTAGTTATAAATGTCCTCCGCGTGATTTAGGAATTACTCACCTTTATTGCATATTAACACACCATTAACTACCTACCGGTCGATTATTTCCTGTTGTGTTGGTCGTTTTCAGTAGATCGTCCATGATGCTCCCTACCGTCCACACCATATAGTACAGTTATTAACACCACTATTAATTTAATAATAAGCTTAATTAATTTTATAACATTTTATTATTTATTTAATGTAAAAATGATACTCGTTTTAAATTTCCAGCTATGAATATAACAAATTTGTTGACTTTTTCAAGCAACCTTCTCACACATTATACAAGTGTAGTTTTTATATCTATGCTTTTTTAATAACATATCCTTTATTTTTTTAGAAATATCTTTGAGATTTTTGTTATTATTTATTTTAAAAACAATGAATTTATAGTACCAACTCCTCCCACCTTTCCAAAAGATATTGGCGGAAAGAGCCACGGCGCCTCGAAGTTTGTCATCAAAACAGCGACTTGTGGTAATGTGAAGCCGTAATGGATGTTGAAGAAAAGAAAAAATGGGGTGAAAGAGACTCAGCCTTCTACTTAAATTCAAAGGGAAGAGGATGTGGTGGGGGCAATCATGGGCGTTTGATTCTTGAGAAAATGCACACCTGGTGTTTGAAAAAACGAAATTGTAATCCCACCTGTTATGGATGCGCTTTTTGTTTTTTCTACCGTAACGAAATAATTATGATTTTGTTTTGGATGGAAGCCTCTAACTAAACCCTGCGCACACGTCAAACGCTGCTATATGGGAAATGAAAAGGTTCTATCCGAAATTATCTTAATTGGCCATAATATCTGAGCTCTGATTGCAACGCTTTTGTTCCTTTCTGTAGGACTAGCCTTTGATGCACACTCAAAGTCTAGGATAGAAGGTGGACCAAGACCAAGACAATTTTTTAATTTCCCACATTTGAATGCCCTTTCTGCCATTCTAAACTAACTTTTCCTGATATACTTAAATTTTTTACGATATTATCCTTATTAATTTTTTATTTTCTTTTTTTTGAAAAAGTATAAAATTTTACATTTTTAGATCATTTTATCTTTGTATTATGTATAAAAAGTGTGACATAATAGCATTTATCTTTTCTTTATTCAACTTTTCACTCTATAATTTCACCCTATTATTTATTTATAATTATAATCTCTCGTTATCTACACTCTTCCTTTTTCAATATAAACTATATCGTGTAAGCGTTCATGAGTAAAGATCAAGGAGACAAGGTTACTGGTTACTGATGAAGATAAATATCTTACTAAACTAAAAAAAAAGTGATTGACTTTGAGGGGCAATCTTTTTTGGAATCTTCAATAAAACAATCTGTGTACACCCCCCTATGTTTGAATTTGCTAAAAGCTTTTATAATCTACCTTATGAGATCGATGCTAAATAGAAAGAAATTTAGAATGGTAGTAACCTTTCTCTAAAGAAAAGAGGAAAAGTTCAAGTCATGAATGAGACTCGATATTCAAAATTCGAGTATCGGTGGATTTTTCTTAAACTCGATTTCAGTGTAGGAACAATACAAAAGAAAATTATGCAAAGGGCTGTTTTTAAAAAATAAATAAATGAATTTTCAATTTCTTAATAAAGTGTTTTTTGGCATGTGTGTAATGTTGAAGCAGAACTTTAGAGGCCAAACAAAGACAGGGTAGGATTAGACGTGAATCGGCGAGAAAAGTGATTGTTCCCTGTTAAGTTTTTTTCCTTTTTACGTTGGTAAAGATGATGGCGTAACAATGGCCAACCATGATATCGGCGTGAACATCATTACTTAAAAGAATGCTAGTAGTGTTTCTTCGTTAATGGAAGGTACACACATTTATTTTAATATTGGGACAAGAAATAACCTACGAGATCATGCCAAGAAAAAAAAAACACCAAAAACGACATTGCCAAAGATGGAAAACAAAGAAATTACTGTCTCTAAAAGCAAGTATCCATGGCGACCGAATTCTGCGGGAGAAACGTTATGATCGCGTGACAATGAAAAAATGTTAACAGAAAGAAAAACACTTAAATCAAGACAGATTAATTTTACATAGCATTATAATATATAACATTACTTAGTGTACAAAAATAGAAGGCGAAAAATAAAACTTAATAATATTATTCCTATTACATAAATAGGATTTCAAACAAAAGATAGTAAAGAAATAAAAAGAGAAGCATATTCAGCGATAAGCACAGTCTTAATCCGTAATTAATCACACTGAACCGTTATTTTTCAATAATCACACTGAACCTTGAGTAACTTTGTTCAACACTTTAACATCTTGACCCAAGGTCACCGCAGTTTGCCTCAGATCAGAGGTGACCGGTGGAAAAACGCCTTGGTACGGAGGAGCGTGCACTACGCCACCCGGTGCAGTATAATAAACCTGTCTCCCACCTGCACTATCGTACGCTACCTGTGCGTACGGCGCACCCGTATTATCCATTATCCCACTGGGCCGCATCATACCGAATCCTTCCGTATACGCGGGAGTCTTAACCGGTTGCTGCCCTGGCGCCAAGCTTGCTTGAGCCGCCGTTTTTGCCTGCGTGACACCGCCGAACACTGCCGCTTCACGGTAACCATCTGAAGCCATTCGCTGCACCGCGTAGTACCCCTGGGTGGCTGGAGGCCGCACCACCGGCGCATGATAGAACGCCCCCGGCGCCGATATCATGTAAACCGGCGCATCTCCTCCACCGGATGCAGCGGACACCGCCGGTGGATATGCTTCGCCTGAAACATGCTTTTCCGACCAATATCCCTGGGCGTTCTGCTGTAAATTCGCCGGAGGGAACTTCTCTGGCAGCTTCTGAACGTAATAATCACCGGCAGGGTAATTATCCTCGCTCTTCCTCCGGTACGCGCCTTGCTCGCTCTCCGCAATTTGCAACTGCTGCAACTGGCGCTGAATCGCGCTCGGATCCGAGGCCGAAACCCTGTCCACAGGGTTTAAATTCAGCCGAGACTGGTACTCCGGCGGTGGCGCGACGGGCTCCGGCACCGGATCATGAAATTTGACCGCCGCAGGCGGAATCTGAGCCGGCTGAGCCGCGACGGCGACACCGGCGCCCTTCTCGAGACCGAAGAGGAAATCAACGTTATTTGGTTTAATCACAGGTTGGAGCGGTGCGGAAGCAGGAAGCGGAGAAGGAAGATTATCGGCGAGAAAGAGGAATAATCGCATGCGGGCGGGTCTAGCGGAAGCGCGGTAGAGGCGATCGTACTCGTGCATCATGTGGTCGAGGTCGTCGTCGTTGGTGACAGAGATAAGAGCGTCGAGGTCTTCGCCAGGGAGCTGGTACTTGAAGGTGAGGCTGCTGCCGTTGCTTTCTGGTGGCGCCACCTCGCAGAGGGCCGAGAGCTTGGCCAGCAGGGCTCCAAACTTTATGGAGCGGTCCACGGCGAGGATCTTAGTCTCGCCGCCGACGTATGACAGTTGGTTGTCGTGGGAGCGTGGGTGGATCTTGCCGCCGTAGCTGCACATGAACTTTACCTTGTAATTCTGCTGTTGTTGTTGTTGTTCGTCCCATGGAGGAGGAGGGTTGTCAAAGTCGATCTCTCTGGAGCGTGGAGAGGAGTCGCCGGAATCAGGGTATGATTGGTATGAATAATTCTCCATCTTTCTCTTCTTCTTCTTCCTTCGATTTTACCACCCTTTCCCTCTTTCTAAGACTGTGATCTTTGTTAAGCTTCCATTATGCCTTGTTTTGTGTTAAGAGAAACAGGATCATGGCAGAGACACCTTTCAGATTTACGAGAGATCATTCAACTACATTTATCATCATACTATAACATATCCTTCTTCCTTTTCATTTCAAATATCTTATAATACTCACTTTTTTAATACGTCTAATATTTTATTACCACTGCTTCCTGTTCAACACATCAGCAATTTTAGTTCTTAAAATATCTAAAAAAACTGAATCACTGACATTTTAATATGGACACAACATTTTAGATAAATATGTTTCCTTTTATAATTATTACAAAACATATTATTATATTTCATATGATCAAATATATATTTATATTAAATGTTTTTTTCTGAGATTATCTTTGACTAATACTGCTAAAACTAATAAATAAGTAGTTAGAGAAATGAAACGCATCAAAACGTCACATGATATTCTTTATAAGATTTAAGACATTAATTAGATGTTTAAAATCTATTCATAACCTTAATATTATGTTGAAATAAGTGTGCTTTTAGAGATATTAATCTCCCAATGCCATGTAAAAGGGGAGTTTAATTAAAGATAAGTTGAATTCCAAGTTAGATTATAATTATCATTAACAGGCATAAGTTGGATTGTTTATAATTACAGTTGTGTGCCTTGTAAGGCTGGCATCTTATTAGTCAAATTACATCTATCTTCTCCACTAAAGCTCTATTATTATAATTTCTACGTTTCATACTTATTGATGGTTTAGTCTTCGGTCTTTCTCTCAATATGATTAACATTTTAAAATTTTAAAGTCTAATTATTTTATCTCAATTATACTTTTATTTATTATTACGACAGTAGTTATTGTTGACTAATAAAAAAAATAAAAGTTTAATTATTCGTTTATTCATCACTTTGGTGGAAAATTTTAAATTAGTTTACGTTTTTAAAAAATATTTCAATTGTGTCCTAATTTTGGGAAAAGTATTTTAATTAGTTTTTTTTAAAAAAAAAATTATGAAAGCATTAACTATATATTACATATTAGTTTATAATCTTTTTTGTAAAATATATTTTTGTCACGTGTCAAGTTTATTGCGTGATACATAACACGTGTCAAAGGGCGTTGTCATAATTTTAATTTAGTTTCTCTATCTTTTATTTAATTTAGTTTCAATTTTTTTCAGGAGAGTAATATTTTTTCTTTCGAAACTAATACCAAATTTATTATTTATATAAATATTATATAGGTTTTTTTAATTTAACATATTATTATTAATCTATGTTTTTTGTTAATCATAATTTTTTACTACTAAATTTTAATATAAATATTAGTATATCATTTATATAAATAATAAATTTGATATTAATTAAAAAATTATTAAATTTATTATTTTTATAAATAGTATTAACTAAGTTATTCTTATAAAAATATATATGAAATAATAATATATTAGTTTTAAATATTTAGTTTTCTTTTTAAATATTTATACTTAATTAGTTTTCATTTTATAAAAAAATAATTAAAAAAATATGAATTAATAATATATAATAATGTAATATGTTAAAAATTTATTTCTAATATATATATAATAAATTTAGTTTTGATTTTGGATCAATTACGAAAAAAATTAAGAATAAATTGAATAAAAAATACATATATAAAGATTCAATTAAAATCAAAATAATAACACTTCATGATATTACCTTGTCACATGACATTTATCATATAAAAAAACATATATTAACACATGACATACTATTAACCTCGTTAATAATTTCTTTTAAAGAAAAAACACTACTTTTACAAAAATTGTTAGAATTGACACTATTTTAAAAAAAGAATTTCAACTTAAAACTTGTTTATTAAAATGAAGACCAAATAACTAAGCTAACAATAAAATACTGGGTATCGTTTTACGTTTGAAATTTTTATGTAGAAATTTTAAAAATATTACTATGTTATACTTCGTAATATTATTATATAATTTCTTAGATAAACTCTCACCTTCTCCCTTATTTTCCTTATTTTATAGTAAATGAAATGATATTTAACAAAAAATTATAATATTTTATTTATATCAGTGAGACTTTTTCTAAAACATCAAATAAAATAGGACATGAAATATTACATAAAAAGAAAATTGTCTGAATATACTAGTGATTTTTATATATTAAATATTTTTTATCTACGTAGATTAACATAATAATGATGAGTGTGTCCATGATGAATGTCCACGTTAGGGGAAACCTACTGAATTTAGTAGACATGCACCTAGATTGGAGAAATGGGAGCTACTCCAGTGTACCAAAACCTAGCTATATAAAATTGGATGTTAACATCAATTTTTTAACATGACATTTGTTTAAAAAAAGGAATACTATTTTCTCCACAGATAAGTGTATATTTATTAATTAGTTTATAAATGATATTAAATAAATAATTATGTTCTCTTCCATCTTTTTATATTCATTTTAAATAAGTCTCTACATATTATTATTAAAGTATAACTAATTTTTTTTTATGATAACTAATTTTAATATTAACACATAAAAATTAAATTACATTTTTATAGTAACTTGAAAAGATTTACTCCAGAAAATATTAATGTAAAAAAAATTAAAATTGCTTTCAAGAATATTATTTTGATTTATTTAAAACTATTATGAGAAAATTTTGAGATTAGTTATTATTTGGGGATGTAAGGTTATGTAACTACTGTAAATATCTTTACATTCTGATGCTTAAGTCATTAAATAGTAATAGTCTTAAATGTACAGTAAATATCATCGTCTACCTTTTACTTTTGACTATTTATAGTTTTGAGGTGAGCCTAGGATTAATAAAATCTTAATCACGACCCAACATCAGTCTATTACATTAACTAATACTTACATTTAAACATGTTTTTTAATGTTTCTTTAATAAGAATGTTATTGAGATCGGTCGTTCGTCCTACTCATAATAGATAGGACGAGTCTTAAGTTCATTTTGATTTTGTTTTGAGTATTTATTAAGTTAGGTCGTCCGTCCCTTTCTTGCTATATATAAAATCGTCTAACCATACAGTTATATTATTAAAATGAATAGTTAGAGTTTTAAGAAAACTGAAAGGTATAATTAATTACCAAAAGTCTCTTAAAATTTTCCAGTTTGATGGTAGTGCTATATAAAGTTTGTGTGAAAAAACTGAATAGAAGGGATCAATTCAAATATTACTTGTATATATAAATTTCCTTCGTATTTTTTTCATGAGGTGAGATATGTTCGTGTTTGCTGATGCCTATACCCTATACTAGGAATAATGCTTTGCGAATTTTGGTCGTTAGAATGTGGTGCACATGGTGCTTCCACCACCACGGAGGAGTATGCTTTTCTTGGATACAACTTGCCACGCTGTAATAACTTGTCAATTTATTTATAAGAAGAAACACTTTATCATTTCAAAGGCAATTATTTGAAGCAGTTTACATTTTTGTGTTCAGATTATTTCCTATTTTATCTTGTATATATGATATTATATTCTTTAAATAATATATAAATGTAGTTGCTGTTCCCAAAAATTTAAAGAAAAGAGGAAAAAAATATATTGAGAAAATGTGATATGTTTTGGAGATTTTATGTGTATTTGACTAATACTTGTTATGATATTCTGTTTTGAATGAACAAGGGGTAATGATTTGAACACCGAATGAAAAATAATTTGTCAAAGTTTTGTATTGAAAGAGTTGTTGAATAAATTTAATATATCAATTTAGTTAAATTGTTCTACTTGATCAGTATTTTTCATATGAGAAAGGAGTAGAAGTAGAATTATTTGTATGGACCCATTGGTTGATGTAATATATCTCTTAAGTTTTCTGAATTTATGTATATTTTATTGAATGAAATTCTAAATTTTAACATACAGAGAATTCAAATGGTTGTTTTACTTGAGTAAACCTTTGTAAAAAGGCTTATAAGTATTAGGGTTGTTAAGTGAGTAAATTTTTTATAAATTTATTTTATTAAAATTTAAAAGTGATTGAGTTATTGAAAGAGTTTGGTTTCATCAAGCAAATTTGTTAAGTTTTACTCCCAGTATTTGATATTAGATGAGATAATTCCTTAAATTAATTTAAAAATCTTGGAGTGATTCAATAGCGAATGAGAGTTTCTAATAAAAAAATTATGTTTTCGTCAAACGAGAAAGATTTTACATGAAATTAGTGTTTGAGATTTTGAATTGAAAATGTGTGAGTGTGTTAAGAAGTAAATTTTTAAATTCAACCTACTTTATATTTTAGGGTGTTGCTCCCTCCACCATTCCAAGTGCTTTTGTACCTTTCTATTATTATTTTTATTCCAAAAATACCCTACATCTCCCGCTATATTCAACTATCTTTCTTTTTCTTTCTCCATATTAATGGAGCATTCACATGACTCAGATTTAAATTTTTGATATTGCAAAATTTTATTTACACATCTCCTTAAATAAGTTTGATTCAATCTTATTTTCATTGTTCAATTGTTCTAAATTTCTAGAAAAATGTTTATATATATGTGTGTTTTTTATACATTTAATATCTATAATTTTTAACATTTAACTTACTAACATATTTGACTGAAATAACTTGAATAAAGTATTTAATTTATTAGATAAATAATATAAAAATATTATTAAATACTTAAAATATAAAAGAAATTTTATTTGTTAAAGATTTGGAATTTATTTAGTTATTTCGTCATTATAAAGTTAGTATATAATAATAATAATATATTATTTACTATTAATATTATTATGTTTATTATTTTGTATTTGCATCTAACTTTTAAGTTTATAAAATGGAAGTGGCAGAAACACTAATATTGAAGTTTCCTCTGAATTTTATATTTTGCAATATATCACAAGTTTAAATCTAAACCATATGAATGCTCCATTAATTGCAGAGAGAGAAAAAAAAAGATTGTTGAGGATAGTTGGAATGTGTAAGGTATTTTTGAAATAAAAGAAAATAATGAGGAGTTATAGAATATTTTTAGAATAAAAGAAAATAGTAAGAAGATGCAGAAACACTTGGGGGTGGTGGAGGGAACAACACCCTATATTTTATTTCTAATTAATGTGATATCTAAAAAAAATGTCCTCGAGTGGTTAAATAAAGTTAAAGCTTAACCCAGAATAATTGTTATGATATAAATATTTTGATTGAATGATATTAATTAGTTGAAGAATATGATATACAAATGTGTAATAAAGAGGATTTAACTTCATGATCTAATATATTTTTAAAAAATGTTAGTTTATTTGTGAGATTTTGTATTATCTGATGATTTTATTTTATATAGAAGTAGATGATATTTTAGATAGAAATATTTAAGTAGTTACACTCTACATTAAGAAAATAGTATTTGTTATTCATTGTAAGAATATTTTTCTATTTGTTTTTAAATCTAAACGTTATGAGTTAGTGATTTTGTGTATATGGTGATAAATTAAATTTATTTAATTCAAGTCAAAATTATGCGGGTGAATTTGCGTAATCTTAGAATTAAATATTAAATCCGGTAGTTATGTTTAAAGTTTGAACTTGAAATTTTGTAGATCAATGGTGGGCTGAGCAATTCTCTCCTAACAAATAACTGTGATGTCATCATATTTGAAAACATAATACTTGGCAGCAAAATATGCACCTATACTTTAATAAAAGGAAATCTATTTTCTACACCTAATATAGGTTTTTTACTAACTTTATAGATTCAATTTTGAGTTAAGTTTAATTTCATAGGTTAAATTTATAAAAACAAATCAATTCTTACTTCTGCATTATGAATATTATTTTCACAAATTTAAACATGTAATATATATTTAAAGATAACAAAATAACTATCAAAGTGGATCCTTTGAAAGCCAATAATATTAAAAGCCACCACAAAATGGATAGAATTAAACAATTATATGAAATATCGGTAAATCGTGCTTAAAATATATTTTTAATAAAACAAAATCATTTCCTATTTTTAAAACGTAATAAAGAAACTATGTTTCAAATAAAGAAAAAAACTATATGTTTTAAGATATGACATCCCTTTGTGTCTAACTTTTGTCTAATTTGTAGGTATTTTAGTCAATTTCTTAAAAACTACAAAAAGATACAAAGACCCCTAAACATTCAAAAGGTTGTGGAATATTTGATCGCGGTTTAAAAATAAGTCTTTTACGTTATCACCTAAATACAATTTAACTTATACACATATGGATTAGATTGTGTTTTAATAACATACATAAACTAAATTATTATATTTTAATAATATATATATATATATATATATATATATATATATATCAATTTAAAATAAAATAAAAAATTATTTCTAAATTTTTTTTGCTTTAATTTAAATACTAACTTAAACCTGTTATATACTTTAAAGAATAAATTGATTAAATTTGACCTATATCTAGAAATTAGTAACTTAACACATTATATACTTAAAAAAAATAAAATATATTGTATTGTATGATTGTCACGTGAATCTAAAATTAGATAGTTTACATAATTAAACATCAACTTAGTTATGGTTATCATACCGATCGAACAATCAATTTTAAATAATAATTAAATATGAGGAAAATTAATTTATCACAAAATATAATTAAGAATAATTAAATAATTATTAAATTGTTAATAATATAAAATTGATATCGAAATATATAAATACAAATTCGAAGTAGTTTGATTACGTTTATTATACATTACCATTAAATTAATCAAATATTTACTATTTTGTCATCGAAATACAGATTCTAATTTAACAGAACACTATAAAGACAAACAATAACAGAAACAACCATCAAAATACACAAACCTTATCGAACATCGGTATTATTGATTAAGAAAGAAGAAGTTAAGACTGGTGTGTTTCCCTTTGCAAGAGGGCGCTGTTATTGGTATTGGCATTGTCTAGAATGATGGTAGGCCACACTCATTCAATAATCTCACTTCCACTCTCTATCCTTCATGAAGTCAAAGTCATTATCAATGTGTGGTGGATCCCATCTTAACGAAACATGGAAAAAATTGGTTTATTGCTCATTGAAAAATAAAGGGTTAGGTTATGACCAAATTAGCAACTATATAATATTCATCTTTAATGTAAGTTTTTTCTTTTAACAAAATAACATTTAGCAATCAAATTATTAATTTCCGTTAATTTTTTTTTTTGTGTGTGAAAATGTTTTGAATATACTAAATTTGTCTTTGCTATTTATATATTTTAACATTAATTAAACATATACTTATAAAAAAAATTGTCAGAAAGAAATGTGTCACTCATATAAATAAGAATCACTGTGTTTTTAATTTCTTTACGTAAAATTAAATTTATCTTTTTTTTTTAAATTTGATATATTTTGATTTTAAAATTTTAAAATAAATAAATATAATCAATTTTATCTTAATGACATTAATATTTTTAGTTTTATTAGGTAATAATTTAAACATTTAAAAAATGTATCAAAATGATGGGAACAACGTAAATTTTATTTTATAATACACTTAACATGTTAAAAAATTTAATAAAATTGTGTTAAAAAAACCTATATTTATTTTTCTAAATTTAAAATTAAAATATGTCAGCTATTATACCATACATGTTATGAATTGGCTTTTAGTCTTATTTATAATCGATATAGAACTTACAATACATCTTTTCATGATGAAGTATAGACATTTTGATAATTCAATTTATATATTATAATTTGGTATCTTTATTTTCAATTTATTTTGTACAATTAAAATTATGTCAGGTGTATTTAACTTTTGGTTGCTAAAAAAAGTTATATTTTAAATCAACCATTTCATACAACTTATCAACGGTTCACAAATTCATGAAAAAATATATATTTTTTAATTTTATTATTAAATATAAATTCCTTGCATTTTAGGAACAATGTCAATGTCTGGAAGCAAATGGAATACAAATATGGAACCTTGCGTGTCAAGCTTATCGACATGACAATTAGCAACATACAGAGACTTCTGATGTTGACAAAATCCAAACACTTTGATCACGAGAATAAAGTTTGGAAAACAACTTAGTGCAATTTTACGTTATTAATAATAAAAATTATTATTAACATGTTTCTTAAAACAATTAACATATTCATTTATGTGTATATATATATATATATATATATATATATATATATATATATATATATATTTAAAATATATTCATTTTCTTAAAAAGATATAATATATTTTTAATGACTTTTCTTAATTCTCTTCAAAATATATCATACATAATTTATTTTTTTAATTTTAAAGAATCGAAAACAAAAAAAATAATATAATATATGAATGACATATTAATAATACATAATTAGGTATAAAAGACTAAAAAAGTAAATATAAATTCACACTGAATATTTGCTTCTTAAATTATCTAATTTTATTATACTTTTGTATTAAATAATAAGATTATATAGTTTATGTATTAAATCTCTATTCTTACTAGACATCTTCTCAATATTTAAAATGGTTAATATCTCAGTTATCCCATATGTAATAATATTTTATTATTAAAAGAGAGAAATTATTAAATGAAATTGATTACAAAATCATAATAAAATAGTATGTCACAGTGACAAATATATTTAAAAGTTATGATATTTATTATTTAAATTACTTTATTATTAACTAATATTATCAATATCAATATTGTAACATCTTCATATAATATACATATAATATAGTAAGTCCACATTTTAATAAAAGATAACAGTTAGAGTAGACTGTCAATAAAATAGTTAAGCTTACAGTCATCCCAAAATGAGTCGTAATTTAAAACTTAAAGTAGTAAAGAGTAATTCAAAATATAAGAAATAACTAAAAAAATCTTAAGGAGACTAAGCGGCAACATCATCTTCCTCCAAAGCCTGCTCTAGAGGCACCTCATCCGCCTCTGCTCACATCCAAGTGGATGATCATTGCAAAAGAAAATCATACCCAAACAAAACACAAACATACAAGCAAGGGTGAGTTAGGTATAAAATCATGTTATAGTAGTCACAGACAACATGCAAGTAAAGACAAATACACTATACTACACACACATGACTTGTTACACTTAAACTTGACTCGTCCAGACTTAGAATGATTGCCGAGCTATGGCGGGTCGTGCACTCGTGGTGGCCTCTACTGTTTTGCAAAGTCATTGCCAATGGGTTTCACCCTACCACACTCACAAGGTTAGTCCGTTATCACTCACCTTGGGCCATACTGGAAGCACCCAAGACTAGGACCTCCTGCTACTACTCACCACATGGTTCAATCCTCTCTACTTGAGAATGATTGACCATTGTAGTTCCAAGATAACCCCCAAGACTGAGCTACCATGCAAATCATTCTAAACACTGAGGGCACCACCATGAATCTTCTCCTTGAAGATTATGGAATTACGTCCAATAACACAGGGCACCACCATGTGACCTCCTTAGAGATCCATGGAATTACGTCCATCAACCATACTTTTAAAACCACATACTTTCAATTACCAAACATGTTTCATATACTCGCATACTTTCAATATAATCACCTTACCACATCATACTATGCATTTCAAACATTCCACACACTTGATTCAACCAAAAAGAGAGCAAAAGAGAAGACTAGACTCAAAGGGTTCGCACAACGCACCCTGTTCGCAAGGCGAGACAGGATGGTCTCGCACAGCGCACCCTCACTCGCAAGGCGAATTAACTTGCTAAGGTGTTGTACCTCATGTCCCCCGCATAGCGCACCCACTTAATTCGCTATGCGAATTAACTCGCGGCGTGCATCAGACTTTCAACCTCTCGCATAGCGCACTCAGGTCGCTATGCGAGAGCCCATACAGAGACCAACCCCCTAAAACTCTCGCTATGCGCCACTCTTCGATGTTCTATTTATTTGGCTAATTTCCCAGGCTAGCAACTGTCACAAAGCGACTACATTCGCTACGCGACTCACCAAACAGAGAGCAACCATTTGTTATAATTCATATCGCACACAGGGTCGCTATGCTAATGCGCTGATAGATAGCACCTTGCCAAGGCGACTCGCTGAGCGAAAGGCTTCGCTCTGCGAGTCTGTAAAATCTGCATAATGAAATTCTGCAGATTTGCACAACTCCACCACTCAAAACTCATTCTAACCATTTTGGCGAACTTCTAATACCCCCAACTCGAAGTATATATTGAATTAAACATGTCTAACTGATTCTAACCCTTCCTAACATCTTTTTAAAGTGTTTATGCATTGATTTATACTTGAAAACTGAAAATCTCTCAACCTAGGGGCCTAAATCTAATTCTACCACCTTGAGTCTGATTTTAACCATTTTAGGGGTCCAATTAGGTTCCAATTTACTTACCTAAGCAACCTAAACTGACCAGAATAATCTGTAATACCCAATTCTCAATTTGACTACCTCAGTTCCTCTAATAAGACCCTAAACACTCTAATTCACTTAAGTACTGATCTAATCACCTATTTAACAGACTTCACTTCATTCAACCATTCAATATTAGCCTCAAACCTTATCCATACCAATTCATACGCACAATTCCACAGTTTCACTATTAGATAGGCATTTGAGCAATCGAGTTCACATACAAAATTTCTAATTCCAGTACAAACAACACCCATACAAACAATCCATACATACATTATTTCCCCACTTTAAACAACAATTTATTTCATGCACACCCTAATTTACAGAACAAAAAGCAAGACCCGGCTCCCCTTACCTTAGGGTAACTTGACTGAACAGCTCACAGAACCTTTCAACCGAACCTTGAGTTGTGAGAACTCAACAAACCCTACAAGATACCACATTGGTGACAGAAACAACTCTTAAAGCTAAAATAGAGTGGAAAAACTGAAGAAATGAAAACACAGGTCACATGCAACTACAAAGATTGCATGTGCTAGTTTAAGGACAAAGAAGAGCTTGCATGGAGGGACTTACCAACTTAAAACCCAAAACTGATCGGATGGTTTTGAAGCCCTCTACGTCGCGGACGTTTGAGCACCACCTAAAACGAAATCTACTGGCTTAGTGAAAGGAGATCGAAGAGAGAACGAGGAGAGGTTGTAGAGAGAAGGCAGAGAAAATATGAGTCTGAGTTTTAGAGAGAGAGCAGTGTGCTTGAGCAAATGGACCAGAGTATTTTGAAAAGCCCAATTAAAGCCTGATCCTATTAACTTAAGGCACCCTTTGTTCTATTTTCAGGTTCTTACAAATATTTTCGGAAATAATATTATTAATACTAATAATAACAGATAAAATTGTTAAAACTTTTGACTTATTAAATAATATTTAATAAAAAATAAAATTGTCAAACAAATTATTAAATGGTGTGAAAGAGAAATTATTTTCCAAATTCTAACCGTTAATATTTTTAAAAAATTAAAAAATAATTATATTAAAATGATAAAATAGGAAATATATATATATATATATATATATATAAAAGAAGATATCTCTTTATGTAGTTATAGATTAATGTATTTTTTATACAAATATTATTGTTCTTGTATGGGGTCGAGTCACCTAAGTCCGTATGCCTTTCGCTGCTTCTGTCCGGTCTTCCTGCAATTTAGTCTTCCGATAATCAAAGTTCGTCCGTCCTGTACGTCTGGGAGGGTACCCGTTAAAGGTGCTCCGAAGCTTAAGTCAGTAAGGTCCGATAGATTGTTTAGGTGCTGTAATAAATACGTAATTAATGAATCTGTCTTCCTCTCAAGACCTTAATCACGGTCCAATCCAGAACCCAACCCTCTAATCGTTGCTTTAATAATTATATAGTATAATTATAATAAAGCCTTACACAAAGTTTATACGACTTTAAAATTAAGGAATTTCAGATTTTAGTTTCTATAACTTATTTTTATTAAGTAAAATTTGACATTGTTTTTTATTTTTCAAAAAAACTATAAATTTTGATTTTGATTTATAATTTTTTTTCTTTTTTAAATGTGAAAATTTCCAATATTGTTTCCTAATAACAGTACCTATCTCACTGAAATTCCTAATATCTAGTTTTTTTCCTTGCTGATATTATATTTGAAATACTGAAATGAATTTTTTTTAGCACAATGCACTGATAAAACAAAAAAAACACAATTATTTTATCGGGATTAAATCAATATATTTGAGCTAATTGTAATTTAATTAAGAATTTAACTCAGTGTTTACAGCACACAGAGCCAAGGTATAAGAGTTTAATGAAGCAGAGGAGAAGTCAGAGTTTGTTGGTTTCGCCAACTGTGAGAGATTTGAATGTGGAAGGTGGTTTTGGCAATAAGAGCATTTATGAAACATCATCCACATGATAGCGACACATGGCCGGACTCTCAGAACCATTGTAGCTTCACAACAAATGAGAATCGTTAGAATCACTCTGTTAAATTCATCGCTCAAATCACAAATTGCTAGGTTTCTCTCTGCGATTTCAATTTCCTTCTTGTGTTTCGCTTTCGTGATTTCTTCTCCTGGTGATTCGAATTTACTTCTGTTGTTTTATTTTTAAGGTCCGAATTCAGTTAAGAAGTTGAAAGAAGAGGATCGTCGGTGTTTTGAAATTTCTGAAAATGGGGAAAAAACGTGTAATGTTGCCAGCCAAGGACGTTGACTTGTCCTCAGTTAAGTACCAACGTGAAATAGTTCAAGGTAATCCAGCTTGCTTATTCTGCAATCAAGTTGAATTTTCAGTTTCTACTACTGACATCTGATTCAATTTTTTTTCGCTCTCTTCTGTTTGTTTGTTTGTTTTTTTCAGCTCCACATTTGACTGGATTTGTGTTTAGATTTTTTGTGAGGATACTAGAAGCTCCGCTGATCGGCCCTATCATAATGGATGTTTTGAAGAAGCAAAATAAAATTGAAGAGGTTTGTGTTTTGTAGCTGAAATTAGTGACTAACGTGTATCACATGGTTAAAGGTGTTTTGTTTCAGTTTTTCATTGTTGTTTATGAACAATACTTGAGTTGAGAGTGCTGGGCAGTAGCATAGCAAATTGACTAAATGTTGTCTGTCTTTTATTTTTATTTTTATTATTATTATGACAGATATTGCAGCACACCGTGATACCTGAGGAACCCATGTTTAAGCCTGAATATCCACCTCAAGGTGGCTCCCTCTCCTCATCTGTGAATGCATTGCTTCTTTTCAATATTGCAGTCTTACTATAATTATATGCTTAAATTGCAGGCTGGTTTATATGTTTAATTTACAAAAATTTGACGTTCTTTGAGATAATGAGAATGGGATAGGAGGAACGAAATTCCCTTAGATAATGGATATTAGTGCTTGTGTCAAGTTATTTGCATTGCATTTGATGACGCTTGCTTATAATATAACCTGCCTTGATGTTTGTGATGTTACTTTAGAAGTGGAGCAGGGTGTTGTTGTCCTTGAAGAAGAAGGGAGACCTGAAGATCGAGTTATGTCTGCCTTGAAATGTCTTCCACATTATGATGTTTCTGAATTATGGGAAAATTCACATGCATCCTTTCGGTACTGGAAAATACGTGACTATGCTCATGCTTATCGATCTAGAAAAGTAACCCCATCCATGGTATTTCACCTTTTGTTGGTATCAACTGAGTACATTTTTGTCTTCTCTTTATTCAAATTAAATTGTAAAATGAAACAATTTCACTTTGAATTTATAGGTTGCTGAGCGCATCATCTCCATTATAGAGGAGAATGGAAGAAATAAACCTCCTATACCACTGTTGATATCCTTTGTGGCTGCAGAAGTCCGAGAGCAGGCAGCAGCATCTACACAGAGGTTTGAAGCAGGTAGTCCTGTATGATTCTAATGTTTATTTGATGAACTTAAATGAAGGAAAGGTGAACGAGGAAATTGCATATACATTCCACTATGCTTTCTCTGGCTTGATTGTTGTGTTATGCAGTTTGTTTGACATGTGGTTCCTACTACTTGTATTTTCAATTTCCTCGCTTTGTTCATTTATGTTCATTGTAGTTTACTGTCTAAATCGTTCACACGTGATTATGTTGAGACTTCGTAACAGACACAATTCCACAAGTTATGTTCTTGGACTTTGATAATGTAGGAAATCCATTATCGATATTGGATGGAATTTTTATGGCCATCAAAGATGACATAGACTGTTATCCTCATCCATCTAAGGGTAAGTATATCCTGTCTAAGGGCATGTATATCTTTGCATAATATTTTGTCAAGTAATTGAGAAAAGCCTTTGAATTCTTCTGATAATGACAGGTGCATCAACATGGATGCATGAGGTGCGCACTGTAAAGAAGGATGCAGCTTGTGTTTCTAGACTGCGTAGCTGCGGTGTCATATTCGTAGGGAAAGCCAATATGCATGAGTTTGGAATGGGCACAACAGGAAATAATCCTAATTATGGGTATGTTTATAAGATATTGTTAATTTAAATATTGATGTCCCTATCAACATAATGATCTCTTGTTCTACCTAATATATTTACAGGTTTTAAATTTAGTCCATTCTTCCTTCTTTTCATATCAGGAGACAAAAGTAAATATGTTAACAAATGTCTTTGTGTTGTCATTCACTTCACTTGTTTTTCATCTTTTTTATTTGAAACTAAGAACCATTATTGAAAGATACAAAATGTTATACGTCAACATGTAGACTCTGTCCCATAACAGAGTTGTGTCAATTCTCATATAAAGAAGTAGAAGAGTAGCCTGGTATCGAACCCTCATGTAAAATGAAGAGAGCACGAGTGAGGGGATATGCCAATGTGACAGTCAGGTAAGGAATCTGTTGAAGGGACTAAAAGGAAGGAAGGGAGTGGGGTTGGGTTGAGTTGGTAAACAGGAACTGAGTGTGGAAATAGACATGAGGTTAAAGGTGTGTCAAATGACCTGCATTGTCTTTTCTTCTGTTTTCTGTTGTTTCTTTCTTAGTATTATGCAATTACTGTGCCTTATTCCCAGTTATGTGAACTGAGAAGAAGTTTCTATCACAAGGACACGTGTCAAAGACCTCTAGGAAGTAAAGTAGAGTTTTCCACACCATTAATTCCCGTGACTCTCTTACATAACCTTGAAAATTGAACTGTTTCGTTTGCTTCTTGTGTTCATCAGAATCAATCACCGTCTATTGCTCAACTGATTTTTCTTGATTTGCAGAACTACAAGAAATCCTCATGCACCTGATAGGTATACTGGTGGATCTTCTTCAGGTCCGGCTGCAATTGTTGCTTCTGGAATATGTTCTGCTGCATTGGGAACTGATGGTGGAGGTTGTACACATCTAATGTACTAAATTAATTGTTTGGCTCTATTTTTTTTTATGTAATTTATTTTTAAATTTTTTTGAAAAATGGCAGGTTCAATCCGTATTCCTTCTTCCCTTTGTGGTGTCGTGGGATTGAAGACAACATATGGGCGGACAAGCATGGAAGGGTAATTTCTTGTACTTTTGTGATGAGCCAATCATTACTACTTCTTTGTGTAGTATTTGCTCCTTAAAGTTTTTCTTTTTGTACTTTTGTACCACATTGTAGCAACAATTATGATTTGTGATCTTATTCTTACTAGTTGGGGTCAGGATTTTGACCATTTCCTATTCTGACTATAAAATGAAATTACTATTTTCTCACTGGGCATTAACATCAAAAGACAAGACCCTGAGAAGTTTGGAAAAGGAAGAAGAAAACCACGGTTGAAAACTTACTTAACAAGATGTTGAAGAAACTCCTTTATGACTAATTGAAGAAAATCTGTTGTATTGGACTTAAAATACATGAACCAAATATCTCATGACTGAGGGAAAAAAATCAGTAGTTAAATTTCTTACATTGAAAATACTTCTGTTTCCATCTTAGCTTATTTATTCAATGTACCATCAGATGGTATTGGTATGAAAATATGTTACTTTATCAGTTTATCTGAAAGACTAAAATCTAAGTGACTGAAGGCTCTGCCAGTTATTTGAGTTTACTGGTCATAACTCATTTTAATATAGGGCAAGTAATCTGGTCTTCCAAGTAGTGAAGAAACACTTTTTTGTTTGGATTTTTCTTCCTTTTATGGTGGTTATGCCTTTTATTGGCAGGCAATGTAATATAATTCAATTCTATAGTTTCTTTGAAATTTCCATATTCTTGACTCTATTACATGGCATTAGTAGAGAATAGATGAACAGGTATCGTAAATGCAGGTTCTACTTAGAGGGTAGCAACATTTTTCTATCTTTCAATATTGAACAGGATGCATTTTCTTGCCGCACTCACACAAGTCTATAAAATAATTTGATATTCTCTTTTGTTTAGCTAGTTTCCAAAGTCAAGAGGCCTGAATAGTATGAAGTCTCCAAAATTTTGATGTGCCAGAATTTGTGGTATTCTCTATGCAGTTTGCTAGAATAAAAAAAGATATAGAAACAAAATATTCATTTGTGCTAGAAAATAATTGAAATGTTTGGCTAGCTAAATTTGTAATGTATGGAGCTTTCACCCTCTTTTTTTGGTTTTATTTACAGGTCATTATGTGATTCTGGGACTGTGGAAATTATTGGTCCCATTGCTTCATCAGTGGAGGACGTCATGCTAGTGTATGCAATGCATACTTCTGGCTTTCTCTTTTATGCTTCATTTTTTAGACTAACTCTTTCATTTTATTCTACCTGCTAACTGTCCACGTACATGTAGACTTCTATCTATTTGGTTTATTAATTCAGTTGTTTATATAAAGTATAAAACCCTTATCACCATGGCTTATTTTTGAAGGTATATAACAGATCTTTGGGTCCTCATGATTCAGGTATGCGGCAATGTTGGGGGCATCACCTGCAAATAGAATCAGTTTAAGACCGGTAAATTTTGTTGTTGGAAAATTGCCTTAATTATAGTCACCCTAAGACTGACTTATTATGGCCTCTCTGGGCTGCCTTAACTGCAACCTCAAGTATATTAATTGCCTGAAGATGTGACCTATTTAATTCTTGTAAATTTAAGAATGAATTACATAGCTGATGTTGTGAATTGAATCAGTCTCTTTGAAGTATTTTTTCATTAAATAACGCCAAGTAGTTCTTGAAAAAAATCTCTTAACAAAAGTTAGTGCCAAGAAAACCTATGATCGAACTTTGGAACTGGGACCTCAGTCATTTAAAACCACTAACTAAAAAGGGGATGTATCAAACCTAGGAGAGTAGATTGACATTTGGAAATTTCTCTGTCCCAGCCATAACTAAGTAAGCCTGTACCTATAATAACATATTATGCTCCCCTTGTTCTGCTACTCTTTCTAAATCATATAGTCTCTTTTGATCCTCTAATTCTATGTTAGGGATGTGTATATGACATACAAAGTAATAAACCAACTCTTGAGTCAGTTATTCTATACTTTATTCTCTACACAAATTTTGCCATTACTAAGTATGACGCATATATTTTTTGTGTTTCTTGTAGTCACCACCTTGTTTGCCAACTCTGTCATCCAATGACTATTCAAATGCCTTGGGATCTTTAAGAATAGGAAAGTACACTCCGGTAATGGCCTTATCCTCTCCAAATAGTTTTGGTGCAGTTTATGTGACATACTTCTAAATAATATATGTACTCTTGTGAAGTGGTTTAATGACGTGCATTCAACTGAAATATCTGATAAATGCGAGGACGCACTTAATCTGCTGTCAAAGGAGCATGGTTGTGAAGTAAGTTCATCATTCTATCATGTGATGCACTAGCATGGTAGATTTAAACAGGGCTAAGAAGTGTATATTTATTTGAAGATGATAGAAATCGTTATACCAGAGCTTCTTGAGATGCGAACTGCTCATGTCGTTTCCATTGGCTCTGAATGCTTATGTTCGCTGAATCCTGATTGTGCAGACGGGTATGTTGGAGTATACTGAAACCTAGTACTGGTAATTTGGAATTACTAATTTCATTTTGTAGTCCAATTGCTAAAAGACACTTTCTCGTCTGCTAGTAAAAGTCGTTAATATTTGGCCGTGGCTATGAAGGTTTACTGTGGTTTCTTCTATTTCTATGCTTCCGTAGGAAAGGTGCAAAAATGGCATATGATACTCGGACAAGTATGGCACTTTTTCGGTCATTTTCAGCAGCAGATTATATTGCTGCCCAATGTATTAGGTGAGACAAGACTTAATATAAATATGACAAACTTATGACCTTGAAAAACGATAAGTAACAATATTAACAACATCTTGGCATCCTTTGTTTTGTATACAAGTACTTGAAGACTTGTTATAATAACATAATAATATAGATGTTTAAATTAACAAGAAAATTTTTAAATGTTATATTATTATACCATTATAATAAAGTTGTCAAGTAATTATATCTAAAATAAAGGGTGTCAAAATATCATTTTTCAATCTTTTAAATTAATTACCGTCACAGCAGATTGAGCAATGTAAACCATACTAAAAATTGTGTCTGTAGATTCTAAAATTTACGGTAAATGTTTCAGACGAAGGCATATGTATTACCACATGGAGATTTTCAAGAAAGTGGATGTCATAGTAACTCCGACCACTGGGTATGTATAGCATGGTAGAGTTCTCCTTAGTGTAAAGGGTCCCTGCACTCTGCCAATTTCAGTTCAGTTGATCTAAAGCGGGTTTGCTTTCTTTTATAATTCTTTGAATGGTTTGGAAATTAGTAATTTTCAGTATGGATAACAGCATATATGCTTGATGGCATTATTGGTCTGAATATAGCTGTATTTTCATAATAGCATAAAAATCTACTTATTTTTTATAGATAAATGGAAAGACACTTGAACCCACGACGTATTTGTTCTTCTTTTCTATTTTTACCACTATTTTTACCACTAAGTCATACGTTTCTTCCATCCAAGAAAGAAAAAGATTGAAAGACAAACGGTCCTATCAGATATGATCGTCTATGGTCTGTTCTATTTATTAGTAGCAGCTCTTGTGGGTTATATTTTATGGAAAATTTTGGGGAGGATGGGACTGAAAAACAAAGATTATTGACATGGAAATTTAAAAGAATTCAACATCTTATTTTGGATGTAAAGTTTTGTTGTTTTGGCTGGAATACTTGATATGGAGGTACTGCACCTGAACTGTCTTTTGTTTATAACAGCATGACAGCACCCATAATACCTCCTAGTGCTCTTAAAAGTGGTGAAACAGATATGCAGACTGCAGGTAATCAATTAGCGTCACCTTTAAGTTGCAACTTCATGATAATTTTTCTTCTGAAATGATTTCCATTGCAGCATTGTAATTAACCTTATATCCGATATCACACACTGTTAGTGTCATAATGTAAAGGACAGAGTACAAATTTGTAAGCATTTTTGGTGTTCTCTAGTTAAAATTAATGTTTCCGGTAACTAATGATTACCTTAAATGCCGACCTTAATTAAATGGGTTACGAGATAATACTTTAATTTTGATTGAAAAACTGTATCAGAAGTATCTAAAATTACACTGAAGTTTTGTTATAATTGTTGTTATTAAGCTTTTTAATCTAGCGATGACATGTGGATGATTTTCCAACATTACATAGAGCCTTCATTAACAATGACCCAGGATTAAAAAAAAAAATGTATTCGTTGTTATTTAATTTGAGAGCTTAATAGGAATAATATAAAGAATTTATCTAAGTATTGGCCGAAGTAAACTTCTCCGTTGATACAACATGAGTTAGTGATCTTTGAACTTGTAGGTAAAAAAAAGTGTCACCAACTACAGCCACAGGACTTTGAATCCGTAAACTATTTTATCATGAGTAGAAGTTCAAGTTCAACGTTGATGACAATTATTTACACTGAACATTTTGGTACTCCACTTGAGCAGACCTTAGTACAAAACATGTTTAAAATTTTTCTGATTGGGTTTGTATTGAGACAATGTTCTCGTGATTCATTTTTCCTTATTAGAACAAAATCATTCAAGACCGATCGAAGTAAAATGTCATGCCATGATCACGACTACTCTGTATATTATGTAATAACTTTTCTCTTTACATGTGTTAACTCAGTTTTCTTTTTCAGCTAACCTTATGCAGTTCGTTGTTCCTGCAAATCTTCTGGGGTTCCCTGCCATTTCTGTCCCGGTGAGTGAGAGTGAAGTCAATCAGCGATGAATAATGTTTGTTATTTTGCTATGAAGTTAAAGGCCATTATTATAGCTAATTTTGAACAATAGTTAGTCAGTTTTGATAAATTTCTTAGCAAGTGTTTATAAGATTAGAAAATAAAACGAATCAACGAAGTAAAATGAATTCTGCTCCTTACATTTGTTAAAATCAGCTTAATTGAATCAATGCTAAACTATTGTGTTCTCCATAATAATTTACAAGGATTGTTCCGTAACTACGAAATTTGTACGTCTCAATTGAGAAGTTTCGATAAACTAAGTTAATCCAAACTGGACACTTATCCTATGCGCAATTTATTCATTGTAATAACTTTTTCTTTTTCTGCAGATTGGCTACGATAAAGAGGGACTTCCAATAGGTTTGCAAATAATGGGTGGACCATGGGCGGAAGCAACTATTCTGCGGGTAGCCTCTGCAGTTGAGGTTCGTATATTTCAATAAGGCCTCCCACTCTTTATTTGTGATATATAACTTATTTTGTCATTCTGCATATATTGTTATTATGATTTTTTTTGGCTAACTTATTCAGAAACTCTGCGGCGAGTCGAAGAAAAAGCCTGCGTCATACTATGACGTTCTGAAGGCCAACTAAAGCTAAGATATTGTTGCTGCATACGGTTTATAAGTGGCTGGATTTATTATTTGGGAATCGGCGTCCAATAGCAAATGCTTTGCGCTTTCAAACTCCGGGCATTCGATTTTTCCAAACGATTTATGATTTGATAAATTCATAGGAGAAGAGTGGTAATAATTTGAAGACAAAATCAAGCATCACTTAAGAAACCATGAGTAAAGGTAATATGTCCATTTTATTTCATAATAGTGGAAACGCGTGTGTTCTTCCAATTTTTATCATTATAAGAAATAATATAAAAATAAATAATTTTATTTTAGATAGGTAATTAAATTTTAAAAAATAATTATACAATTTAAAAAGTAGAATAATAAATTAATTCATACTAATAAAGATAAGTGTAATTTTATTATAGATAATTAATTAAAATTTTAAAAAAATAGTTATAAATTTTAAAAAATAACATAAAATAATTTATATTGATAAGAGTAAAATATGAGACGATCAGTAATCCTCTTTATTAATAGATATAAACGTATCCCACAATTATTCATTATTTAGAAGTGACAGTAAATATAAATTTGTCCATCTGCCTAAGCTTAACATTAATATTAATAAAATGCATTGATAAATTTTATACGTGTATCAGCTCTAACCCAGCCTACCAACCCGACGTGCTAGAGGCGGGATGAGCTAGTTTATCAGCCTAAAATTGTTCTTTTTTGTCAAAAATATCCTTTTAAATTATTAATCATAATAGATAATTTTAACATGCATAAATAATCATCTTTTAACTTATTCAATTCAAAATATTAATTAAGTAATTAAAAACTTAAAATATATATATATATATATATATATATATATATATATATATATATATATATATATATATATATATATATATATATTTCAACCTGCCTACTTACGATGGATCAATAGTAAGGTCAAAACGGGTCATTTTGGCTCCTCTATCGTTAATTAAGTTAATTCGTTAACTTACCATAAGTCTTTATAATCATAAGCGAACATGACACATGTCATGTCACAGTAAATTGTCATAACTCAGATTCATTTAATAATGAGTTGGTTGGACAAGTATTCCATAAGCAATTTTAAGCATAATTTGTGAAATATAAAATACATATGCCGCATATTCCGAGTAAAACGAAAATTTCTACAGAACCTTTTAAGCATCCTGAAGGTCTCTTGTCTGAATTGCTGTGGTTAGGGCATCTATCCTGTCACACTACAAGGAAAGAGAAAAATAAAAAATCCTGACTGATGAAAGGGGGCACTTAAAATTGTTTAGAATGTATTCATACCGATCAACAATGACCACAGAGCGAAGCTCACAGTTGGAAAAGCTGCAAATAATTGTTAAAAGCAGACAATTATTTCATACCGCTGCACACATATAGACGCGCCAGTTACATGAACGTCACTCGATGTTTAAAAATTTAAGGCGCCACATGAAACAGCATACAAGACTGAAAACAACGGGAAAGGTGCTTTTTGAACTAATGCAAACAAAACCGCTGGGAACTAAATTGTTGTGAAATCCATGAATAACCAATATGTTTTCATTTAAAAAGAATCACAACAATAAACTCAGTTGGCTCTAGAGGATGTGGATAACAAATAACTACATGCAAGGCATCGGTGAACTTACGGCTTTGATAATTCCTTCTTCTCCAAGTGATGGCTGTAATTTCCAAAAGCACCTAGAGTATGAAACAAAAATGCTCTGTGCGTCACAATTGCCATCTCCTTCTCTTTTCTTGTCCCCAACCTGTGATGGAGTGAAAAGTAAAGTGGGAGTTACGGATATGAACAGATCATACTGGATGGCAATTTCCAGTTCGATTAAAATCATCGAAGTTATTAGGAAAAAACAAGAATACATTGTTTTTTCTTAAGGAAAAATTACATAAAGATAACTTTCAATAATTAAAAGATATACAACTTCGTATTTGAGGGCATGTTTCTAAAGGTATTTGATAGTAAATTTCAAGTGACAAAAACATGTAGAGCAAAACAAAGTTACAGGAAGAAGGAAAAATATTTATTGTTCTTTTCATAACAAAAATTGCATAAATATTTAAATACCAATAATCACTAGATATATGAATTAATATAGCCAAAAATACATCTGTTCCAACAACATAAAATAGTCTGCAAGTTATCTATTCATTTTTCACAAAAGGTGTGATAGACACTAATGATTCCCGTGACAGCCCCTTGAGAGAAAAGATTCACACATTACTATGCAGTTTCTAGCGACTACTAAAAGTACTGGAAGTGAAGGCAACATTAATTTCAGGAAAGACAGTTTGATCTTATCTTTCTATCATAGAGAAGAAATATACTATACTAGTGTCTAAAAAGTAGGAATATACTAAGTATTAACTTTGTAAAACGTAAGTTCAATTCTACAATTCTAGTGCAATTCCCAAATTCAGTATAGCTGAGTAATATTTTACCAACTGATATAGTTCAGAATAAGAGAAGGTCGGCTTACTTTTGGAAAAAAAATTATGGAGTAATCACATGATTCACATCTACTACGCATGACTCTATACAAGTTGTTCACACACAAGGTTTCATAGACCCGAAAAGGTCGTCCTCAGATACCTCTAAGACTTGGATATGTTCCTCCAATGTCACAGCTCCAACTACTAAGTGTTCAAATAAATAGGGTGTTTTGTCCCGCTTCTAGGTCGTGGTTACTATGCACGATAAGGGAGATAAAGTTTTTTTAATCAGATTCACCAGACTGTGATATATCTTTTGGCAATGTTAAATGTGAATAGCATTATGTTCTGTAGGTTGGATCTAGTGTTCTGGTAGTCATGTCTAATCTAGCAGTTGGTGGGGTTGAAGGAGTTGGTCAGGCTACGTAAAGCCCTGGGGGAACAAAAAGTATAAAACAACCAGTAACTGAATCGTACCAGTTCATGAACTTCAGCCCTCTAGATGCAATTTCTTCTTTTGTCTCTCTAACATCGGTCTTCCACCAAGTATCCTCATTACTGTCGACCTGAAAAGAAAATAAAAAGTGACTGAGAACAAATTATAATGTGCCATAATTTTGTACAGCGAAAGAAAAATGATAGCGGTCTTCTATGAAATCATAAACCACAACACAAGGGTGCATAACGTGAAAAAAATCTAGGTACTTGCCAGTGAAAAATCAATTGCAGGAAATAGAGATTGATACTCGCTGATGCTTCTTCTTTTGTCGCAGGGATGAACCCCCTGCATGAGAAAACACATGGAGAAATCTGTAAAGGTTCACATGATGACCTCAATAACAAGCTTAAGAAGCTTATATAAGATCTAAAAAATGTAATAATATTGTCTATAAACATAAAATACAACTTCTGAAAATATTGTGGTGGGGGAAGTAAATGAAGAAGCAACCTTAAACCTTTTTAGTGATTTTACATGAATCCCAGATTTAAATTTAATTTGTGATTTCATATTTTTATACATCAATTATCCAATGACCTTGTAAAATAATATGGAAAAAATATCAAAGTTCATTGAACAGGATATTTCACATTTTTATTTCATTGAAGTCTTTTATTTCACATCTATAGTTCAATATAAGATCTCAATAACAACAACAGATATAGTTTTTGACAGATGCATGCATGAAACCAGCCTCAATGTTGTTGGCTATGTCTGTTCAGTGTGTCCAAAGTTCAACATCTAATGGCAGTCCGAATTTATTTTCAATGCACAAAAAGCTCACTTTAAATATTTCTATTCCTCCATCCTTCAATCTCAGTGCCTAACATTAAATGTTGGAATAAGTCTATTGACTACGAAGTGATAACATTTTGAATTCCTACCGCACCCCTTTTAGTTACAAGATATCCATTATTTTGAGACTTGACAAAGCCGTGAAGGAGAAAGAAATTTCGCTGTAGTACATGTATCAATATGATATGTAACTGTCTCCTAGAAGAACGTCTCTGTTTCAATTTATAGAAAAGGTTAGATTGTAAATTCACATACCATACGTTCCCGACAAAGTTCAAAAGCAACAATAGGAGGGCAATTCAGACTCGAAATTGCAGCACGATTGCTGTTTCCTGCGTTTTCCACCATAAGAGGTAGCACATCTGTTCTATCTGTGTAGCCCTCACCTCCAAACACTCCAACAGCAGTTTGTAGTGTCCTAAAACCTTACATATTTTGGCATTTCAGACAATTCATAAGAACAACATTCCAATATGAAGTACACAAGCCTAGAATATCAAAATATATAACCCAATACAGCCTTATTCAACTAATGCATCTTCATTCACGAAAACATTCCATAACAGGAACAAGTTAGCACAATAATTCTAGGCTTAATTAAGTTTTAAGTACCTCATAAATTTGCATATTTCCAATTAAGTTTGTAATGAAAGTTTTCTAATATCCAAAATATTTTTTATTTTTACTTAAATACCTAACCATTTGATTTTGTTGTTAACACAATGACATAACCACTATCTTTATCTTCCAATCTCTAATTCAATAATCAACTCTATCTTTTTATCTCCAATCTCCTCAAGCTTATTGGTCAACTCAACTCGCTCTTAGAGAGAAAAGGTATAAGTTGACCGACAAGTTAGAGGAAATTAGAGAGGCAAAAGAGAAGTTGATTCATGAGTTAGAGAAGGAAAGATGAAAGTAATGGTCACACCATTGCGTTGACAGCAAAATCAATCGTATTGTACTTGACAGAAATAAAAAATAGAACAAAATTTTTTAATTGAAACTTAATTAAAAATACTCTATTTCATATGTTACTTATAAGTTAATCAAACCTAATATCTATTTGATATTTTAAAGGAACTCATATCCCCCTTAAACTATGGATAGGGAGATAATTTTAAATGGCATATTAGTGAGTAACAACTGGATTCACAGATGGATAATCCAAATCCTGCTAACATTAGTTTACTAAACGATCACCACAGCAATTAAAGAGACAGCAATTAGTTTACTAAACTCTCCTGAATTGAACTGTTCCCTTCCCAAGACAAAAAATATTCCCATTTAAAGAGACAGCAATTACATTTTGCCGCAATAATTTCTACCTGGAAAGATAATATACCAGGTCCATGGACTTGCTGTACACATGTTTTTATTTACACAATTGAGTCACACCAATGTGCAAATTTAAAGACTGCCGATCTGATGTTGCTTCACAGTAGTCAGACACAACCATAGTCCACAGTTATCAATCAATAAAATTTGATCATGTTGCACAGTGAACGTAACAAATACAAACACAAGACACATTTACATTGCAAAATAGTGCAATGTTCCCATACCAAAAAATTTCCCGGAAAACACAGAGGAGGTCTAAGCCAATTAAAAATTAAAAGAAAGAAAAAGCATACCAAGCCCACATGACATGGAAAATTTGTGAAAATGAAAAATGAATAATTACCTGATCTTCTGAAGCTTTTTTTTTTGGCACAAGAGTTTAGAAATTAAGTATTCTTTTATTAATAAAGAGACATACAGTTTCTCAATCTATATAAAGCATTTGAGTGGCACACTAAAGAAGCAAACGCATGTTGCTACCTCAATAAAGGAGATACTATGACTAGATCAATCTTCTTCATAATACCAGAATCACGTACATGCTTTCGCAAATTGTCAACCTATCAGAAGAAAAATATATTACACATTCATGACAGTAAATAATATTTTTCCTCTCTAAACTACATCATGACTCAAGGCATGTAAGCTTATCCCTTCTGAGTATGTTTCACACAATAAGTTGCGGTGCTTTACCTCTTGCCAGCCCAACGGCGTAATATGCGCATCAAAATATTCAGACTTCATGTATGCGTCGTAGTTCTTATCTCCCTCCACATTGTGGATCCCCTGTCCGTGCCTGACCTGGACATATGCGTTTTATAAGTTGGTAGTATCTTAATTTGCATAATGCAATCTCAAATGTACTTGATAATGAAATATACAACATGTCAGCTTCAAATTCACAAGGGATACGGTATGTTGACTGAAAACGTGAGTTCAATTCCAATACGAACCAGATGAATGGTTTTGCAACGGTGCAAAGGAAACACGCATGGACCACCATCACCGCAATCCATATTCTCTGACAAGCCTTGCAAACATTCACGCAACAGAACAGAACGAGAAGTAAAAGCAAAATATGTAGTATCAGAATCCAAGCCACAGTCGGAACGTTAACATCAAAATTAAAAATAATAATAATACCGTAATCATAAGTGTTCCGAACAAGTAATTCACTAAACAATGAGTTATGCACATGAAATCACGTCGAGAGCAAGAACGATTTAAGGAAATTTAAATCAAAATCAATTCAACGATTATCAGTATATTGTTACAGTGGAATCAAATCGATAGGTTGCAATCATTCAATTATTTGTTTCCTAATTCTCTGATCCTGCTTCGGTAGATCTTCTGTTCTCACACCAAATATAACCTAAACGTGCTTCTCTGACACACGCGCAAACTACGGAAAACGGAATTTGAGTGGCCATTGGAAGAGAGGGAAAATCGATGTGAGTGAGGAGGTATCTTACCGGAGAAGCGGAGAGCGGAACGAGGAGAAAAGAGTGGAAATGAGACGCGACGAGAGCGTAAAGAAGAAGCAAAAGATGGCTTCAAGGTTGAGATGCTGCTCTTTACACCAGCTGTAACTGTGCTCATGCTCTTCCCGTTGACTAGAACAACCTGCTAAATAATATTAGTTAGATTTCGTTTCTTTTCTCTGATGTTGTTATACTAGCGTTGTAAGCATGTTTTACTCGGTAACTTCAGTAACCATTCATAAAAATACAACATTTTTAAGAGAAAAATATTAAAATCAAATTAGTGAATTAAACGTAAAAAAATATCAAAATAAAAAATGATTTTCATAATTTATTAAAAATAAAAATAAATTGTAAGCAATTATTTATTTATATAAAATAGTAAACATAATACTTAATCAAATTGCATGCCTAAAAAAAATTTAATGGTTGTATTTAAACTATTTTATTATCTTACTGATATTTTTAACTTTTTAACTAAATAAATTCCGGATTAACTAAAATTAACAATGCAGACTAAGACATTTTAAATTTGCGCCAAGAAAGAAAGACTTATGATTTTAAATTTAAAATTTTTCATGTTACACTAGCACATTTCATTAAAACTTTATTTATAAAAAGTAAATCTTAAATGTATGACTCCAAATGCTCTTATCTTTATCTTTTCGAAATTTATGTCAACTGATCATAAGCATGGTTATCTAAACTTTGCTAATTCATTATTAGTACACCAATAATTAATAAAATAGATCATCTTACGACTAATGAGATAATTATTTAAGAAAGTTATATAATTAAGTGATATTATAAGTTATTATTTCATATATAATTATTTTCTATGTTTTAGATACTTGGATTAAGAAATTTGAAAACCTAATTTAAAAATACATTTTGAATTTCTCTATTATCGGAATGTGGATTCTGAATGCGTATTATAGACTTTTAGATTATGTATTCGATAACGTTCCTTTCTAGGTATACATCTTTTCTAAATTCAACAGTTTAGAATATATTTTGAAATTATACAAAATCAAAAAGGTATTTTAAATTATTTGAAAATTTAAAATATCTTTCTCTATCCAAAACGAATTTTAAATAATACAATTCAATATATATATATATATATATATATATATATATATATATATATATATATATATATATATATATATATATATATATATATATATATATATATACGTGTGTGTGTGTTTAAATCTGAAAATACATTACAAATTAAATATAATTTAGAGCACGCAATACAAAATACATTTTTAAATTGTATAATCTAAAATAGTTTTTTAGCCATGAAAAATCTAGAATACTTTTTATTTATTAATAATTTAAACCTTTTCCATCTATAAAATATTATGTTATCCAGAATATTTCTGATTTACTATAATTTTAACCTTTTCAAAGTAGCATAAAAGAAATTATACTTTTGATGTATGGAGAATTTTGTCTTTTTGAAAGAAATTATGGGCTGGTAACAAACTAACAATCCTTAAATCCACAAGAAGGAAACGTACCTTAAATCTCTCCCCTCCTAAACAATCCAATCCATCTATCCCGATGGCTCTGAAAATTCAGCTCACGTCCCCTTTTTTCTACTCCGCTTCGCCCGTCACTCTCTCCACCTACAAACTCACCACACGAATCTCGTGCACCGCCGCTGGTGACGGCGGCATCAGTGACGCGAGGCTAACGTCAGAGTTTGCGCTTAGGGTTGCGAGAATGAACGCGCATTCGTTGAAAGCGGATGAGGCGATGAGGAAGAGCAGAAAGCTCCTCTTCGGAGAGCTGTGCGAGTATATGTGCCTCAACGAAGAGAAGGCCCAAGATAAATGGAGCAGCATGGATGAAGACGAGAAATTGGTTTTGGTGAAAGCTTTTCTTAAGGAGTGGGGTTCGCATTTTCATCCTTTGTCCGCCAGGTCCACTAAAGCGATGTTGGAGGAATATCTGCTACAGGGGAACGCACCTCCCAAGTCTCCTAGTTCTTCCTCCTTCTTTTCGGGACTCAATAGGATTATTGGTTTTCCGTAGACAGTTACTCCATTTAGTTGGACTTCATACTTCAATTTGGTTCCTTGTAATTTTCATTTTCTCTTTCAAAATAAACAAATTGGGCATGGGGTTGCATGCCGTTATAGAAGAAATGTACGCCATTCTTTATGCAGTAAAATTTGAAGGGTTAAATGGTAGATGGTCTGAATTTGTTGATGGCCTGCTCTGTGTTACATCATTGCTAGGGTTAGGATTCCTCGTGGTGAAAATTTTGCGATCATATTTATTTCCAGTTTAGTTGTTCATATTTCATGTATCTTATAACAATCGATTGTTTAGGCCAGATAAGAGGTTTTGTAAACAATGAACAAGGAATCTGGTGTCATGCATGTATTCCGTGATCGTTTTCGTTTTAGTCCAGAAAAGAAAAACCAAATTAAGACCAAAATATTTGCGAACACCACAATCTGTTTTAGTCATTTGATACTTGATAAGAGAAAGAGATAATAGAGAAAATTGTATATGCCATAAATGATGTCACACGAGGAACGTTATAAACAAAACCTAATGAGTGGCAATATGATATTTGGAGTGAAGGAGTGTTCTTCTATAATTTTCCTTGAAGGACTACTTAAAAATTAAGTGCAAAGATGCCAAGTTTAGATATATTCTTTTAAATTGAAAATTGTTCAATAAAATACTTTCTCGTAATGCACTAAAAAGAAACATGTTAACCCGCAAAATGTTTAGGACATATAGATCTAAATTAATTTACTGCTGAATATTAAATAATCAACAGAGATACATGATTAAAACTACTGCGGCTGTATCTAATCGCTCACGTCACAAAATCCATTGTCATTAACTAGCGCTTTGAATGATTCCATGATGAGTATAGTCCAAGCAGTGGCTGCTTTGAAATCCAATTACCTGGAGACAAATAAACAAAATATGTAGCGCAATCATATAGTACATATACATAGCTGTATGCTATCGCAGTACCCAAGTCGGAAATTTTGTAGCAGTAAAATCAATGAAGCATCTGAATAGTAGTTGAGACAGAAGAGCGAGAACGGTAGAATGGACGGAGCTCCCGGCTATATAGACAGGTTCTTTCAACTTTTATTCACTCGTTGGTCTTATCAAAAGTAACAGATATTTTGGAATATTTATATACAACCAGAAAGCTGTAAATGATGTATTGCACAAATGAAATGTACGGAACACAAACATCATCAGAAATACAGTTGTCTGCAGTGTGTAACTGTCGCTTCGGCTGGACAATATGGACACTTGAATGTTCGGGTGCTGTTTTTTGATAACTTCATAATTGATTGCTTGCAAAGGACATGTAAGCATGGCAACAGCATTGGAGGATTCTCTTCACTTCCTTGGTCCCTACTCACAGGGCAAACAAAAATCGAGTGAAACTGAAATTCCTTACCCAATTCTACAGGCACCGGCAACTGTTTCATTTCCTGCCACTCTTGCTTCTTTGCTGCCATTACATTTGCCAGCTTTAACAAGGTGGGCAACCCCTCAACTCCTGCAGCAACTGCTACACTCAGTGGGTTCTCATAGGACTGCCCCAATAGAGTACAAAACTGCCGTGCGAGCTCTTCAGTTGTCATCTCCCAATGAATTGGGGACATCAACTCAGAATAAGGGGAGCTCTCTAGCCTTCCTGCATACAAGAGGCAACCCATGAGCTTTGGGAACTCGTCCTTGTTGAGGGAAGCAAAAGGAGCAAGATAAGTTCGGGCGTATTTTAAGGCATCAGCTCGTGTCCCATTTTGCAGGACCTCTACAAACTGCAGTCTGTGAATCTTAAGCTCAAGATTAGAACCAATATGATCAAGTTTTTCTCGATTAGCAGAGACCCATGTCAGAGCAGGCTGAAGGTTTTTCTCCCTCATAGCTCCAATAATCTGATGCATTTCTAAAAATTGAGATCTAAGTGCAGTTGCATCAGGCTCTCCAGCCTCATTTACGAGGCTATCTCCAAGATCAAATAAACCTTGACGGTAAAAGTGGTTTGCAATGATCTGATTGATAATACGAGTATCAAAGTCCACATTTCTGTATGCCTTAGATATGTCAGGATTTAACAATTTTTCAAGGGGCCTTTGATACTTGATAATACTTCCGTTCACTTCCTTATTTGAACCTTCCAACTGTTGAAATGGTCCAATAGCATTAATCTTGAACTTAAGTTCTGTGAGAACGGATTTCTGGTCAGCAGGAGAAGAGAGGTCACGGGATGACTGAATTGCTGCCAATGCCTGCTCAATTTCACGCCCCACCTGGTCAACAACTTCCTGAGACTTGGAAGAGGATAATTTTTGCTTTTTGGCTACACGATCAAATGCATCTTTGATGCTACTCAGCTCCATCTTTATGCTCAGATCACAAACTCCTACAAAAAACATTACAAAGAACAATAAATCCTGTTCAGAAAGACACAACATACAGTTTTTATAGTGCTAAAGCTAAGAATATAGCACTACACAAGAGGCACTACACCATCACAGAACCATACACTAGCAACCGTTATAGTCCCCCATAGACAATTGTTAGTGCATGTTTGGAACGAATTTACACTAAACATAACCAGCTTTTTGGTTAAAGCAACAGCAATGTTGCTTCTGTTTTGGTGCACTGGAACGTGAAATTTTATCTTCAATTGCATATCCAAACACGTTGTTACTAGTTAAACCTTACAAGACTTTTTTCGAACTAAAGCAGTACAGCCACATTTTCTACCCAAGAAGTTGAAACTATTTGCATATTTAAAGTTGAAACTACAGCACTATACACTCACCTCAGGTCAATTGATATTTGAAGGGAAAAATAAGTTAAAGTTGGTTATAAAACATCAATACAAAGAAGTGACCTACCGAAGATGTTGAAGCCCCTATAAGCTCAACACCAAGTATAGAGTTTATGTTCACCTAAGTCTCAAAATAACAGTATCAGGGAATCTTAAACTGGATATGTTTTATTGTGTAAATGGCCACTAATACTATGGATAAGCTGAAATATACACTAAGATGATCCTCCAACTTTATTTATAATAATGAGAAAGACTCTAAGCTAAATGTTGTACAATCACTGCTAAATCTTCCTCTTATGGAAGGTTGGTAGAATTCTCACAGCAACTAGAACAAACTACTTCATGTGGTACTTACATCTTGAGGTTCTCATCTAATGGATTAGTCTTTTGGGTTAAGTTTCTTCTATGCTTAAATTCTAAAAGTTGGTACGTTCATTCAGAGTTGAGCTATGGAAAGAACTGTCTAAGCTAGATTAGGGCACAAACCAAACTCAGATACGTGATTGAAGCCAACAAAGAGAAACTGGTAACCATTGGGTCATTGTCAATAGGGTGAAAGCTATCAGGGACATCGGCCCTTAAAGGGGATGACAATAATACAAGTCCCACATTGAGTAGAATAAACTACATGATGTAGTACTTAAGCCTTGAGGATCACCCACCTAATAGGCTATACTTCTTGGTTGAAACTCTCCTTGTGCTTAAGTCCTAACAGATGTCCCAACTGACTACGAAATAAGAATTAACTAAGTAAAAGATCCTTATGATAGAACCAACTGGTAAGAGAGAAAAATGAAGAACACTCAAGGCACAGAAGAAATTTTATCATCTCTGCGCAGTTACAATTGGATGCACTTCATTAGGTTAATTTAGGAGTGTACCTTAGCACCCGTCCACACTTCCTGTTGGAAGTCCCACATCGACTAGAGATAAGGCCAATTCATAGTTTATAAGTGGGTGAAAACCTCACCTTAAAAGCCGGTTTTGTGGGGTTGAGTTAAGCTTAAAGTCCACTTCTAACATGGTATCAGAGTCATGGTTAGAGCTTATCTTAGCGATATTTGTTATTTGCTGGGCATATTGTTCCACCCGCTATGGGCCGCTATCGGACCACCCATTAAAAATGTCTAATCCCACACTCGAGATGTATATACCTCAATGTGATGAGGGTGTGTTGGAAGTTCCACATCGACTAGAGATAAGACCAATTCATAGTTTATAAGTGGGTAAAACCTCACCTTAAAAGCCGGTTTTGTGGGGTTGAGTTAGGCTTAAAGTCCACTTCTAACACTTCCTATTAACACAATGAATAACTCCCCTCTACCTATTAATATATATTATCATCCACTTGACTGACTGACTAAACACCTGACTAGCCATTCAAGGGTTACGTAATACATTCTCCAAAATGGATTTGGATCCTCTTGTTTACAATAAATATGAGAAGTTCTGTTAAATAGATTTAACCATTTACTGTGTTTTTACTCATACACAGTTGAAATAAAAACTAACCAACCCATTATCCCACTATATCAGGGGCTTATGTTTTCCATTATCTTTTTGTTGTTTTAATTGGTTTTTATTTTATTAAAAATAGGATTCTCCTGTTTATTGTGAACTGTTGAAATGTATTAAGTTTATGTTGTTTTGTGAGTGTGTACCCAACTTAAGAGGTGGGTTGTATTCTGTCATGGTATTCTATATATATAGAATACCATAACCTTGTTAGGAATATATATGAATGAATAAAATGTCTCAGTTAGTTCTCTAACATGAACAAAAGAGGATCTCAATACCTATAAACATCGTCAGTTTGTGGAGGTATATCATTGTCAAAGGGTTTTGGTAGCAGTTTTATACCACCAGAGTTTGCTCCCAAGTTACTAATACGTTTCTCCCGTGAGAACTAAGACTTAAAAAACAGACAATTAAAAAACCAAATGAATAGTTTAACCAAAGGAAAAATCAATCATTTTTAAATTTAGATAGATTGTTTCTTATCTCTAAATGTACAGGATTGGTGCTCTCTTGTATATAAATATCGTATTGTTATCATGGAATAAGCACAACATTCTTTGGTCTCAGCTTAAAATAAATCATTTTTCCATCTTTTTCCATGTCCATATGTAACCCTTTTTTCATTACCATAACAATGACATCTGTGAGCCAACCCTTATAAATATCTACAGCTTAACTTAAGAGTTGAACAAGAAAAAAACGTGCAGAAGACAAAGGTGTTGCAATTGTCACTATTTGACAACACCAGCTAGCAACTAGTAAAGGGAAGGAGGGAGCACTGAACTGAAAAACAAATAAGCTAGAAATTTCTATCGATAATAGCATCAGATTTAGATGTAGATCTGCATGGACAGTATCAAGAGAACACTCTTAAACGTTTCAATATACATATACACATCAAATTCAGCCAAAGGATAAGATTATTGACTTCTTAAGTGAAAATGAAGTTTCATGGTGATAATTGTATGACCAAATGTCAGCAAAAAATAATGGAATAATGTAATAGGTAAGTTTCAAGGTCAAATTCAAGCCTAAAAGATCATCTATAAAATGTACCAATGAGAACTGTTTTCCTTGACATTTTCTTCTTTAAAGCCATTACCTCATGTCCATAATTTGAAAATTAAAGGGTAGTTTCTTTTTGACATATAAGAATTCTTAGTTATAAAAAAATTACAACTTGAAACCCAAATCGCATCATTATGTGTATTCCTAGATCATAAATGTAAATGAGTGATAAAAGTTGTTAAAAAAGGAAGAATTACAATCCTTATCCGGGTTAATCAAAGAAATATGAAACCTGAAACAAATAGTCTTATATCTTCAATCAACTACCAATGATATGGTTCATCCATTTAGATTAATCATTATGTGGCAGCAAATATCTACAAGCGTCAATTTGGCGTTTTGGAGTTGAGCATGGAATTCACACTTGAAACTGGAATTGTGTCTATTAACTAATTCTAATTTTTATATTTAGATGTCCTTCTGAAATTCAAATCATAAATTCCAAGATCAGTCAAGGGAATTAAAAAGTAACTAGCTCAAGTCATTTCCAATACCTAAATAACACCCTGAAGTTGTTAATTCCTCACCCCAACATGGCCACCAACCACCACTATAACCACTACTATAATCCTTACTACCAACACCCTGCCAACCCTGCCCTCATTATCATAGTTATTAGCAAACTTTAGATCTTACAATCACACAGTTGAATTGAAATTGTACTTATAGTCCTAATTCCGTGTCAAACTATGCATGAAATCTATTAATTCTAAACCAGTTCCAATTGTCAGAATAACAAAGCAACTAAGTTATTTGCCTACAATGACATCACAAACTACAAGACAAACTAAATACATACAAATATATGTATTATAGTGTTCATGATAACTTACGGAAACTGAGACTTGCAAAGCCTGCATTGCACAACAAAATTTTCAAATCTACAGTTTACTACACAAGCTAAATAGAACATATCCAGAGTATGCTTAATCTGTAATGGACAAAATTTTCAAATCTACAATTTGAACATACACAACAAAATTTTCAAATCTACAATTTATTAGACCCGCTTAATGGAAAAATTCATTTATAAAGAATCAATTTCACCACAGGATTATACAAAATGGTAAACGAAGATTACTGTGTTCGAAGTAACTGAAACATCACAAAAATCAACACAGTTGACAAAAGACCTAAGAGTATGAGACACTCCATTGTCAAAAACAAAGCACAACACAACTCTTCAACGACAGCAATCAAAATCCACAGAACTAAATCGGAAGGTGTAAGCAGTAAATAACACAGCACAACAAACTGTTTATTTTCGATCACAATCCCTGGTAGCGAACCAAATATAAATAAAAATTATAGGGAAAAAACCATTTCTATTCAAAATTCCACTTACTATGAACTTTGAAATAAAAATTATGAATATGTGAGGGAAGGAAGAAGCAAGAAAATCAAATCAAAAGTCGCATAAACTAACGAACGAAAATGAATTTATCGGTTATTAGTCATCGTTTTTGTCGGAGTAACTACAAATCGTCGAAATAAAGTAACGGAAAATAGAATAAAGAATTCGAATGAGAGTGCGCATTCTTGCAAACAAAAGAAGAAGGTGTAGATGGATTTGTGTTACCTGAGAAAGAGTGTGAGGGAGAAAGCGAAAGCGTGTGCGATGTGAGGGAGACGAGACGAAGAAAGGAACCAAGCGTGCGACTAAAACGGGGTGTCCACCAGAGACACGTGCGAAAACAAAAAATCCTCTTCTGGACCGCATTTGCCCCTACTCTTCTGTAAATTTACTTTTAAGCCCTTTGGGGTTTTGATGGATCAATCCATTTAGATAATAATTGATCTATTTTTCAGAGTTGGAGAGATCTTGAAAGAGGATTTTGCCTTTGAGACTTAACTATGGGCCTAAAGGGTAAGTCCATCGATGTCACGTGGCTGATTTTTGTACATTAAAAACAAAAAAAAAATTATCCACTTAAAGTTTTTAAGTTCACTTAATATTATCTTTATTTATATTTTCTTTTTAAATACAAAAAAATTAGACTCATACTCAAATAATAATTTATAACTTATCCTTCCCCTTTCAAAAATCATATATATAATATATGTATATGTATAATAGATCAAACTTTAATGATGTTAAATTCATATCTGGGGTCCTTTTCTATAAATCTTTTAAGGTATGTTTCTGTTATTTCATTTAAAGCATTAAAGGAAAATGTTTATGTATTCAATGGTTTTAAATATACATGTTTTCAATAATTACCTACTAAAATAATAGAATAATATGTAAATATGAAATATTTTAAAATAAAGAATGCCAACGGGTCTGAATAGTTTATTTACTATCCTTGAAAAATTAATTGGGATTTACTTTTATATTTACGAATACTCATGAATATGTATATATTTTTATATTTTATTTATTTTAAATGTTAAATACAATTATTTTAAATGTAAATTCAGTTTAAAAAAATATTTTTAGTATAATTTAAATCAAATTATTTAAAAAAATAGTAACCCAAATAAATTGATAAATTTAAATAAATTGTTTGAGATGTAAATTTTAAAAAATTACAAAGTAACTTCAATTTCATAAGTCTAAATAAAAAAAATATAAAATCAATTTTTAAACTATTATTTTATTATTAATATATTTTTTACTATATTATTTAATTAATAAAAAAATTAAATAAATTTTACTGATAGTAATTATTAGGTAACTATTATTATCAGATAAGATATTATGATTTTCGTACTCGCCCAATTATCATATAAATAATTAAATACTCGTACTTTTTCTTTAATATAATATTTATACTTAATTATTTGTTTTCAAGGATTACCTTCTAACATTAATTTGTTTGTATTTAAATGTTTATATAAAGAAAACCTTAAATAGATATATAAACTTAATTATTTTTATTAATTATCTATTTCATTCACTTTCCTTTTACTATCAATAAAAGGTTTGATATAGTTTTTCAATTCTTAAAAAATAAATAATAGAGTTACTTTTCATTTAATTAATAATAAAAGTGTTCATAGATATTAATTTATTTTAAATTAAGTATAATACAATTAATAATCAAGTGTTTTTAAATATATATTAATTTATGTTATACACATACATATCAATACGGATAAAAAAAGAGAATGGAATCAAATGGTTTTAAGTCCTAAATAAAATTTATAGTCAAGCTTATTGATAAGTCTTACTTATTAAATGTTAGGTTTTATTATAGTTCTAATGATTATAATTTCATTTTGAAACTTATAAATATAAGTATGATGTAATAAAGTAGATAATTTTTTTTTTAAATTTAAGACTTTATTATGAAAACCGATTTTTTAAGTTATTGACTTGAGTGTCAGAGTGTCTTTGACAAGAATGTAAAATGATTTAGATAAAAATATCTGAGATAACACCAAGTGAATAAAAGAAAATTGTGAATCAATGTTTGATTGTGATTTCAAATCCTACACCAAAATAATTTATTTTTAATTAAAAACAATACAATTTGTGACCAAATTATAGTAAAATTTTATAAAACTAACCAATCGATTTCAACTATTGAATTTTAAAATTAAAAAAGTTTATATTTTTGTACTCTTAAAATTGGGATTTTGATTAAACAAAGAAATCAAATCACATAAAGTAAATAAATGATAAAATAATTAATAAGGTTGAAAAATATATTTATAACAACGTGATTCGTGAAAAGAAAGAGTGGTTCCTTGAAATACAAATATTATACTTTTTGGGAGGAAAGACATTTTGTTTTTCTAAAACGCTTATCACGATTTTAGGATGCAGATTTTCTAGACATAATTTACTAGAAACTTCAAGAGCCAAAAAATCCAATTGAAAATCATGAAAGCAGGCACCGAGTCCACAGGAAAAAAAAAAGGCGAATAAATACTATAATGTTAAAGTTGAAGGTGACCCTGTGAACACAAAAGCATAGCCATGACCTTCACCATTCTGAGAACCTCTTCAACTCCAATCTGTTCCAAACCCATTTTTTCAAATTTTCTCCTTTCTTCTCCTCCCACATCTTTCTCCTTCCCAAACCCCATTGCTTCTTCCACTCTTTCAATTTTCGCGTCACCCTCTTTCCAACCCAAACGTCGTTTTCGAGGTGGGATTGTCGCCATGGCTGCACCTGGTTCACTCCACAAATCCGAGGAAGAGTGGCAGGCAATTCTCTCCCCTGATCAGTTTCGCATTCTCAGGCAAAAGGGCACGGAGTAAGAACCATTATTTCTTATATTTTTTTATCGATTAAGCTTCTCAAACGTTGAAATCGCGTCAGACAATTAATGGGTATGTCAAGTTTCTCCGAATCTTGATTTTCTTTCCCGGAGTTGCCCTCTATGCCGAAATTCAAGAATGAAATGAAGTCATGGAAATACATTTTTTTATTAAAAGCTATTTGGATAAACTTCTCTCTAAACATGAGTAGGATAAGAAAAATGTAAGTAAAATAAATTGAGTTTTTGGCACTATATGAAATCAACTTTACTTGACTTGTGTGAAGATATTTTCTTTTAGCTCCACCAAAAATTGAAGTGTGTAAGCTGATTTTAGCTTTATGCTGAAGTTAAATGCATTTTACTTTCTTATTATTTCTCTCTTATAAGTGCTCATAGAAAAGTTTATCCAAATAAGTCTAAATTGGGAAGGTTTGATTTCAAAAATTCACTCACTCCTGGATCATGCAAGGTATATGCTGAGTTATTGCGCGTGCTAAAGGCTAATCCCTTGACAGTGTGATCAAGATTTTAAGCTGCAGTCGAGATGTTTGTTATTATGGAAGATTGTGGACAAATATGGCTTCTGTTGTGGTTGCGGACAGTTGTTTAAAACCATGTCTTACTGCTTAGTTTTTATGATCACAGTAGTAAGAGGGATTATTAGTAATGGGTTGTCCTAGCTAATTGAAGTACATCTTGAAAGAGAATGTTGAGCTGGGAGAAATTGATACTGCATTCACTGATTTCATGATACAATTTTGGTCTTTTTATACTGGTAAATCTGCCAAAACTCTTGTTAACAAACTTAACTAAAAATAAATGACTTTTAACTATCACTGACGACCGTAACTAATAGTATTTCAACTGGGTCGAAGGCTACAATGTAATCTCCTCTTAGATACGTTCATTAGTATGTTGTCTATATGCTTATGGTCCTGTGCTGTGACAACACCCTCACAAGATGTGCTGTGACTAATTTCCCATATGTGATTCTGGCAATTTGAATGAATGCTTAGAGATGCACAGAGAAAAAATCGAGGGGAGAGAGTGATGCTTGGAATGGACAAATCTGAGTAATTTTGAGTCTGCTCCGAATTTTTGGTGGTTCTTAATTTTCTTAGCAACAAAGTCCATGGCAACAGCGTTAGTTTGAAGATGGTAACTAGTTTCATTCAAGATGGGAAATTCTGTTTCTGTTGTAAGAAAATGTTTTGATCTGGTGCAGGTTCCCTGGAACTGGAGAGTATGACAAGTTCTATGGTGAGGGAATTTACAACTGTGCTGGTTGTGGGACTCCTCTCTACAAGTCAATTACAAAATTCAATTCTGGTTGTGGCTGGCCAGCCTTCTATGAGGGTCTTCCCGGGGCTATAAATCGCACTGTAAGTTAGTATAGTTTTATCTTAACAGCCTTTTCCAACAAGTGGCTAATTAAGAACACCTGTTAAGAATTGAAGAAAATGAAAAGTAGGATTTAAAACAAGGCAAAACTTAGATACAATATCTTTCATAGCGTTCACCTATCAAAATTTGAGTTTCATTTTGGCAAGATATGCTTACTTTTACTACAAATTATTATGTCTATTATTGAGATAAAACTTCAATTCTAATTGGACAATAATACTATCAGTACCTATCTATGCAACTACATCAATTTTTGTGTGCTTTAATGTTGGAAAAGCTTTACTCTTTATTTAAAACTGATTTTATATTGAATTGTCAACAAGTATCTGAAGGCACTCGTCTTAAATTGCATCAACGAATGTATACAAAATTAACAGCCACTTATCAACAGGCGGACCCTGATGGGATGAGGACAGAAATAACCTGTGCTGCTTGTGGGGGACATCTAGGTCATGTTTTTAAAGGTGAAGGATTTCCAACACCCACTAACGAACGCCATTGTGTCAATAGCATTTCACTGAAATTTGTACCAGCCAATTCTCGGTAAAATTGAGTCTGCTGTTTGGACATGACTGCTTAAGTTTTTAATATCAGTAAAAAAATGTGATGTGCTTGTATTACGAATGAAGTTTATAAAATTGATGATAAGATGACAATGTCTCATAATTAAAGAGTGATTTGATTGTTTGTACCTTTATTCCTCTCTTGGTGCAACATTCTAACATGTCCATTTGTGCTTGGGTGTATATTTCATATGTGGGAAAGGTTTTTAGGCTGTTCAAAAGTATGCAAATAATGATGTTTATTTCTATAGTTTGGAATTGTTACCCTTTGGTGATGCACCGTGCCTTAAGGTTATTATGTTAAAGAGCCTAACCGTCATTTTGTCAGTAAGCAGCTGATTATAATTTCTCGTTTGGATGAATTATAAAATCTAAAACGATGTTCAAATACTAAGTTGTAAAATCTGACAATTTAGTAAGCTCAGATTTTGCTAATTTTATAATGTTTTTAGATCATATGAAAGCATCTCATTTAACACGTGTTATAATGTAGATCAGAAGAAGTTGTGAGTTGTGGTTATTCAAAATGAGGCTTGTGTGTGTGTTCTAATACAGTATAAACTTTTTACCTAAAACTATTTAAAGGTGAAAGTCAATATATAGATGAAAAATTAAAAAAAATATTTAAATTGGATTGTGATTAAAATCAAGTGTTATTTTTTTAAAATCAAACTACAAGCAAACATTTATTTTTATTTAAATCGAATAATGCTTACTTTGGTAGACAAAAGTCATTGGTTTGGATATGTCCACATATATTAATCAACAAATAAGTCATTTTTAGCCTATAGGTATACTTATCTCACTTAAAAACAAAATATAATGTACTTGCTATAACCATTAATTTATAAATAAAGACTAACTTCTCTTTTTCTTTAGAATTTCATTCCGATATATTTTTTCTTTAATGTTTCTCAAGTGTTAATTTAAAAACTTTTTAATATATTCTAGAAAATATATAGATTTTAGGTCATTAAGATTCATATAAAATTTGAATATGCGTGGCCAATCAACTTGAAGTCAGTTTTAGTAATACATAATTGTTTAATAAGAATCTCAAAATAGTTTATTTCAAGAGTTTTTATATAAGTTATAAATTACTTTAACTTAGTACCTTATTTAATTTTCTTTCATTACAATTTCTTATATTTTAATATTTTTATTATCTTTAATTTTTTTTACTTATTACTAATTATTTCAAGTTTATAGACATAATATAATGAAATATTTCAATATTTATTAAATTAATTTTTAATTTTTTATGGAGTTTAAATTAAAAAAAAAAGATTTAATACTATAATTTGAAGTAACAAATGTTTTTATTAAAATATTAAAAAAGAATTCAGTATAACATTAATTTAAAATAATAAATAAATATGATTAATATTTATCAGATCAAATTTCATCTAAATAAGATAAATTATTGAAATAAAAAATGTAGAATTTTAAAAATTAGTTAAAGTGTTAAAAAATTTAATTATTATTAAAAAATGTAAAACTACAATTACACAATAGTATATTTTTCATTTCGAAACACAAATTTCATCAACGTAATATAAGTTATATAATTATATTTTTTTTAATGTCATTTTATATTTACTAATTATTATATGGGTTATATTTTATCAAACCTTTTTAATTCAATAAACTAGTTTTTCAGTTCAAAATTTATAAACTAATAACTTATCATCAACTATATAATAATTTATCAGTTAGAAGTTGATTTCTCACTTAAATTACTGAATAAATCTTACGATATTAAAGTATTCATGTTTACTGATTACTTAAGTAGTCTCTAAAAGATTGAATGTTATGAATATTTAATTTAATTAAAAAAATATGGAAATCATATAAATAATCCAGAGTAGCATAATTATTTCCGACGAAAGTCAAAGTAAAAGGTTTAGACGAGGCAATGATCCCGGATTCTTTTTGTGAATAAGAATAAGATGAAGCACCTCTGAATAAGAATCAATTCACTGTTTCAAAAAAAGTAGGGGAGAAAAAACTGACATAGCTTAAGAAGGAAAGATGAAGCACCTCTGAAGTTCAGACAGGTTAACTACCATTCAACTATATTAAATTTTAGTACAAGTATTGTGCCTCAAAGTACTACAGTATGGGTATGGCTCAAGATGACCACTGTCAAGTGAAACCAAAGCCTTCACCTGAGCCTATGGAGCCTCGAATCTCCTCCATGATTCCCACAAGTTCATGGTTTACACCCAAAAGGTAAATGTAATGCTCCTTTTCTGTTTCCTTGCCCCCACTAAGATCCGTGCTAGTAAAGGTCAGAAAAATTCAGTCTTTCTAAGTTTTGGTTATGTGGGAGTGGGAAGAAAAGTTATAAGCAATTCTGGGTCTTTTTTATTTTTCATCTTTTCTTTGGTGGTGGTGGTGGTGGAGAGAAAATCTTTGTTCTTATGAAATGTTTGTGTGTTTTCTGACTATGTTTTCTATTTTGATTACTTTATCTCTTTTATCTTCGTTTTGTAGGCTACTTGCTTTATTTTGTGTGATTAACTTGTTAAACTATGTGGATCGAGGAGCCATAGCAAGCAATGGTGTTAATGGAAGTAGGGGAACGTGCACTGAGAGTAGTAGTTGCTCTTCTGGTTCTGGAATACAGTAAGATATACTCAAGAAGTTTCTCTCGCTGCTTGCCATTTAATTCTCCATACACTTTCAAATTCTTGGGTTTATTCCAATTTTTAGAACGGGGTTTGTTGATGTTTCCCATTTCAAAGCCAGAGGTTTTCTCATGGAGTAAAGTAGAAATGATAATTGAAAAGAGGAGGGAGAAGCGAAACCAAAAATGGGGTTGTGAAGGAGGTTAAGGAGATTATTATTAATTCAATGTATCATAAAAACGAACCATCAAATTATTCTTGATATATGAAACCCGAAAGATGCAAGCTGATTCAAAACGAAGACAAACACACGCTAAATTATTACAATAAGAGAGGAAATTTGTGGCTCTTGCTTAGTTAACGGTTTGACATACTATCATGCATGCTTGTCAAAATAGCATGATCACCCTGCACGATGTAGAATTTAGTTTTCAGTGTGCTAGATAACTGTTGCTATTGCCTGTATGAGCTGCTCCCTGTGTTGCATGCAGAAGTAATTTTCAGCTATATAGTAGTTTTTATCTATATATTTTTCTCCTTTTTCGCAGAGGGGATTTTAACTTGAACAATTTTGAAGATGGAGTTTTATCATCTGCTTTTATGGTTGGACTTCTTGTGGCTTCTCCAATATTTGCTTCTCTAGCAAAGAGGTAAACATGGTTATCTTGCAATTAGTTGAATAATCTAACTGCTGTACTTTTTTAACATTAAATATTCAATCCATTAATGCTTCAATGAAGAATTGTAAATGACAAATTCTGAGAGTTGAACCAGCTTTTGAACCACCATAGATCTGCTGCATTGAGTTTCAAATTGTCTTTCTTCATGTACAATGTAATATGTAGCCAGCACAATCATCATGGCTATGACTTTAAAATATTAAAATCAGTGAGATCGTGCATCTAAAACAATTTGCAGCATAAGCTATCATGAAAGTTGGATTATCAATTTATTCAACCGTTGGTCCGCTAAAGTAAAATTTGTTCTCAATTTACTAACATTACTATTCCAAAACAAGAATTTCTAGCCTATCATTGCCTTGTACATGTACCCCATGGTTGTTGTGATTTATAATTACTATTATTAGATTGAATATTAATCCTAACACAACTATTATATTTTGCAGTGTAAATCCATTTAGACTTATAGGAATTGGATTATCAGTTTGGACACTTGCAACCCTATGTTGTGGTTTTTCTTTTAATTTCTGGTCCATTTCACTCTGTCGCATGTAAGTCGTCTAATTCCTTTATTTTTCAAGTTATGCAATTTTGGTTGTGTAGTTAAACAGTAACACGATTTCTTATATTTTTCTCTTATGCTTTCAATATTCTTTGTAGGCTAGTTGGTGTTGGCGAGGCTTCATTTATAAGCCTTGCAGCACCTTTTATTGATGACAATGCCCCTGTTCCTCAGGTTTGTTTCTTGTCCCTGGAAGCATCTCCTGCTTTCAGATTTGAAGAATGTCTATTCTGTCACTCTGTTATGCTCAATGTAAAGCTCTCAAATGTATCTCCTGTTATTAGACTGTAAAACAATGGATTTGTGGAAGTTTGGGTGGGTTGAAGATCAATCTGCAAATATGATTTGATGTTAACATACAGTATCTACAGGTCTGGGGGATCATAAACAATTACCCTGGGTAGTAGATTGTTGTTTGCTTCATTCACTTGTGATTTAGATTCGATTCTTGAAGTTGATATTGAGAAACTATTTCTTTTAATTTATTAAGCTGTCAGTGGGTTTTGGCTGCTGACCTTTTAGAGCAAAACCATAATTTTCTAAATATCTTTATATTACTAATGTCAAGAACCTAATTAAGCCTGGTGAGGGACTACATAAATGAAAATAAGACTGTTCCAATGTTGTTCAAAACCTTAAAACTACTGATATTTAGTGCTATTAATCAATCATAAAGAATATCAGTTCTAATCAGTGTAGTCACATGATCTGCCTAAATTGTGCTAAGTTTGCTCAAAGATGTATTAGAAAACTGGATGATGTCCTCTGTATCCTTCTTGGTTGTTGGAATGTCATCTGTCATTATGATTGATTGATTTTTTCTTACCCTGGTGACGAACTTTTTCTCATATTGGGTGTATGTCTCAGAAAACAGCATGGCTTGCAATATTTTACATGTGCATACCATCTGGATATGCACTTGGCTATGTCTACGGTGGTTTGGTAAGTTGTCTGCTTTTCGTACCACCATTAAATACTAATTGTAACACCTATGGTTAGTAAAAATATACAATTTCATTATTCCAAGTTTTATTTGTACAGACTTATTTCTCTGGAATTTGAATATAGGATGGCAGCACAGATTTCTTTCTAAATCTTAAAAACGTGGAAAGTAACAAAGTTGAGTTTAAAACTGCAAATGATTAAACAGTTTGAAAATATATTTTTTCTACAAGTAGGAAATGCATTATAATTAAAGAAAACATAGGATTGCAAGTGAATCCCCCTTTAGATACTCAGCACTATAGAAACAACCAGAGTGTATTTTACTTCTGATATCATCCTTTCCGTGCTTATTACCAGGTTGGAAGTCATTTTGGCTGGCGTTATGCATTCTGGGTAGAGTCTTTGCTGATGCTTCCATTTGCTATTTCAGGATTCTTTATGAAGCCTTTACAATTGAGAGGTTCACTTTTGTCTTGCACCGTTTCCTTGTGAACCCCTACTACTATGTTTCATCTCTAAACTACTTTTGGATCAGGTTTTGTTCCTGCTAGTTCAGAAAAGGGACCGAAACCCGAAGGAGTTGAGGCAGTAGTTCAAGGTATCTAAGAATTATGCACTATCTGAACACACTCCTTTTTCAAAGTACCTAATAAGACCCAAAATCTATATCTGTCTCAGGCCCAAATAGATAGGAAATTTGGTAAATATTATAATAAGAAGAAAGAGAAATATTGTAAAGGAAGTTGAGGGGAGACATAGCTTATCTTTAATATATGACAATACATGCATAACTCTATAACTATATAATGGAGATTTCTTCATTTGACATACATAAATAGTTTTTTATTTTATTTTTAATATTACTTTTAAGCTATAATACAAAATTTACAAGAACATTAATATAAAATAAAACATAGTAGAACGACTAGAAGAGAACAAAAAAGAAACTATCTAGAGGGAAGAGACTCCATGCAGATTAAGGAGAGGAATCTTTATGCTTCTGTTAAATATTTCTCTATATCACATGTTATTGTCTCTTCCGTGGTCTGAGTAAATAAAAATTCCAATTTATATTGTAAATAACATTGACTATGGAATACATTTTCAGATTAATGTTGTGTAAAACTAGGCTTGTTTCTTTTCCAGTTTTCTTTCAGTTTTTCCTGTTATTTAAAGCAACTGGGGAGATTATAAGTTTTACTTTTTAGGAAAGATATTTAACGTATATAAACAAAAACTGCAATTGTTTTATGATGCTTAAAAGCGTCCATGTTTGCATTGTCTATTCCATCATCACCCTTCAAATCCTATTTTGTGGGAAGTATAATATTTTGTTTTGTTTTGGTTCGAATATATATTGCAATGCACTGAAAATTTAGGTTTCCGATTTGTTGGCTGGTTAATGGTTTCTAATTGACAATGTCTTTTTATTTTAGCCTTAATAAAATTCACTTGTTTGATTCAAAGTTATGGAGGCTTCCAATGGTAAAGATGAACCACTGTCCTTAAAAGCAGAGCTTAGAGATAAAAACTCAGACCATCATTCCAAGTAAGCACTTACTCTGATTCAGAGAACACTCATGTTCTGAAATAGTTGTTTTTTCCCATTATTGATTTATTGTATCTTTTATTGTTTGACATCTATCACTTAGTGTCTGAAATATTGAACATTCTATCTGACTGATTCTCCTTAGGTCAAAATCTGCAACCCAAATTAATGAGAAGTTTTCAAGATTTTTGAAAGATATGAAAGCTCTTTTGCTTGATAAGGTCTATGTTGTCAATGTTATAGGTAATTCTTCTCCCATTAACTACTCTATCCATTTACTGTGTTTTGTAATATTTACCATATTTTGTTGGGAGATTAAACTCAAAGACTGCAATGTGGATAGCTTGCATCCTTGTGAACTTTCATATATTAATATCCTATAGTTTTATTTTTAGCAGTCATTTTTACTTTGTCTATTTGCAGGCTACATAGCCTACAACTTCGTCATAGGTGCTTACTCGTATTGGGGGCCCAAAGCTGGCTATAACATATACCACATGGTGAGAATTTGCTTCTTCCAATCACACCTTATGTTACCTACCTGAGTACGTAAACTAGCCAAATACAACCTTTCACACTCTCTTACACGTAACAGAACAATAAACGAATGATATTGGATGAATGAATCTCTTTTATTGATAGTAATATCTGAATAAACAAGGGTAAACAATAATTGGGAGCATAACCTCCTTCAATTACTTTGAGAGCATAACCTCCCTCAGAAGACAATAATGTCTGTCACAGAACTCAATAATCAAAAGCATACCTTTAACCCTAGACTCTTCCTTTTATTTATATTAATTATTTCCTAAATAAAATATTTCCTTAGAATAAAATATTTTCCTAGAATAAAATATTTCCCTAGAATAAAATCTTTCTCTAGAATAAAATATGAATATTGTTCTAAATAAAATATTTCCCTAAGATATATTTTTATTTACTATAATTATTTCTAAATATTTCCCGCCTTCCACCGTTCGGCCTGGTCTCTTCCCATCTTCCACGGTTCGGTCCCCTTCTCTCATCGTTCGGTCCCCTTCTCCTTCTATACTTTCTCCTCTCATATACTTTCCAACCCCTAACATTACCTCCCACCTTATACCCTAACACCTTATAGACAGAAAATACACTTTCCATGTAAGACATTGTGTGTATTATTGTAATACTAAAGTTGGATTGCTTTGGTAGGCTGATGCAGATCTGATATTTGGAGGAATTACAATTGTATGTGGAATAGTGGGCACTTTAACCGGAGGCTTTGTTTTGGATTATATGGATAACACCTTATCAAATGCATTTAAGGTTGGTATTTATATTCATTATTTCTTTCCAACAAACTATTTTACTTCAGTGTTCCTTACAATGATATGTAATCTTATACATGTTATCATATAAAAGTCATTAAGAGCAGATTATGGTAATAGACTATGAGTGCATGTTCCAGCTGGGACAGGCAAATTATGTTTAGGGTCATGGTTTCTTGTGCCATATGGTCTTTGATAATTTACATGGACCCAATTAACATTTTATTTGTGTGAATTTGATGATCTATAAACAGTCCTCAATTAATTTTGCCTCATGTTTGAGTATGATGAATCACTTTATGCCGACCTATTTTCAATAACTTTCTCGCATTTGGATTATATATCCTCACTAACTAGATGCTACCTTAATTTTGGAGGCAACGATTTGTAAATGGCGTTTTTGGTCAGGCACATGCACTTCAAATATTAAGACTTTAATGGCAAGGATGCTTTGTTTAAATTGCTTCACCTAAGGTACTTTGATATTGACCAGCCTCTTAGGTGAGGCATGTGTAACAACAGGTTTTGAGCATCATGGTTGCAGTTTTGGTGATTCCTAAATTGTACATGACAGGGTTGGGAAAAAGTTTTGTAGAATACTAATACTCTGGATTGGCCATATTATGCTGAACAGATTAAAAGTGTAGCCAACTAGCGATAAATTGATTGAATTGCTCCATATACAATGTGATTTTAATCAATCTAATCATTGAGTAATAACAAATATCACCTAGATTGCTTGTGACTAATTTATTCAAAATTGAATAACAATAAAAAGATAATCAGATGGTTCATATTCTTATAAATTTTAAGGTAAACATGATGCTAATCTTGAGCTGCATGAATTGGGTATCAGAAGATTAATTTAATTTTTTGTTAACGTGGTCTATATTAAAGGAACTTTAATCTAATGGTAGGTTTTAGGATGAAGTTTTCAAATTAAAAGGTATCGAATAATGTAAGAGTGACTATAACCAACCCTAATGTAATTCGATTTCTCCTTTTTCTGTCGTACTAAACACACAATCCTTTTGCAGCTTCTTTCAACGACTACATTTATTGGTGCAGCATTTTGTTTCGGTGCTTTCTTATTCAGAAGCATGTATGGCTTCCTTGCTCTTTTCTCTATTGGTGAACTTCTTGTTTTTGCCACTCAGGTATTTTCCTTCTATGCCAGGAATCTCTCTTTATATTGAAACAGTATCCTTTTTACATACTTATCAATTACCATTTATTTAGGAAATGATTTTTTTTGTTATCTTGATGTTGCAAAGTTAAATTCTTGATGAATAATTATGTGTTTTTAAATAAAATTAATTATACATTTGGGAAATTACATGCAAAAACTTCCTCTCAAGAACAAGGAGGCATCCTGCTGTTGGTTGTCGTTTGAATTTTATGCTTGTTGCAGGGTACAATGTTTTTTTATCCCTTTCTCGTACCTATTAGCATCCGGAGTATATATCCCTGCTTCTTTAGATCAATTTATCTTAATTTTAACCTGAAATTTGAAAGAATATATTTTAATCGTAGTATGGTACTAACAAGTAACCACTGAGTTTGTACGGCAATTTTCTTTTCAGGGTCCTGTGAATTACGTATGTCTACGTTGTGTTAAACCTAGTTTGAGGCCTCTATCTATGGCTATGTCTACTGTGGCCATTCATATCTTTGGAGATGTACCTTCCTCACCCCTTGTTGGAGTTCTCCAGGTTATTCTTTTGTTAACGGTTACTTGTACTGACATTGCTGAACACTCTTAAGTTGTTAAGTGTTTTGGTGGAAATTGGGACTTTTACACACATGATGCCTCAGTTTGAGAAAAAAAATGTCAAACAAGTACCAAATGCGAAAATCGGGTGCATAAAATTGTTTGTTATCAAAAGAAAATAGTCAGCTTTTAAGCCAAATGCTTACGATAAGAAATGATGCTTTTACATGGAAACTGAAAAAGTTAAACCTACTTTATTTTAAGCCCGTGTCATAAATTAACATGGCTTAAAATTCATCCCCAAAGTTCCACTGTTCTCATTTGTTCATTACTTACCAAAAGGGAGGGACAGATAGAGAAATTTACAGGTCACTGAATGTATGTTGTGATATATAAGATTATAATGGTTCTTCATACATAATGATAATGCAGGATAGCATTAACAACTGGAGAACGACAGCATTGATTCTAACATCAATATTGTTTCTAGCAGCTGGAATATGGTTCATTGGTAAGTCATCATGGAAATTTCTTGTTGATTTCCAACATTATAGTCCTTGTTTGTAATTTTCTTTTACATATACTTGTCAGAGCAAGAATGTTCAATATTTACAAAAATTAACTTGTCTATTATCTTAAAGTTAAGATGAACTATTGAAATATTTCTATAATCATTATCAGTTCTTAAAATGTCTAATTCTCAATTTATGTGTTGTATTCATGTATATTATGTCAGGGATATTTTTGCATAGTGTGGATAGATTTGATGAAGACAGTGGACATCAAGTATCAAACGTTGAAAGGTCAAGCACCATGCCGTTGCTTCAAGAGAAAACCGAAGCAACATCAGCGTCTCCTTCTCTATCCCAAGATCATTGATTTTTTTTATGCCTGTCCAAGAACAATCGTAGCCACTACGATGTAAATAGCAATGTCTTTTAGTACACTCATCAAGTATGTATTTGATCTTGGTTGTTGACAATTATTTACAAATAATATAGTTCGGTTTTATGCTCCATCATCTTGTGCATACGTCCCTAGTAAATTTTTTTAATAAAATTGCTAGCCGCTATCTTTGTAAGCTCTTAGCCGAAGCATACTACTAATATTAGGCTACTTGTCATTTGAAAATTAAACTGAATGTTTGTTTGTTGTTGAACTCCATAGTTTCTGGAAGTAGGAATTGCCACTGAACTGAGATTTATCCATGTACAGAATTGAATGTGATTTATGTTAATCATAAGAAATTATCATTTACTTGGTCAGGTACAACCATCCACCATCTATATCTTGTTTAAGTTTATCATACAATTATTCTTCTACTTTATCCCCCAAAACCAAAGATGGCAAAAAAAAAATTATTGCCGTTTGAATTCTGGAAGAATTAAACTATCAGTCTATTTCCACTCCAATTCGAGAATCAGATGGAGTTGCCTCGTTATAAAGAATGATGAAAAAGAAAGACAATAAAATGTAGAATACACAAGCAAGATGGATTTATTGAACTAACGCCTGACCAACTGAACAGAGTCGAAGATATAACCGGTAAGCTAAACAGAAGAGATTGCTACTTCATAAATAGAATTGTACAAAATGCAAGCAATGGCATGAACACAGACCCTCCCAAAATCTCTACGCAAGAGACAACTCTCCTGCAGGAATTGATCTCTTAATAAGTTTATTCCAGGACTCGTTGGTCTCTGTGATAACCTTAAGCGCGTATTCCTGTCACCAAATATAAGTTTAGAGAGGTAAGAATCAGTTGAGACAAATTGAGACCGTAACCAGCACACATTCACATTAATACCAATAATGATTAATTCCTTTGCTTTTAGCATTTTTATTGTTAATTTATGTTAAGTTCAAGAATCTATTTTGGTACTCAAACACAGAAGAATACATTAATTATAACACTTATTTAGTAAAACAACCTCTTATACAGTTATCAAGGCAACCAAGTTCTTCAAGAAAAAACGCAACCAAAGAACAGGTAAAGTGCTAAACTCTTTCATGAAGTACAGAGTAAGGAATTCCTTGTAATACTTTATTCAATAGATTCATACAGGAAAATACCTTATTAGCTGCCTGGTTGCCGAGCCCAAATTTATTAGCAGGCTTTCCATCAGGTATCTTGTAGTCTCTGAACCAGTCCCTAATTGCAGTTAGAGTTCCCTGAAAACAACCAAAGATTATATAACAAACAAAAGTCGTTATCCATCACACCAAGGGGAGTGCCCAGAAGAACTTTCACAAAACTTATTTGAACTTATCTTCTCATATTATAAGAACTTAAGCTGAAAATCCCTAACATCAACTGCACAACCAATACTATTTATGTTTGACTCAGCAGTCTTTTTAGTCAATATGCAGTAATAGTAAATAAGCTGACTGCCCTAACTAGTTAGTTTGGATCAAACAGTTAAAAAATCACCTAGCTGCTTGATATAATCATAAACTATAAAATGAACAAGAACAAACTTATAAAATAGAGATATTACAGGAAAATGCTTCTCAACGTCATTAACATCATTCACCAATGACGCCCTTGGATCATCTAATGAGATTGCAACTATTTTCCAATCAAGTTCTCCTTCATCAATCATGGCTAATGCACCCAAGGGTTTGACCTTCAGAACCTCACCTATTTTCCCCTGTCTTTCACCAATCTCAACAACATCAACTGCAGAATTACAATGATTTCAGACATATTGTGTTGTATTTGTAATATAACTTTATGGCAGAGAGGGGAGTCTACAATCGTTATTAATGGAATACCTGGATCGTTATCTCCCAGTGCTCCTTCAACTTCAGAGTTTGCAAAAGATGGATCTTCCCATGTTTGTGGAAGTAAGCCATAGTTCCAATGTATATTGTAGCTGGAGAACATGAATAAGATGTGTTTCAGAATAGGCTAAATATGAAACCAAATCAGTCTAGCTAGATCAACCAGACACAGTAAAAGAAGCCAAGGATGTGATGAATGAGATGCAAAATGCTTCAACTGTTAAAGATAAAAAATTAACATGAAGATGGCAACTAAGACGGAAGGGTAATTATCAAAGGTCAGCAATGGGTATTGAACCCTAAAAGTAGTAGATTTATGGTAGTAAATAGACAACACTGAAAAAGAAATACCACGCCACATTTATGTCAAAAAGCAATAAAATAATGTAGAGAATAGATTTACGTTAAAAGTAAACTGCCAAAGACAAATAATGTAATTTAGAATGAGAAAGGAACAGTATGAGCTCAGAAATTGTATCTCACGGATAATATCGGAGCTTTCCCTTTTTTGTATCTTGTTTTATGGGAGTGAAAGCCTCATCAGTTGCAACCTCCATCTTTGCACTGGATTCTTTAGGAATCTCAACAATGAAGTTGAAGATATCATCACCCGATCGCAATGGAATATCATGCCAGGGAGAAACCTAAATAATTTTGCAAATTACATTTTAGGTACAAGTAACAGAATCATAACAGGTAGCCCACATAGCAGAAAACTCATTCATTGAACTTTACTTCCATTTCCTAGTTGAAAAGCGCAATATCTCATTATATAGTGATTCTTATTACATAGCTACACGGTAATTAGCTTCCATCATATTAAGCAAATATAAATCATGATAAGTCCCCAGAATACATTGCAATTTTGCTCCTGCTCAACATTTCTTTCATAAAAGCAGAGGAATTGTAGTAACAATAAGTAAACACATACACACATACACGTGCGTGAAACAGAGTATCGCATTTAGCTAGTGAAGTATAAGAATATTCAAAACTACTCAACATCAGCCAAAACAAACACCATCCTTAACAACTTACCAAGCTACCGATCCATAACAGAAAACACAAATATTAAACCAGACAGTACCCAATTTACCTCTAACACTTCCATCACACAAATAACAAGCAAACACAGAGAAACTGAAAATCATTGCATTTCAATTTCACTTTTCCATTAATCAAATACAGACCACTCACCATCATCATCCCACGACAAGGACAAAAACAAGAAGAAACTTTTAACACCCAACATCTCACTCTTCTAGTCGAAAGCAAAAGCCACAAAAGAAATCAATTCCCATTCAATAACAGAATATAGAAGCCAAACTGACCCAATAAAAAAGGTACCTTCTTGCCAGATTGGTCAACAAAGAAAACTCTATAGTCGAGGGTTTCGGGCTGGCCTTCTTCCTTGACGACAATCTGGGGATTGTAGATGGCCCTGCAGGTATAAGACCTCCTAGTCCGACCAAATTTGAGGTTGTTGAGGGAAAGGGCAGTGCCACCCACAAAGGGTTTCTTTCTAAGGAGAGTGCATGTGGAATTGCTCGCTATGGTTATTGCTCTAGTAGCCGCCATGGATTATGCTCTTCCTTCTTCACACACTCTAAAAGCACAAACTTTGTTTGCTGATAGGCCTCTTTGCCCTTTGTGGCAGTGTCTCTGTAGTGTTGAGTGAGTTGGGTTTTTATTATTATAATTTTTTTTTCTGGTTCAAATTTGGCCATTGGCTTTAAGCGCACGTGAGGGACACTACTATATGCTCGTGAAAGTTGGAATATGACTTCTTTTTATTGCAGATAGTATGAATGATCCTCTAACTAATCAGGTGAGGCAAATCACACTCTATAAATTCGACTCTTACCAAGGTGATCGTAATTCATGATCAAATTTTTAATGTATAGATATGCTCTTAAATAAAATAAATAAATAAATTATGTATGTTGCTCTTTTTAGAAAAAGAAAAACTAATCACACCATTATTTCAAATTTCACTGCTAGATTGATGTTACGAGGACTATTGTTTAACGTCTGAATCAAGTTAAATTCTAGTTTTTAATTATAATAATAACAAAAATGTAATTTGTTTGAGAGTAATTTTTATTTTTCATTTTAGTTATCGTTTACAATATTTAAAAGATTAAACATGTTTTCAATCTTTTTAAATTTAAAATTAATATATTTAATTCTTGTAAATTGAAAAAAAAAATGCCTTAATTTCTTTATCCGAAAACTGTTTGAAATTTATTTTACCTAATTGATTTAGCACCAATGGCATTAATGAGTAGGTGAAAGAAGAACTCCTTCGCGAGTTTATAGGAAAGGTTTGGAAAAGTTGTTCTCAACATTTGTAACATCAATCTAGAGGTAATAGTAATGACCCTTTCTAAACAGCTTGTGCAAAAAATTAGCAATAAATTTGGACGAACTTAGAAAAAAGGAAGCAAAATTTATGTAACTAGATAGAGGAGGCCAAGGTATTCGCAACAAGGTGATGTTAGAAACAACCATGTGGCAAAATTATCTTTAATTAAAATATTTGTACTCTCAGCTACTTAGTTTATAATTTCTGTAAGGACAAAAAATAACAAAGAAACACCCATAGATAAAATATAAAATAAAATTAGAAGAATTTAGATTCTAGAGCGATAATAATTCTAAAAAAAAAAGAAGAACAAACTTACTTTAATTATATATACATATATATATATATATATATATATATATATATATATATATATATATATATATATATATATATATATATATATATATATATATATATTTAACTTAAAAATCACAATTATCATTTTTCATCACTTTCAATTTTATTTTAATTTTATTTCTGATATATATGAAACTGTTTTCTTTTCTCTAAAAAATTAAAAATTTATTTTTTAATTTTTGATAAAGGCCAGTTACCCTTTCTGGCATAATCTTTTTTGCATACTTTATTATTGTTTAAAAAATACGAAGAATAACAAAAGAAATAAAAAAGAGAGTCATAACTAATAAGTGAAACTAAAAAAGTTATTTCCGAAAAATCTGAAATAATTTAATAATTCAAAAGTATTGTTAATTTTGTTACCTTAAAATTCGTTTTTTCAATTGTGATGCTTCACTTATTTGCCTCCAAAATATTGGGTCAACTTGGTAGCCCAAAGTTAGAACAAAAGTGGGTTATGAAAACGATAACCTAAAAAGGACCAAGTCCAATTGATTTGATTCAACAAGTTGCATGAATCTATCTAAGTAATTAGTTAAAATTTTCCTTTAAGTATTTAAGTCAATTATATATTTAAGATTCAAACTCAAGACCAATGCTCAAAATGTAATAATAATAATAGTAATTAAAAAAAAACCATTAAGTCGGACTAAAACTAGGCTGTGAGAATGACGACCAAACAAAGATTTTCTGAACTTCAACTGATGAGGTTAACATAACTTAACAATATGCATAATTGATTATTATTACTATTATTATTATTAACAATTCTGATACATTTTTTTTTGTCTGAGTAAGTTTTGCTAAAATATAACTTTAAAATAATTAAACTTTTACGTAAAGAGATTTTAGTTTCCTTTGAATAAAAAACAGATTTACATCATTAAACAAAGCACATAAAAAACAGAAAAGGAAAAAAAAATTAATAAAAGTTCCAATTCTTTTTACTGACAAAACAGTTGAAGTCTTGGTTGAATCCCAAGATGTCTGTGCAAACACGTCGTCTAACTGTATAACTTTGAATCTTGAATCTGAACTTAATTCATGATTAAACCTACTATATTAATTAAATTAGTCTGAATATGTAATAAATTCCCATAGTTTAGACTTGGAATGTCCTTTTAATGATCACTTTGAAATTAACAAGCTATCATCTTCAATTTACTTTTGGTTTTTAAGAGGTGGGAACCGCCAAAATGAAAAAAGTGAGAGTAACAAATCCACGTTTATAATGCAAGACTTCTAGAAAAGTACTGTCAAAAATGGATCCTCTTTCAACACAAACAAACATCATGGCCATTTGTTTCTAAGCCAGCATGTCCAAAACTGGACTCAACCATTCATTTCCCACATGAATCACCATTTGCTAGCCACTCTGGCTCCGAGTTTCTAGGATTGGCGTCAACTGAGTTGGAGAATGATTTGAAAATCTCACCACCATTATTATTTTATACCCTTTGATCATAACAGCAGCACTATTTTTTTCTCTAATTATTGCCTAACTTGTATTCACACTCCTCAGCAAACGACAAAACTACCATCTCTGCAATTTTGAATATCCTTTTAATTATTGTGTGGACTCTTTAATAAGCCGGTTATAGGCCCACACCATCACTGAACCATCAGTTTCCTCTTCCACACATGCCCTTTGGCAATTGGCTGCAATTTTCTTAGTCAATGGAAACTTTGTTGTGTTTCAACAAAAAAAGAAAACTTAGAAATGTTGTTCATGACCAACCTTTTCATTCATATGTGGAAAATGACAACTTACCAACTGGTAATTGATTGCAAGAATCGACTTACCATATACAACACATGATTGCACTATTTTGTTAATTTCCAAGATCTTGCTTGTTTGTTAATATGGATTTCAAATGATATTGACCCAGAGAATGAATAATTGATGAGGAGGGATCTAAGGGAAAAAGGCACAAAAGGGTAAAAGGGAGTTAGGCAAATAGCCTTTGTGGTTTGAGACTTTATGAGGGACCACAAGACGAGGAACCATCCTTGGATTTGCGAAGCCATCATCAAAAAATTTCAATGTCTAGTTGGTGAAGAACACTGCCAAAGTCCACAAAATAACAATCGGTGGAGGTATTTATTTGTCAGCATGAAGGAGGGTCTAAAATATAAAATAGGATGAGTGTTGTCTGTTATCCTTAGTTGACAATAGCCTTCTGTGGTTGTGTATAATCCCATTCACATCAACAACCTGTGACCATCACAGTGCAACTGTGTTATATGTTGGAACACTCTCAAGGTAGAGTATGCAAAAGGAATTACCGCAACTGCTGCAGTAATCAGTATTTTTAAGATCTTTTGTAGTATATATATATATATATATGCATGAACATGAAAGCAAGTTCCGAAGAATTATTCTCACTTATTGATTTTAATGCATGTACATGGGATGTTGTAGTCTGAGTATGGCTTTTTCCTTCTTCCATGAGTTTTTTGCGTAATGGCCATTCAGCAACCAGTACTATTAGCTACATGAATTTTAAGTACCAGACTGATGAGCTTCTTCTTACTTCTGTTCCAGGATATTTTCTTCAGCCGTTTTTCATTGCATGAGGAGTTTCCATATGGAGATTTCATCAATCAGAGGGTTACCTGAACTGGTAAGATCAATATCTCATGCATATAATTATTCATAGTTGGAACTATAAGGTAAAATAAGTATATGGAAGTTGATGGTGAATCATTTATTACATTCTTATATTTGGAATCATTTAATTCACGGAGATTAACGTTTAGTTAGGAGACATGTATATAATATATTCTTTCTGGCTAATGAGTACAACGTTTTCTGATTTTTCAGGGGATAATAGAGGATCCTAACTTTCTCCATCAGTGGCAGTTAAACCCAACTGATACAAGTAGTTTAACAGGAGCTGCTTTTGGTGAGAGTTTGCAGAAGCTCTCATTTTCTGGCAACTCAAACTTCAACCCCAAAGCATCCATGGAAACATCACCAAATGGAAATGAAAGACCAACAAAACAGCTCAGAAACAACAGCTGGAATGGCAAGAAAAGTCAGCATCAGACACCAGAGACACAATATGCTTCATGCTCAAATCTTCTTTCATTTGTTAATTCGAATTACATAAATGAATTGGGACTAGGGAAGCCTAAGGTGGAAATGGCGTGTCCTAAAATTGATAACAGTACCCTTGCAGAGATGTTGATCTCTCAAGGAACCTTGGGAAATCAAAACTATCACTTCAAGGCCAACCAGGAGGCCATAAAGATTGAAACACGTCCAAAACTTTCTCAACCTCAGGACCACATAATAGCTGAAAGGAAGCGGAGAGAGAAACTCAGCCAACGGTTCATTGCTCTATCTGCTCTCGTTCCTGGCCTAAAGAAGGTGCCTAATAATGTTGTTAATGCCTTTTAATTTTGTCATCATGAATTTGAGGTCAATGCTTATGTCTTTTATAAAGGTAATGTGTTGATTATTGAACATATGAGAGTTTTTGTTGGAAATCTAAACGTGAATCTGTGTATAGAGATGAAAAGTTGAATATATAGAAAACTCAACTCTATTATCTTAAGGTTTTTGATCAAATGTAGTATTATTCTTTTATCTTAGTTTGGTTAAAGTTTCATTCATGTTGTGTTTTTTCAGTGAATACACCTGATAAAGACATATCACCTTATAAGAAATTGTCTTAAGATTTTAAGTTGAAAGTGGTATCTTCTGCTAAATTTCTTCGATAAAAATTTCTTGCTTCTTTTGTCTAAACATGTTTCACCTTAAATAGTCTAGTAAGAAACTATAGAAGATTTCATGTATTCCTTTGGTATTTCATCAACTCGATTAGGATATTATATGAAATCTTTTGAATGGAAGACAGAAAGAAAGCTCTTGAATTGAATATGTAACATTATATGCTAGTAAATAGTAATAGTTTTTATGTTGTCCTAGTAGTTACTATTTAATTTTTTATCATTCGCTTTCTTAGATTATGACTCCTTTAACCCGAAATAGAGTTTACAGTCTCCTTTTGCTTTTTTTCAATTCCCTTCAAACAGATGGACAAAGCTTCTGTTCTTGGAGAAGCAGTGAAGTACTTGAAACAGTTGCAAGAGAAAGTGAGTACTCTTGAGGAGGAACAAAACAGAAAGAGAACTGTGGAATCTGTTGTAACAGTGAAGAAATCTCAGCTATCAGATGATGCTGAAGACTCTTCTAGTTCAGATACCGGTGGTACATTGGAAGAGGCACTACCTGAAATTGAAGCAAGATTTTGCGAAAGAAATGTTCTCATAAGAATACACTGTGAGAAGAAAAAAGGAATCATAGAGAAAACGATCAGCGAAATTGAGAAACTCCATTTAAAAGTTACCAATAGCAGTGCCTTGTCATTTGGGAGTTTCATTCTTGATATAACTATTATTGCTCAGGTAATTTCTGCACTTTTTCCATTCAAATAATTCATAAGTGTTCATGAATAGTACAAAATGCTCAATTGGTACGCATCATTTGTTGTTTTGCACCAATTTGTTCCTTTAAGGTATAATTTTTTCACTAAGGAAACCGTTTCTGAAAATTGCAGATGGATATGGAATTTTGCATGACAGTGAAGGATCTCGTGAGAAGTTTACGCTCAGCTTTTTCATATTAGTATGAACAAGTTTCATATTAATTCAAGTATGAACAAGGTTCACGAGGAGTGCAACCAATGTTATCAAGGCCTGCAGTGTCTGCCACCTTCACCATTGCTCTGAGGTTCATTTTGCAGGAGGGTTTTTCCATGGTTAACTTGTTGACAGTGTTATTGTCACCCTCTTGTTTTATGAGTGAATGTAGAACTTCTTATGCATCTTTTTGCAGGAAGTTGAGAAGATCAACTGTACCTGTTTTCCATCTATTTCTTACAGGGCTTTGTTCAGTCACTTGTTATGTTTGTTTTCCCAAGTGTTATGAATTACTTTTTTTTATTGAAATAAATAGGTTTTGGTTACATTGTCAGTGATGGAATAATGGTGTTTTTACCTCTTACGTGTTGCAAAATTTGAACATGATCGATATTCTACAAGGTGTAGTTTAGATATTAACATATAAATCTCACAAAATATAAAAATGATGCAAAGACTAAATAGATATGGGGTTTTAAATGTCATTATCTGTTATCACACCAAAACTATATTATGTCTTCCTAATCAATTTTTCATTTCGGTTGTTGAAAGTCCTTACTGTTTAAAATGATTTTCCTCCAATCCCATATCCCACCATCTACCAAAAATAAGTATCATAGACAAATTGTTTTGTGTTTTTTTTTTCTGACAGATTTGATTTTCCTCGATCCTTAAAAAATGATGTTTTCTAAATTTGATGGCTTCAAACCAACCACAGCTAGACATTAATATCTTTAAATATAAAACCAATCCACCGAACGTGTAAAGAGAAAAATATTAGCACAAGACGAGGAATTTTAGGTTGTTCCTTTTGGAAGTCTAAACTGATAATTTTTTTAAAGTGCCTACTAATTGTTAATTAGAGTGTTGTTTTAATCTTAATTAATGATCATTTCGAATTGCCCGTCATTTCTTTTCTTTTTATAGGTAAGGCACGTCATTTCTATTTACATCCAGAGTGAAAAAGGAAAGTTATATATATATATATATATATATATATATATATATATATATATATATATATATATATATATATATATATATATATATATATATATATATATGCGCGTTTGCTAAATTTTTTAGTTGGTAATTTTAGTAATGTGTACCGGATTTTAGTAGACAAAAATATCCTTATATATCATGGATTTTAAATTTTAAGGTTAAGGATATTTTAATAATTTTCATTTTAAAAACTAAAAAAAAAAAACCCTCAAATCCTTACTCACCTTTCTCATTCTCAACCATTTTCTCTGTCATCTGTAGCCCCAATTCAAAAAATTAGAAACACTTGCCGTTAAACAATTTGCCTTTGTAAAGATATGAGTCATTAACATATTCACCTTCAGGTTCATTCAAGATCTCTTCAATTTCACTATCTTTACTAACCTCTATAATTTCATCATCTGCATATGTTGAATTATCATCTCTAAAAAAAACTCTCTAGGCCAATTATCAAATTTTTTCGAATGTCATTATGCTTATGAAAATTAAATAAAACTATATACTACAAAAATTATAAAATGAAAACTCATTATAAAATCTAACAAATTGTTTAACATCGAGTGTTTCTGATTTTTTCCAGACCAATTACCAATTCCTTTGATGTCATTATGTTTGATAAAACAAAAATTATAAAATGAAAATTCATTATAAATTCATTTTTTTGTAAGAAATTGTTTAACAATGAGTATTTCTGATTTTTTTTCTAGGTCAATTACCAATTCCTTTATGCTTGTGAAAATTGGATAAAATTAGATAAGACAAAAATTATAAAATGAAAACTCATTATAAAATCATTTTTTTTGTAAGATTGTTTAACAGTCAGTGTTTTTGATTTTTTTTAGTTCAGGTTATCATAAAGATGACAAAGAGAAATGAGGGAAGTGAGAAAGGGTTTAGGGTTTCGTTTGTTTTTTTTAGTTTTGAGAATGAAAATTATTAAAATACCCTTAATCTTAAGACTTAAAATCTATGATATATAAGGATATTTTTATCTACTAAAATCCAATATACATTACTAAAATGTATTAACTAAGAAACAGACGTACACATTAACAAATATATATATATATATATATATATATATATATATATATATATATATATATATATATATATATATATATATATATATAAAAGACATTGCTTATAATGTTTATTAAAATGAAGAGAAAGGTCACTTGAAAATTATACCCGGTCAAGGGGCTATTCAAATCCAGACAACCCAGAAAATTTTAGGAGTTTTGTCTTCAGATGGTATCTATATATTTTTTTTCTTAACAATATAACTTATATCACTGTCATGATTTCTTTATAATTATAGTCCCATAAAAGATTGAAATCTTATGATGACTTTATATTTGACTCTGATATTCTTATCATCCAGATCATTTTTTCTTTCTCATGGAGAGGAAGAGGGTGATTAAAAGATAATTTAAAATGCTGAACTCTAAATTAAATTTTATTATAATTTATTGTTGAAATTATTAGGCCAAAACTAATAATTATTAGTAAAACTGTTCCTTACCTTTTTAAAAAGTACAAAAACACATATTTTGTCATGTAATCTAAAGATATACTTTATAGAAATTTCGATAACAAGCAAACTTTTATAGGATACATATGATTGGATTAGCTTTTGATTATTATAAATATATCAATAATTTAAAAAAAAATTCATATTAATTTATAAGGTGTCGTGGTGTAGTTGGTTATCACGTCAGTCTAACACACTGAAGGTCTCCGGTTCGAGTCCGGGCGACGCCATTTGTTTCTGTTTTGATTTTAGCAAATCGAACAATCTTGGAAAACGTCGTCGTTTTAACTTTGAATTTCGTTCGCATAAAAGCCGCGTGATTTGGGGGAAGCTACGGCTAATGGAAAAGATGTACGAAAATATATCCGCCACATTTCGACCTCTTCGCCCTCCACGAATAGCAACCAATCACATATCTCCAATAATAAGTTTCTCCATCCTTATTGGTCCACGTCATCAGCCCAGAACCTTCTTTCCGAAAACAAACAACTGTATATATACCAATGCTTTCGTCATTCTTTCTCCCAAACCCACACGAGAAAACACTTTCATCATCATCGAACGAATAATTTCGAATCGCACCATGAAATCGCTTCTCCTCTTCGGAATCGCTGTCCTGCTCTTTCATTCATGCCTTGCCTCTGAAATCCCCTACCCCAAGGCCATTTCGGTATGTCCCATTGATTCAATCCTCTTTTCTTTTTCTTTATATAAATGGTGTTATTGTAGGTTCTGAATCTAATGTTTCGCATTTGTGGTTTGCGCAGGATTTGAAGGATTCAATTATGAAAGGATTTGGGATTACGGCGGAGGATGAGGTGAAGATTACGGGGTTCGATCCTCGAGAAGCTGAAGTTGGGCATTCCGTGGAGTACCGATTCGACTTAGAAATCGATCATCAGGTCATTCCCTTCAAACTTCTCGAAGACGTCAAACGTTGGGATTACGTGGATCTTCCCATTTTCCAGTCCCAGGACCAGGCCCATACAGGCTTGGTCCCGAAACGGGCCTCGGATAACAGGCTTCCCGTTCTGGCTCCCTTCGTCCTTGCCGGGCCCATGGAACTCTGGATTCACGACGCCAATGACATGAGACTCTCTCTTCCCGTAAGCCCTAATTTCAACTCAACCTTTTTTTTCATTGATATATGATTGTAATTTGTAATGGTGAATTGATAAAACGTGATTTGGCTGTGTAGCATGACGTGGATGCTGGTGTGTTGAAGAAAGTGATTTTGGCGGAGGGAGCGGCGGTTACCGTTAAAGGTGCAAGATCCGTTAGTCTCCGTCAACCGCTTGAATTTCCTCTTCCGTTAAACCGGACGGAGAATGGTTTCGCCAACGGTCTTTTGGCTCTCGCTGGACATCTTCGCCATGCTTCTAGAACCCAGGCCTCTCCGATTTTGTCGCTGAGAATTGTTGGTCCCACGTCGATCGCAGCAGCGCCTTCCGACTCAACAACATCAACCTCGTTGAAGCTTAAACGTCTTGCACCTGGTCTTGTGGAATTGTCTTCGCCCTCGAAGACCAAAGAGGTTGAGCCATTTTCAAGCGTTGATCTCGAGGGTGAAGCGCCCACGATTCTTACACCCACTCAGTTTTCAACTTTGTGGCCACTTTCTTCGATCAATGGGTCGAATGCGAACTTATTGGGGTTTGAGAAACTGTTACATTCTGTGTTAGGGCATAAAGCTGACAAGAAAGGTTCTTTTAGATTGTTGAAGGCTGATGTTTCTGCTCAGACTTACGTGAAGATTGGTTTCAAAGCTGAGAAGAAGGTGAATGAAGAGGACTTGGAGGGTTACCCTGCGTGGAGAACAAAGCCTGAAACTTTGACGACACATTTTGAGGTTCTGGCTAAGGTGGATGGCGAGAGAGTGGTGCCGGAGAAAGTTATGCAGTTGAAACCTGTTGTTCCAGTGGATAATGTGGCGCCCAATTTGCTCGCTGGGAATGTGTCTATGTCGAAGATGCAAGACGTTCACCCTCCTCCCAACCCCTTTAGCCTGTAATTTTGGAAAGGAAAAGGGATTGGTTGTTTTTGTATACTCTACTCAGTAATTACAATAGAGAGAAAGATGTAACGTCTTGCTTCACTTTTTTATTTTGGTATACACAACAGTTAACACATGTAAAATTGTATAAAGAGAAATTTGTTTTATTTTGGCAACCTTACATTTGCTTCTTGCACTTTTTAAATCAACTATTTTGCTCAATCTATTAGATGCAATCCCTTGTTTGTATGTTAGTCTGCATCTCAACATGTTTTAACTGCACTCAAATTCGGAAGGTAATTCCATTATGAGCCAAAGACTGTTTGGACATAATGTTCACTTCTCCGTGGTCTCTCAAGTCTCATCTATTCACTTTTCTGTCCAAATAGTTCAATCTGTCGTCATTTATTTCTTTTTAGCAACAGCAAATTGCTACAATTAAATCCAGCAGGCTTTTCAAAATTGATAGTGTTAATGCATTTATAAATTTACTTTTAAGAAGCTTTTCTGACTCAATTTTTTTTATGATTTCATCTTTTCTTGTTGCAAAATCCTATTGTTAGTGAGTCCCCTGCTGCTATCTTAGACATTCTTTAACTTGATGTCTTTCTCTTACTATTTTGCTTTTGCTCATTCCTTTTATTCTATTTTATTATGTTAGCAGTCATTCGCGGTTTGTCACTTTTGTGTTGATGTTCTTCCATTCTAATCAGAGTTTGATTCTTCTTCACTAGTTTAAGCAGCAGATTGCAAACTATGATCAGGAATTTGAATCAGGAAAATCTCATTTCAAGCCTCATTCCTCATTTTTTTATGCATAAAGTATTATTGTTCTCACTTCCTCTGGTTATTGGATTTCAATTTGGAAAAAAGAACATCAAATACATTTTTATTCAAGCATGCTGATCATGCTCTTTTTGTCTCTTCTTTTTTGCTTTGTGCGTGATTTCACAAGTGTTTTTTTAGGGGGATGTTAAAGGACCCTGTTAGGTTATTCACACTTGTTTTTATAGGGGGAAAGTAATCAGCAATTACAAACTCATCAAACAGAAAAAAAAATTATAATTTTCATCATACGTTTGTGTTTGCTTTGTTTTTTAATTTTAACAGTATTTTATCTACCAGTCTATTTAAGGTATACTTAAGGTCTACTTAAGCAATTACGTATGATAAATTGGCTAAGACCATGTTAGTATAGTAGGATTGAAAAGATAGCAGTTGTCCAAGAAGTCACAACAGCTTGAGAAAATGGGTCTGATTTAACATAGCTCCATTGCATGTACTACCTTCTAACACAATTAAAATAAGTCAGCATGTTTGTTTCCAGATAAAATTAGAAGTTTTGTATAGCACCACCCCACACCCGAGTCCAAATCATTGTTATTCTCAAATGTGCCATGACTAGATTCTTCAAAATTTCTGCTATATTAAATTAATAGTATCACTGGAGGCATCATAGTCAAAGCCATTGCAGAAACAAAGAAAAATTGGAAAAGACATACATCAACCACTGCAGTTTATCAGCAAAGTGAAACTGACTAGAATCAGGTAGACGGAAACATACTAAGGTGAGAAATTTCTCCACAGTTACCTCCTTCTTGAAGAGAAAAATAAAATAAAAAATTAAAGTAGTTTACTTTTGTAAGCTAAAATAAAGTGTTATCCAATTCTCCCAGACCCGATAGCACAGTAAGATCTATTTATAAGATCACCGTCCTCCTCTGGTTTCCCTCTCGATATAAAATGACCGAGCACGAAAATTGCATTTGATCAAGCATGACTGAAAGTTCGAAATCAGCAAAGATGAATGTTGAACTTCTGCTAGTAACATTTAAGGCAAGTTTCAATAAACCTTGACAAGTATTTATAGAAGAAAAAAAATTAAATGAGTCAAATTCTCTCCTAAGCTAAGTTCAAATCTACTTCTATGTTGTAACTCCTAGAAATATTAGATGATATCGTAAGTGCTAACAAGTTCCACTGAAAAGGTTTTTTGCATACTACAGCACTAAATAATCTATGATGTAGTTTATGAGAAGCCAAGCTGTTTACTGTCCCCCCTCTATATCCAATTAGAACATATTATCAAGTAATTACATTTCTTAGATAAAAGCCAATAAATAGGAGAACATTTATAAAGAATCGAGAGATATATAAATAAATGCAGGAGATATTCTCAAATCTTGTTGACACTTGTGTAAAAAAAAAATGGGAGAAAAATATCTCAATCATATATAAAGAGAAATGTCTGCCTTGTGCTTCTTAGACTTTCTGAAACTGCTACATTTTGTATCGGGTATGCAAAGGTCTATAAGAGATGTTTTTGCTTAGAAGTTTGTGAACATGGATTCAAGCAGAGAAGAAGCTGAAATCTGACCAATATATTTCTGCTGCCACATGCAAGAACCTATGATATGAAAAGCATGGTGAATGAAACGGTGAGCAAATTAAACTGATTTTCCTGGTAATATCTAAGTGTTACAACACATTGTTCTTACTTTGGATCATATGTACTTGCTTTCTTGAATATCTTGGCAGCAACAGTAGTTATAGAGTTCACTGAATTGCTAATTAAGTTAACAATATATCAGTTTGCAATCATTCAAGATTCATATAACTAAAATAAATAGTTATTGTATGATGGTCATTGAAAATAAAAGAACTACGTTTTAAAATAAAAAGCCTTACATCAATGTTTTAAAAAGTTCCTAAATGCCTAATAGTCATTATAATCATCAGAATCATCATCGTCTTCTTGCAGAGGCAGTTGCTGAGGAGGTGGCTGTTGGTTGGCAGATGGCTGCATGGGGGTGGGCTGCATCGGTGGGTGTTGCTGTTGGGACGATGATGGAACGCACTGATTCTGTCCTTGCTGAGGTAGAAATGTCATGACCAGATTTTCAAGATTCTTAAGTCTGGCTAGAAGTGCATCATAAGCCTGTCTACTAACAACATTGCTCTCGTCAGATGTGTCGGATGTAGATGGTTGTCTGATGTTGCCATCGCCGGCATCTACTCTTGATGCAGCATCAGAAATAGATCTCACCTCAGATTTGGCCTGTGAGAATCTAAGAGAAAAATCTTCCTGTTAAATAAGATACAAAACGTCAGTAACCTGAAACTCAAAGTGTGAAACAAAATAAATAGTACAACATTGAATATTGTTAAAAAGTTTACTTACAATAGTCTTGCGAGACCTTTCATCAACATATGCGCTAGTCCCCTTTTGAAGATGAGTTTGTGTAAACACCTCATCAACATGGACTGCTTGTCCAAGCTCTGTTGCCTGTAAAATTATAGAATATATATATATATATATATATATATATATATATATATATATACATGTATGTATATATCAATTTCAAAGTACATGATGTTATAGCCTAATTGATAAGAAATGAATGAAGATTTGTACCATATGAATGGCATGCTCATGTGTAGAGATTGATCCTCTCGTGTGTAGTACACCACCTTTTTCTAAAGCCCTATTTCTTTGAGCACATTTATTGCGGTAGTCTGGCGAAGTCCAATGTGCCAGCAATGAGTTCCATATGTGTTCCCCCATCCAATAAGGGCGTCTTCCTGTGATCCTTGCATCTCTAAAAATTTTTGATAGTCTTTGAGATGCTTTGCTTTGGAAGTTTTTCTTAATTTGAGCTTCATGCTCAGCTATCCACTGCACATCTTGCTGTTACACTAGATAATGTTAAAATAAAGGAGATGAACTTCATATTTGAAATGAATACAACATGATTAAGTAACACGATGTTTTACCTTAAATCTCTGCCAGAAAGGTTCCCTGTCCTCTGCAGGGATTGCCCCCCATGATGGCCAGGGCTGAAGAAATTGATCCTTAATAGACCAACTGATGGCTGCTGAAGCAACTCTAGAAGGAACAAATCTGAAGTATGGATGCAAGAAAGTTATGAATCTACATGCATAGTAAAACAAAGAATTTAATGCAAATAATGACTAAGAAGAAGATGTGGTATTACCCTCGACCATAAGGTTCAATGAAAGGTCGATCATAGGTATGAGGAATTTCTTCACCGTTAAATGTCCAAACCGTGTAATTTGGCATGAACCCTTTTTGATATAGGTGAACTCTGACCACCTCATCTTTCAAAATCCTTGTACATTCGCACTTCATGCATGGGCATCGAATCCCTCCATCAGGAACATAATATTTATATTGTCGAGCCGTCTGCAGAAACTGTTCAACTCCTTCGACAAAAGCTTCCTTTAAACCTCTTCTTCCACTATAACAACGGTCATACATCCAGGCACGGTGGTTGGGGACTTCGGCCATGTTCTGTGACAAGCCAAAACGAGCAAAAGTTTAGGCATAATAACATAACTCCATGCGACATAAGTAATAGACCTATTACAACTTAAGTCCGACATGGAAGGGAAACTTAGGATTATGAAGTATGCTAATTTTTAATCTATACAATAACAAAAGCCTCGAGATGTCATCAAGGCAATCGGGGAAATTGGTCATTCAATGTATTATAATTTTAGTATTGTTATACGGGAAGATAGTAAGTAATTCCTTTACACGGAAAGATAGCATGGTTAATAAAATGACACCGAGACACAATTAGAGTTGTTTCTTTGCTTCATTTGACTACTTTAAACTTGTTAGGATATCGATATTACATATTGCTAGGCTACTTTAGAAGAATTTTCAAATTCCCAAATTTTTAGTACACTATTTAAGGTTTTAAGTAGTCCAATTTTGAGTTTTAGGTAATTATTTGCATTTGAGTTGCCTCTTAGCTTCATTTCACTACTTTAAACTTGTTAAGATATCAAGATTACATATTCTTAGGCTACTTTAGCAGAATTTCGAAATTCTCACCTTTGTAATATGCTTTTTAAGGTTTTAGGTTGTCCAATTTCGAGTTTTAGGTAATTGTTCCAATTTGAGTTGTTCATTAGCTTCATTTCACTACTTTCAACTCATTAGGATATCAATATTACATATTCTGAGGCTACTTTAGTAGAATTTCGAAATTCTCACACTTTTTAGTAGACTTTTTACGCTTTTCGGTAGTCATATTTTTAGTTTTAGGTAATTGTTCTAATTTGAGTTATTTCTTAGCTTTATTTCACTACTTTAAACTTGTTAGGATATCAATATTACATATTGTTAGGCTACTTTAGTAGAATTTCCAACTTCTCACCTTTTTAGTACACTTTTTAAGGTTTTAAGTAGTCCAATTTTGAGTTTTAGGTAATTGTTCCAATTTGAGTTGTTTCTTAGCTTCATTTCACTACTTTAAACTTGTTAGGATATCGATATTACATATTCTTAGGCTACTTTAGTAGGATTTCGAAATTCTCACCTTTTTAGTAGACTTTTCAAGGTTTTAGGTAATCATATTTTGAGTTTTAGGTAATTGTTCCAATTTGAGTTGTTTCTTAGCTTCATTTCACTACTTTAAACTTGTTAGGATATTAATATTACATATTCTTAGGCCACCTTAGTAGAATTTCGAAATTCTCACCTTTTTAGTACACTTCTTAAGGTTTTAGGTAGTCCAATTTTGAGGTTTAGGTAATTGTTCCAATTTGAGTTGTTTCTTAGCTTCATTTCGCTACTTTCAACTTGTTAGGTTATCAATATTACATATTCTTGGGCTACTTTAGTAGAATTTCGAAATTCACACACTTTTTAGTAGACTTTTTAAGGTTTTAGGCAGTCATATTTTGAGTTTTAGGTAATTGTTCCAATTTGAGTTGTTTCTTAGCTTCATTTCACTACGTTAAACTTGTTAGGATATCAATATTACATATTGTTAGGCTACTTTAGTGAAATTTCCAAATTCTCACCTTTTTAGTACACTTTTTAAGGTTTTAAGTAGTCCAATTTTGAGTTTTAGGTACTTGTTCCAATTTTAGTTTTTTTTAGCTACACTTGACTATTTTAAACTTGTTAGGATATCAATATTACACATTGTTAGCCTACTTTTAGTACAATTTCCAATTTCTCACTTTTTTGGTAGACGTTTTTAGGTTTTAAGTAGTGAAATTTGGAGTTTGTAATACATTTTAAGTTTTAAGTTTATTTCTATATTTCTTTAGTCAATTTAAACTACAATGAAGTAGTTTGTCATGTTTTTCAAATTTAGGTTAGTTTTTACCTTTCTTTTACTAGTTTAGGTTCTAGTTTTAGGTCTTAGGTAGTCAATTTAAACTACAATGAAGTAGTTTGTTCTGTTTGGAGATTTTTTACAAGTCTCCACCTCTAAAGAGGCTACCACTACCTATAGCCAGTATCCAACAACAAATCTACACAAAATAGACTTGACAGCACAACAGTTCTAGTAGAATTAAAGCAATAAAAATCACAATTGAAAAGGCTAGGCTGAAAGTAGAATTGCAATGTCATTTTGACAACTTAAGATAGCAGTATAAGACAAGTAATTAACAGAAGGTAGTTGAAGAAAGTTGCCACTCAAATTCAACTTAGGATCAGCACTAGAACAGGTTAAGACAGTAAGAAATCAATTTAAGTTGAACCATACTATACAAATAATGAGTTAAAGACTGAAAAACGAATCTGTTTGTGAAAATGCTTCAAAGAACTTATTAAATTCTGCACATTTTCGTTTTCAATTCATAGGTTCCTATAGTGAACTGCACAAGTCTATAATGATTTTACTTTCTCATATCATCATGAACAGGTTAATTGAATCAATTGCAATGACTTTTAGCTTTTAATACCGTTCAAAATAGGTCAAGAACCCAAAACAGATTCACCAATCAGCACCTAACTGATTCAACGTGAAAGAAAATGTTCACAGATTTTGAGGTTTGACAATGAAATTTTACTTTGATCAACAATTACATAATTCTGATCATAACAAGGCCTTAAGTAGGACAATTGAACTTTATTAGGCTCACTGAATTTAAACTTCAATGAAGTGGTTTCGTTAGATTTTAATTGCTGATTCTAGGATTAGTCAGTGGTTCTCCTGTTTTCACTAAGGTTTACCTTGCTTTCTAGGTTCATATAGTAAACATTTCTAACATTTCTATTCAATCCTTTTCATATGCCAACATCATGGTTTTATCACTTTATAAGCACATACAGACCATAAAGTACACCTTCAATCATCCCATATTCATTGCGGTAATGCAGCCTAACATTACCATACGTCAAGTACAATTCTGAACTCAAAACAGAGTGTAAACTCAGACAAATTGATTACTCAGACAACCTTAATCAGTTTACACTCAGACATACGAGTTTGTTACTCAAGTGGACTGAATAACATTAGTTTCATTCAAACAGAGTTTAATTCCATTTTAAACACATTCCTATGTTATATATAATTACACATCAGTCACCCATAATTCTTACAAACTATAATTAGTTTATACCGAGACCAAATCAGCAAAGAACCTGTGAGCAATTGGCTTTATAACAATTACACTTTGTATTATATTAGGAGCACGACCAAGTGTGATCAGATTAGGATCTCGAAATCCAGCATCCTATGTACATTACACAAACCTTAGACACTGATTCATTCACTTAAAGCAACATAATAATAGATTATCATCATCAAATAGCAGTATACTATCCACCATTACAGCAGAGTCAACATTCAGAACATTTGTGCATCGTTAACATCTCCATTTATGTCACAATTGTCACAAACACCATACATACCGGTCTATAAGGTTTTGAACAGAATTCTATAAGTACCCTGCCATAACATTTCGTGCACATTTTATAAATCATGAATGTTATCATCAGTGCTTCCAAAAAAAACCAATGTCACAGAATCATACACCAACAAAATACCATCCACTAAACAACGAGCTTCATAACACGATTCAAACATTAGGAGACAATGAATAACACAAACCAAACCTGTCCAAAAAATGTGGCAACGGAGCACTACGCAACAGCCAACCCAACTTCACGGCAAATCCCTCCTAACGCCAAGCTCCACAAACCACCACCCCTGCCGCAACACCCAGAACCCAGAACGAAGAAAAACAACCCTAGCCACCCAACCCGCAAACCAGCCACCAACGAACCGCCGTCAGCGTCCGCAACAGCAACCTCTTGAAACTGGCTTAGGGCGACCAACCTCGCGCTGACAGAAGACAATATGAATGAAGAGAGAACAGGGAAGGGAAGACACCCACCCACCAACGAACCGCCGCCAGCGTCCGCACCACCACGCTCATCAAACCGGCTAGGGAAAACCAAACTCGCGCCCACACAACACAAGGGTTACCTCGAGAGAACAGGAAGGGAGGAGAGGAAGTTCTGAAATTGATTTTCGGCGATTTGAGAAAGGAATACCCAAATTTAAAACCTAATAACCTAATGCATCGCGGACATTACCGACGGCCAAAATTCGTCGGTATTTTATGTCACCCCAAGGCTGTCCGTTAAGGCAGCAATCCAGTCCGCCGGTAAATGGATTCCGTACCATCGGTAAAAGCCCGTACGTAATAAAAGTTTTTATTGTTGCTAAACATGAGTATCACTCACTCTTCCTCTCTGACCACAGTAATTAACTTGAAACAAAAACATTCCTATATATTTCTGGAGGGTTCCATGTGAAACTTTCCTAGTTTAAAGTTATTATTAATTCACTGATTGTTATTGACTACGATTTAGAAATTTACAGAATTTTGGATTAACCATTATACATTTAAAAGCATTTTGAGAAAATGGGATTCAGAACTCCATAATTAAATTTATTATTATGAAATAAGGTCTCTAACAATAAAAAATATATTTTGAAATATTCATTCTACAATATTTTAAAACGATTTTCAAAATTTTGTTTGTCTCTTGAAAACCCACAAATTTGAAGAAACGGTTTCCTCAAAACAAAACAGTGCAAAGAAGACCGGAGCAAATGAGTTCTTATATGCAGAGATGGTCCTAAAAAGTTATGATTTTAGAATACTGTCTATATATTATTTAATGCTTGTAAAATTAAGTTTGTATTTATTTATATATTATTATTTAGTTTTTATTTTTAGTTGATATAAAATATTTAAGGGTTAAATATGTTTTTCGTCGTATCATTAATTTTTGGTTTTAGTCTCTATTCAAAATTTTGATGGCTTTTAGTCTTTGTAGTATTGAAACATGTAATATAAGTCCTTACAAATGGACAGCGTCTTTGTTGATCTGGCAAACGGCAAGGTCATGTCTTCTGCCAGCTTCCATCTTAAATATTTGTCATGTTGTTTGTTTAATTTGTGAAATGAGATTAAGTGATTGACACGTGTGTGGGTGATTGAAATCAGATTACGAAAGTTAGGTTCTTCTTTGTCATCTCAGTTGGAGGCAAAGTTGGGTTCTTCTTCGTCATCTCAGTTGAAGGTTGGAGTTTGTCTTGTTGAGAAGGTAAGATGATACATATTGTTTTGCTCTTCTGGGTGTGAATATAAGTATTGGAGATTTAGGGTTTGGGTGGGCACGAAAATATTTTGCTCTTCTAGTAATGTTCATTATAATTATATTAGAAGCATAATGTTAACTAAAAGCGACCTTGCTTTTAATAATAAGAAGATTGTTTTGAAGATTGGGAAATTGGTAAATATTACTTTACTTAGTTTTATCAGAAAATTAATTATTCATCAGATTACTAGCTCATTTGTATTGAAAATTGTTTGCGTATAAGCCTTTTTCTGATAAATGTTGTTCTACAGGGTCCTTTGCCGGTCTAGGTTTTCTCTCTCTGTACCTATTGGGAAAGATTAAAGCTTTTGATCAAAAAGGGCACATAGCAAAATTATGCACTGTTTTTCTTCCTCTTTTTACTGCTTGCATGGTTGGAATCTCACGAGTGGATGACTATTAGCATCATCGGCAATATGTGTTTGTAGGAGGACTTCTGGGTTTGTTTTTTATGGACTATAAAAAGGCTATGGATGGATTAAATATCACAGCAAAGTATTAAATATCAGAAGTCATTTTGAAAAAATTAAATAAGAGCGAAACCCATCTCACTGTGTGTGATGTTTCTTTCAGGTTTAGTCACACGCAGAATCTCCAATACTTATATTCACACGTAGATGATTGAGATGATGAAGAAGAACCCAACTTTGCCCCAACTGAGATGACGAAGAAGAACCTAACTTTCGTAATCTAATTTCAATCACCCACACACTTACCAATCAATTAATCTCATTCCACAAATTAAAAAACCAGCATGACAGATACTTAAGACGGAAGCTGGCAGAAGATGTGGCATCGCCGTTTGCCAGATCAACAAAAAGTTGACGCCGTTCACTTTTAAGAACTAAAAGTCATCAAAATTTTGAATAGGGACTAAAACCAAAAATCAGTGATACTTAAGAAAGGAAAAACATACTTAACCCAATATTTAATAATTAAAATTTTGAATATTTTAAACATGAAATTATATATTTATAAACGACACAGGAATAATCTATCTAACAAACTCTGTAAATATACACTAAAATTTAAACTTAATCTAATATTATAAAATTAATATTTAAAATAAAATTACATCTACCTATACACTATCAATTTATCATCTCTAGTTAATTTATATAGTTTTTATTAAATAATTTAAAAAATAATAATTGAAAATTCACTGTTTCTAGATGCATGCACATGTCATTATCCATGTGGAATAAATAGTAGCACTTGGTCCAGTCAATGAACTGTATGGTCTGTCGGTTGAATTGGAGAGCTTCCGTCTTAGTTCTGGCCAGTTCATTTTTAGTTTGTTCCCACTCGTTTAAATATTATTATCTAAAATTTCTTAATCATTTATTTACTGAGATTTATTTATTATATTATGTTTATTGGATATTGATATTAATATATATATATATATATATATATATATATATATATATATATATATATATAAAGATTTACTAAAATTCAAGGGAAGTCGTATTGGAAAACAACAGCTTAATCCTTCTCAATGGCAGAAAACTAAGAAACAAATTAAAAACTGCTAAAGATTTTATCTTTCAGGAGTTCAACTCGAGGTCAAAACGAAGACCAATAATACACTTCCACTGCATTCATTGCTCATAGAAACTCAGTGATCTTAACTTAGAAGAAGTAAAATGTGAAAACTGTGTAAAATCTAATAAGTGGGACAAAGCCTGAAAATGTCACTTCGCCAGTTTAATGATTTTGAAAAGATGACAGCAGAAGCTTAAAGTATGAGCAGTTTCAGCATGAAATTCAAAGATGGTAGGCATATCATGAATTTATATACTACGTGTCCACCAGATGTTTGATGTAATGTCTCCACAGTTGACGTTTTCTTTATGCTATTTTCTTTCTTGACATGCTTTCACTTTTTGTGTAACTTTTCTTCCTCTTCCTTTGTTGATAAATGTATGATCTATAATTATATATAATTGTTTCTGATATGTAACCCTTTTTTTATGTATATATTACTGATTTCATTTTATTAATAAACTTTTTTTATTAATTATTTTATCTTTTAGTTTTTATATTTATTTTTTAAGAATTTATTTTTATATATTTAATAATATTTTTATTTTAATAATAATTTGACTAATATTCTATTTTATAATTATAAGATAACAGAAGAAACATGTATTTCGACTAATAATAATAAAAAATATATATTTAATATATTTATCGGCAGTTATTTATTTTTATCCAATAAATATAAGTTTCTAATGTTTGAAACTTAGAATCATGGATAGCGTTGCTTCTTAGGATTCTAAATCACACTTACAGTGAAACATACGTTAAATTGTAGAATAATTTGTCAGTGAATAGTCTGAATTAGATAGACGTATCTATCATGGCTTTCTTATTCTTCTTCAATAATTTCATTCTTTCTGCTGGAGTATTTAAGATCAGAATTTTAATCAGTATTCTATTTGGATCTTTTCTCTCATTTTCAACATATGATACTTTTCTTCAAATGTTGTTTATATTCTATACTTAAATTCTAAGGTGGTATAGTAGACCAATATGATCCGTTTAAAATTAATTGAAATAGACTAATCCGTCAAAATAAAAAATTAGCTTAAATATGTGTTTTAAGTTAATATATATATTTTTAAAGTAACTAATTAGATTATTATTTTTTAATTTTTAACTTTTTGATGTATTGAATTACTAAATTATATCTCAGTCTCATCATCGACGTTAAATATTTTAAAACTAAAATATTTTTTACAAAATACTCTAACGTTAAAGTTAGATATGTTCATCGAATAATAATAAATATTATAATAAATTTGTGTTGAATTTATCTTGTAAACAATAATATTTATAATAAATTGATAAGTTTTTACCTGATTGGATCTATATTGTTTAGGTGATTTATCTTTTTTAAGTTGCTTAGATTTCACTAATTCATCCGTTGTCTTAATTTATTTTTTAATTATACTTGATTCTTATTAGCTTGTGTCGTTATGTTAAGCTTTATTAACATTGAAGAGATATCTTACGATAATTATATCATACTATATTGACTGAGGTGATATTGATTATATAGTATATATAATCTAATGTCTGATTAATTATAATAGAAATACACTTAAATATTATGTACTAAATAATTGGTTATATATTAATCTTATAAAATATGCATTTATTGAACTATTGTTATTAATAAATGTGTTTTTCATTTGAGTTGTTTATAAGCATACAGGTGATAAAATATATTGAATGTATCTAGAAATAGCGAAAAAAGTAAGATTAGAAAAATGAAAAGAAAGAACTTGGTCCAATAATGTGATAAAACCAGCTGTAAGGTGAGTAGATGATACAATCCATTTTAATAAACTGACCAAATTTGAAATGATTGCAACACTATATTTAAAAAATTTAAATTTATTTCAACTTTCACAAAATCATTTTCATGTATTATAATTTATCATATTTCTACAATAATTAACATTTTTAAAATAGATAGCAGAAACAGGCTTAGACCCACCAATGGACCCAAAACTCAGTCGGTGGTCACATGGAAAAACGCCTTAGCCGCTGCTACTCAGTCAACATCCGCGGCAAAGCATTTATTTCATATATATTTTCATTTTAATCATAAAATACGGAAATACTCTACAAAAAATTAAAGCAATAAAAAAGTAATTAAAAAATGAATAGTTGTAAAATACGACAACTTAGGAATTTTATTATGGAACCAAGCTTAACATTGGAAATAACGTTAAGTAAGAAATATCAAAATGAAACCATTTCAGGCATTAAATATGGGAGAATGCTATGAGGTGGTGAAATCTCCAAATGAAAAAATTAGCTATTTATAAACATATAAAAAATAAAAGTAGCAAAACAGAGTGATGAAATTGAAGTAAGAAGGACTTTTGGAACTCCTCAAGCATTTGTCATATTCTCTTTGTCTCTAATTTGGTTTTCCTAAAAGAAAAAAGTATTTTTTATTTATAACTTAATTTTTGAATAACTTCCTCTCTCCGAGTGAAAGAGCTCATCAGTAGGTGAGTAGGGTTATTGCTGAATAAACATGTAATGTCTTTTCCCTAAACAATAAAGATGTTAGTTAGGTGAAAGAGTCATAGATCCACTTGCTTAAGACTTTGTTTATTTGAGGAAGTGGATTTAAAAAAAAAATGAACTTTAGGAAATTTAAAAATAAATTGTGTGTTATTTTTTTTAAGAAATTTAAAAATAATTGAGAGTGAATTTTAAAATAAATTTTTTGAAAGTTTGTACAATTTGACTTATGTCATAGATAAAAAATAATAATTGATAAAAATTAAAAATTATTAAATTGTCTTAACTTATAAAAGTATTGATACAAAATATTAAGTAGCAAAACAAAAATTAATTAAAAATTAAAATAAAATTGTATTTAAATGTAGTGGATTATGTTAAGCTTGGAACCAGTTACGTAGAGGTTAAAACCAGTTATATGAAGGTTGGAATCGTTTACATTGTCTTCATCATGTGCAACGTTTTTATGAACTTTTTCACGATCATGCTTAAAAAACAGTGAAGCCTGCTTACTCGATTAAAGAGTGTAACTTACCTTTATTAAAATCAAATTCATCTAAAAAAATATTTAAGCATAAATTTCTCATGAAATAAACACAAAATTTTATAACAATACAAATAATTTTTTTTAATAAACATGAAAACAATAATATATATATATATATATATATATATATATATATATATATATATATATATATATATATAATTAGAATAGTTTTATAACTATTTTAAGTTTTTTTAATTTTTTATATGATAATTTATATTTGAGGATAATATTTTGTATGGTATGTATTTAATATTTATTTTCGGTTTTAAACTCACTTTAATAAAATTTGATATTTATATTTTTTTGGTGGTAACTTTTTTCAAACTTTTTGTAGTTTATTTAATTAAATTTATTTAAAAATTACAATCGGTTATTATCAATGAAGGATGTTAATAAGCCCACAAAAGTACACTTAAACAAAAATTAATCAACATTTTTTAAAATATAATGTTACTGATTAAAAGTAATTTTAATAACGTTTTTAATTTCTAACATTCGAGATAAATACACATTTCTCTCTCAAATTAGGAAAAAAATCATTTTTAGTTTTTCAATATTCAAAAAAATACAATTCTAATCTTTGAAGGCTAGAAGAAGGTAAAAACTATGTCAATAATAATAATAATAATAATAATAACATATTACTTATTATTACTTTAACCTATCAAATTTTATTTTGATAACTCGCGTACTTAAAATTGTCTTAAAACATAATTTCAACGATTAGGTAAACGAATCTTAACCAAATAACACATTACCACAAATGAAGTCAGAACACTAGGCTTACATAAATATTTCTCTTATAATATAATATAATTTTATATCCAATTGGCATTTGTATTATATTTAAATTTAAAATGATATACGATACAAATGTTAACTGTGAATAATATAATAATTCAATAAATAATCGAAGTATACACCGTTTTCTTCTTCTTCCTTTTCTTAAAAAAATAACTTATTTATAATTCACGTCTTAAAAGTAATTTTTAATTAAAAAACTTAAAAATAGAAATTGTGTGTCGAATTTCTTCTTTTAGACTAAAAGCCCTTTGAAGCTACAAGTTATTTTGATTTTTTTAACTTCAGTTTTATTTAAAATACGTCCTTTAACTAAAAGCTACGTTGTTTAAAAAGAATATAACATAATGAAATATATATATATATATATATATATATATATATATATATATATATATATATATATATTTAAGTAAAAGAATTTTAAATATAAAAAAATCTTTAATCAAAATACTTATGCAAGTAATATATATGATTTCAATTAAATAAATTTAGAATTTAATTATAAATTATAAAATATTTAAGTTGCATATATTAATTTTCTGTAATATTTTTAATCCAAATATATTAGGGAAAAAATCAATAATATTGAATTATAATAAGAAATATCTAATATAGTCAAAGTTGAGACCGACTTTGTCCTTATTTGCCATTATGTGTTGTTTCCATTCCATGCACGTGGATAATTTTCAAGTGTGAAACCAAACAAAACCCAAAATTCAACGTAAAGCCAAACCAAACCAGCCTCTCTAGTCCATTCTTCTCCCACCAACTCTTGCACTAACTCGACACTAACAACCTGCCCTTACCGCCGGTATGGTCGCCGGAAGTAATTTCCGGTACTGCTCGGCGCCCATTATTCCCACTGCTGCCCTGTTATTCCTCTGCCTCGTTGCTTCTTCCCTCGGAGATGAACTTGAACCACTCATGAAGTTCAAGTCCTCCATACAAAGTTCAAATGTAACTGTTTTTAATTCATGGGCACAAGCAAGTTCTCCGTGCCTGTTCACTGGGATTGTATGCAACTCCAAAGGCTTTGTTTCAGAAATCAATCTTCCGGAGAAACAGCTGGAGGGTACTGTTCCCTTTGATTCACTTTGTGAGCTTCAATCGCTTGAGAAAATATCTTTGGGGTCTAACAACTTGCATGGAAGAATCAGTGAGGGGTTGATGAAGTGCACCAACTTGAAGCATTTGGATTTGGGTGTGAATTCATTCAATGGAGAAGTTCCTGATTTGTCGAGTTTGTACAAGTTGGAGTTCTTGAACTTAAACTTCAGTGGAATTTCAGGGGTGTTTCCATGGAAATCATTGGGAAATCTAACTAGTCTTCAGTTCCTGAGTCTTGGGGATAACCCGTTGAAGGAAGATCCTTTCCCTTTGGAGGTGTTAAAACTTGAAAAATTGTATTGGCTTTACCTCACAAATTGCAGCATCACTGGGAACATTCCATTGGGGATTGGGAATCTTACTCAGCTTCAGAATCTTGAGCTTTCTGACAACCACTTGTATGGTGAGATTCCTTCTGATATAGTTAAGCTTCGCAAGCTGTGGCAACTTGAGTTATATGATAACTATCTGAGTGGGAAAATCCCAGTTGGATTTGGAAACCTGACTAGTCTAGTTAACTTTGATGCTTCTTATAATCAACTTGAAGGTGATCTTTTTGAGGTAAGGTCCTTAAAAAACCTTGCATCCCTTCACCTTTTTGGGAACAAGTTGTCAGGAGAAATTCCAAAGGAGCTTGGAGATCTCAAGAATCTCACAGAGCTTTCTCTTTATGCTAACAACCTCACTGGTCCTCTTCCTCAAAAGCTTGGCTCTTGGCAAGGCATGCAATACGTTGATGTTTCAGACAATTTTCTTTCTGGCCCAATACCACCTTTCCTGTGCAAGAACAATCAAATCAATGAACTGTTACTCTTGAACAACAGCTTCAATGGAACAATACCAGAAACGTATGCAAAATGCACATCTTTGGTTCGTTTTCGTCTGAGCAGGAACTCACTTTCGGGTGTAGTTCCTTCAGGCATATGGGGCTTGCCAAATTTGGCTCTGTTTGATCTTGCAATGAACCAGTTTGAAGGTCCAGTGACATCTGATATAGCCAAAGCAGAATCTCTGGCTCAACTGTTGTTATCTAACAATAAGTTCGCAGGTGAGTTACCGATGGAAATCTCTGAAGCTTCTTCATTGGTGACAATTCAGCTAAGTTCAAATCAAATTTCTGGTAACATCCCAGAAAACATTGGAAAGTTGAAGAAACTAACCACTCTTACTTTAGATGGGAACAATCTTTCTGGTGTCGTACCAGATTCCATTGGTTCTTGTGTTTCTCTTAATGAGATAAACCTTGCTGGCAACTCTCTTTCTGGGGCTATACCAGGTAGCATCGGTTCTCTTCCAACTCTCAATTCATTGAACTTGTCCTCAAACAGGCTTTCTGGTGAAATTCCATCCAGTTTATCGTCTCTGAGACTTAGCCTTCTTGACTTATCAAACAATCAGTTGTTTGGTTCCATACCAGAACCTCTGTCTATTTCAGCCTTCAAAGACGGATTCATGGGAAATCCTGGCTTATGCAGCCAGACTTTGAAAGGTATCAGACCATGTTCAATGCAATCCAGAAGCTCCAGGAGACTCAGAAACCTTTTAGTCTGTTTCCTTGCTGCTGTAATGGTTCTGCTTGGAGCGTTTTTCCTCTTCACAAAACTAAGGCAGAATAAGTCTGAGAAGCCACTGAAGACTACTTCCTGGGATGTCAAGCAGTACCATGTGTTAAACTTCAATGAGAGTGAAATCGTTAACGGGATCAAGGCTGAGAATTTGATTGGCAAGGGAGGATCCGGCAATGTTTATCGGGTTGTGCTTAAAGGTGGGGCTGAATTAGCAGTGAAACACATATGGACTTCAAATGTAAGCGACAGGGGAAGTTGCAGGAGCACCTCAACTATGCTTAGAAGGAGTTCAAGGTCACCAGAATTTGATGCAGAGGTGGCCACTCTTAGTTCTATAAGGCATGTAAATGTTGTGAAGCTCTATTGTAGCATCACAAGTGAAGACAGCAGTTTGCTTGTTTATGAATTTTTACCAAATGGGTGTTTGTGGGACAGGTTGCACACCTGTAAAGAGAAGTCTAAGATGGGGTGGGAGGTTAGGTATGACATTGCATTGGGTGCTGCTAGAGGATTGGAGTACCTGCATCATGGGTGTGATAGACCAGTTATACATAGGGATGTCAAATCCAGTAACATATTGCTGGATGAAGAATGGAAGCCTAGGATTGCAGATTTTGGCCTTGCCAAGATTCTGAGTGGAGGAGCAGGCAATTGGACCAATGTCATTGCTGGAACACTTGGTTACTTACCTCCTGGTAAGCTTTAAATCACTTTATTTTTTGTATTAGGCAAAACAAAATGTCATGTTAACTTCTATCTATTGTTTTGCAGAGTATGCCTACACTTGTAAGGTGACGGAGAAGTGTGATGTTTACAGCTTTGGTGTTGTTCTGATGGAGTTGGTAACTGGGAAGAGGCCAATGGAGCCAGAGTTTGGAAACAATCATGACATTGTGCATTGGGTATGCAGCGCTAACAGGAGCAAAGAAGAGGCTCTTGAATTGGTGGATCCTACTATTGCAGAACATTTCAAAGAGGATGCCATGAAGGTGTTGAGAATTGCATTACTGTGCACTGCCAAAATTCCAGCTTCAAGACCATCAATGAGAACGTTAGTTCATATGCTGGAAGAGGCAGATCCATGTACCCCAAACAAAATGATTGTGACCATTGATGCTTAAATAAGATGTTCCAAAGAATGGACATTTTTTCTCTCAACTGCAGACATTTGAGTTTTCATCATTTCTAAGCAGCACAAAAATTGAGCTGAGAAAGGGTGATAAACACTCGTATGCCTTGGTCTTGGGATCAATTAGGTGAAATTTTGGCAAGGCCGTGACCTCTTTTATAAATTGAAAATGTCTTGCAGTTAGAATGAGATTATCTCATTTTTTGTTAAAAACAACAATTCTGTGTATGATTATGAACCATCTGTGAGTGACAAACCAAAGGAGGATTAAGTTGTATGTTGTAGGTTTGTAGCATATGTGTAGTGGTAATGAAATTCTCTTTTCAATAGAATTGTATTTTCTCCTGGGATTAGCTTGTAGCTTTGTAACATGTTATGTAACCTAAACAACAGCAAACACTGCTACTGCTATTCGAATTATTGTATGTAATGGACTTAAGTATGGAATCTAAATCTCCATTTGACAAAAGGATCTTTCCTATTTTATTATCTCCTTTATGACACATAATTTCTTATTGTAAACTTAGCAAATGTCTACGTATGCTTTCAGTTCAAGGTATTTATATTTGTATATATTTACTTGAATTAACTATGTACAGTTTTTTAGACTCGTATGTTTATTAGTATTTTATTTGAATATTAGGAGAACTATATATTTTCAAAATAAGAAAAATAATTTTTTATTTTTATGATCTAAAATGGTATTTAATACGCTAGATCTTATGTTTTATGCAAAGGTAATTCGCTACCATGTACGTAATATGTGAAATCTGCTCTAGATCTATATTTGAGTGGAATGATTTGCTCTAATATTCTTGACATACTTCATATATTTAATCCAATTTCACACTTTATAATAAACATAAAAAACTAAATAAATTCGTAATTGTAATTGCCTTGTTTGTATCGAGGAGGTGATTTTAGATGTAACAAACGGATTATAGCAAACAAAAGACACGACAAGATGACCAATTACGAGGTGACACAATGTAGTGAGTGGAAGCGCACACGATCTTTTCGTTGGCAGGTGGTAATTGGATAAAATAATCACTGTCACATGTTCATAATAAACCAAAAAGAATGAAGTTGGGTTCTATTCCAAACACCCTCCTCACCTCCTTCTTTCCTTCCCTAATTTTCAAATTTCCCATTTCACTTCCATTCTCTCACCCAGGAATCCCTTCTTCAGGTACCCTCTCTCTCTCTCTTTCTCTCTCCCTCCACTTTCCAGATTTGTTTAGATAGTTTATTAATTATGTGATACAATGATAGGGTTATGTGGGTCACTTGTCTCGTCCAATGTTGGTGTTTCATTACTGTTAAATCTGTTTCTGCATTATTATATTGAATAAATTTATATCTTCACAAGGGTCTTCTAAAATTTGCGATTTTGGTGTGATGCGCAGGCAGAACGGCCTTAGTTATTCGCATGCAAAGCACTGATCATAGAATTGAACCAATATCTAGTAATTTGATGGCTTCAGAAAAGGAATCCGAAAAACTTGTCAGAAATCTCTACCCGCAAATAGAACCCTACAGTACAGGATTGTTGAAGGTTTCGGATCTTCACACAATCTACTGGGAGCAATCAGGAAACCCCAGTGGCCATGTGAGTAGCAATTGACTCGCCTCCGACAATGGATTGAATATGTATTTTTTTAATTTTTATCCTTTCTATACATGCAGTAGGCTTATATGTTTATATTTGGATCAAGATTGGAATGGGAGGCAATGGACCGTTTTTTAGTGGTTCTAAGTATTAATGCAGCTGTGTGAACTGTAATGCTAAAACCTATCTTTACACATGAATGTGTGCTTGGATGAATCTAAGCATGTTACATCCTTTGGGAAAGCTAAATTATGCGCATTAACCTTCTGGTTGTTTTATATTTATTTAATTTGAGGGGAAAGTGTGAATAACGGTAAAAAGAAAATTTGATTCATCATTTTCTAAGCATTTTATGACAGCCGGTTGTCTTCATTCATGGAGGCCCTGGAGGAGGAACTTCCCCAAGCAACCGAAGATTTTTTGATCCGGACTTTTATCGAATCGTTCTATTTGATCAGGTTAGTTTCTGAGTGCAGTAATGGTCTCCCGTGCTTCTGTGCTATAGCACAAATTCACAATTATTGTCTTTATCAGCGAGGTGCAGGGAAAAGCACACCACATGCGTGCTTAGAGCAAAACACCACATTGGATCTCATTGATGACATTGAAAAGCTACGAGAACATTTGGAAATTCCAGAATGGCAGGTTATTTTACACCATCGGTTGTGTTCAGTATACATTTTGTGATTCAGTATTCTTATGTAATTAGATATGATATTCTGACCTGTATGATTTGCAGGTATTTGGTGGATCGTGGGGAAGCACCCTTGCCCTTGCATACAGCCAATCTCACCCAGACAAGGTGTTTAACTCTGTTCTTGGTTATGATTGGTTTCTTTTTTACTATGTCATAATGATGTCTCCTTTTACTATTATTATTATTGTTATATTTCTATTATTACTATTATTTTTCCAGTACTGCTCAAGATTGTGTACTCCATATAATTACGGAGTTTGTTTCCATGCTATGTTGTTCACTTTTTAAAATACCTTATTATCATTTTGTTACAAGGTTACTGGCATGATCCTCAGGGGAATTTTCCTCCTAAGGAAGAAAGAAATTGATTGGTTTTATGAGGGTGGCGCTGCTGCAATATATCCTGATGGTATGGAGCTGTCTTTTCATCTAATTTTCTGGTGCATTAAGTTTGAATAATTGCCATGCATAATAAGGTTTCCTTTTAATGATTCGAGGAGGTTTGACTTATTTGATGTATGAAATTATGTGGCAGTTTTGTATTATTCTATATTCTTCTAATAATTTGATGTTTCCGTTGTAGCTTCGCATAATCTAATATTTGACTTGATTTGATTTCTGGCTTTCTGCTCATCAGAATCTTGGCTTTTAAGTTTTAAGTCGTTGATATTGGTGCATTTTGTCTCATGTCAGCTTGGGAGCCATTTAGAGATCTTATTCCTGAAAGTGAGAGAGGATGTTTCGTTGATGCCTATAATAAGAGATTAAACTCCAATGATATCGAAACTCAGGTTAGTGTCTCAGTGGTTTTCTTATCTCAGCATGCCTTTCTCTATCTTGTCCTCCCATAATCATAACAAGACTTCTTTAAATACTAGTTTGGTTTCAGAGCTGCTGCTTCCTCTTTTTGGCCTTACCTCTTCTTAGAACTAGTCTAGAAATCTATGCTTTACAATACCATGTTTCCAACATATCCTCGAATATGAAATGACGAATAATGAGCTTATCTATGAGTACGTTACCTGACTGGATTGTCTAGAGTGGCTTTCTTGCATATATTGAAACGTTCAATGCCACCGCACACGGGGTTTTCTGTTTGACTGAGGAGGTTTGGGGCACAGTTTCTTTGTTAAATGTATAAAGGACAGCCCTAACATTTTCTTTTTCTCTTCCCTTGTCCAATTGCAGCCAAAAGATATCAACCCCTTTCCAGAACAGTACTTGTTTGAATGTGATTTATGAATGAATTCAAGATTTTTTCTTGTTTACTTATCTATGTCTTTGTTCTTAGTATGCAGCTGCTAGAGCATGGACTAAATGGGAAATGATGACTGCTCATCTTCTCCCAAATGAAGATAATATCAAAAAAGGGGATGATGATTACTTTTCATTGGTAAGTTCATCAAGTTAAGAATAACCTGGTTGTTGTCTGAAAAGTGTCTGCTATTTACTTTCCAAATCCCATCCCACTGTGCCGTGTAACGTTCATAATTTGTAACGTTTACTTCTCCTAAATCTATCAATCTCTCTGTTTTGAATGGTTGAAAATAATATGCCATTGTTTGTGTAAAATTTGCAATTCAAATGTATTTCTTAAAAAATAATATGCCATTGTTTGAAGCGCACAACTTTACAAATCTCTGTTCCATATAAATGTTTCTATTGGTCTTGCGGGTATTCTGGAATTCCGTTATCAGTTCGTGGAAAACATTTTTCTCTTGTAGAGAAATGGTTAATAACTTTTGCAGTCTGAAAGGAGGAAAATAAGTGGACAGAGTGACAAACTAGTGTTTTTGCCTAGCACTGCCCTTTCTTCTTTAGGCACTTTAAACTTGTTTTCTCTCTTGTCAAAATTTGTAAGGTCAGAAAATCCCTAGTCAATTAGAGTTGCTTTTTGGATATACATACAAGAAAAAGAATAAACAAAGGAGTCTAAAACCTTTTTCTCTTTAGTTTAGGATTAATTTACATTTGTGTTTTATAGTTGTTTGTGGTTGAGATTCTATAACATGTGCTGATGAGTGATAACAAATATATTTTTCTATCAGGCATTTGCAAGGATTGAAAACCACTATTTTGTGAACAAGGGATTCTTCCCCACTGATTCATACCTGTTGGACAGCATTGATAAAATTAGGCATATCAACACCACAATCGTGCAGGTAAAATAACCTTAATGCTGTAGCCTCTAAAATGTAGATTCTTGATGCGTTTCTTTCTTAACCTTGTAGGGAAGATATGATATGTGCTGTCCTATGATGTCAGCCTGGGATCTTCATAAAGCTTGGCCAGAGGCAGATTTTAGGGTGAGACTAAAATGTGGCTTTTGATCATTTGCTCTTTTTGTTTGTTTTTTCTGCATGCTATGCTAATTATCAATGAAGTTTCAGGATAGAGATCTTAAAGTGATATTTTCTTAGATTTGGTTTCTTATCAAGAAACTCACAGGCAATTAGGAACTAAGAAGTTTTTCCACATAATCATATGCATAGCATGGTCAACTTAATGAATCATACGATGAAACAGGTGGTTCCAGATGCAGGGCATTCAGCCAATGAACCAGGCATAACTGCTGAGCTTGTGGCTGCAAATGAGAAATTAAAAAACATAATCAAGAACAAAGGGGAATGAAGAGAGTAGAGAAAGCAAATAAGGACTCTGGCTAATCAAATGCTGCAAAATCTACGAGTTTGATGTCTACAAGCAAAACATTTGAAGTGGTCATGTATTCAAAATCACTAGCATACAGTGTAAAATTGAGTTGTCTTTGTCATTGTCATAACAAAAACACTCAGATCAACCAAATTTCTTGTTTGTGTTAAATTATCATGGTTATGTAGGCATAACGTGGGATTATTTTCTCTATTTTTACAAAAAGTCAATAATTCAGCCATTATTTATTTTAAATTCATTGATATGTTTTTATAAAAGAAAATAATAGATATTTTAAATGATTGATAAAGTTCCTTTCTTGCAATCTGATTTGAGAATAAAAATGTATTCATTAATATCAAAGTCTTATTTCACTTTTATACTGTTTTTAATATAATAACGGTAGCTTCGGAGTAATTACAAAATATTGATGAATTTATTGTTTGCAATTAATTTAACTAATTGTTTAAAGGGTTAAATCAGTTGAGAGGATTTTATATAGAAAAGGAAGTGGCACCAAAAAGAATTAATGTTATTCACAAATCAAAACTTAAGCAAATAATACAAATGAATCGTGTCTGAACTTACAATTACCACATTTTAATGCTGTGGTAACAAAAAAAAGTTCTCTCCACATGAACTACGTCTACAAAAAAAAAAAGAATACTACAAATGAATCGTGTCTGAACTTGGAATTACCACAAATTTTAATGCTGTGGTAACAAAAAAAAGTTCTCTCCATGTTAACTAAAAATTCAATGATGATATTGAACAACGCCACTCCGTCCCCAATAAATAATTTCTCAAGTGCGTTTCCTGTTATTGCAATCCTTTGGCACATGTAGACGGTGAAACTTTGGTACGATAGGAACAGTTAATGCCTTCCTACCCCAAGAACGTGGCTTTGCTGCCTTTGGCTTCACAATACCTGATGGCTTTTCGATAATAACACTAAGTTTTGTTGCAATGACAGCCTTTTCTTTCTTCCATGGTAAAGCACTGCAATAGACATTTCCATTGTAATCAAAGTTGCTTACTACAAACACAACATGTTTCAGAATCTGACTATTACTTACCTCAGAGGCCTCAGAACTTTACGCTGCGTCATTTCGGATTTTCTTTTGAATTTATCATTCACATCATTGGGTTTCTGAAGTTTAGGACGAGGATCATTTTTATGTGTTGTAGCAGATAATTTACGTTGCACCTTACAGCGGGAGTTGTCAATTTGAATGCCACCCTGCGTAACATTTTGGGAAGTCGTCAGTCACCGTCTAAAATACTGATGCTAAAATATTTATAGGTGAACATGTTCTTCTGTGCATGAACTTACAGATTGGTTTTCCTGTGTTTTTGGGCGTGATTTCTCATCACAACTACTATAATAATCCGTGTCTGATTCACTTTTTGTGTAAATAGTTTCACTTTTCTGAAAGAAAATGAAGAGAAAGGTCAACTTTTTTATATTCAATAATAACGAAAGTTTCACAATGGAACTGAACTCACTCGGTTCTGATGTTTCCTCATTGCCGTCCCACCACCTTTAACTGCGGTTTCTTTTAAAGGTGATAAAAATTTTCTATCCAAGTTTGCTTCTTTAAGAATTCCCCTTTCCTGCAACATCAAAAAATAACACGTATCACACTTTATTAAAATAAATTGTTTTTTAACAAGTAAATAAACTTAAACACAATCTCCTTCCCTTACTTACATCAGTTCTCAGCTTAAAAGGCTTAGGATTTGTGGGCTTTAATTTTCTGTACTTCCCAACTGGAGAAGCAGTTGTGGTCGATGAAGATTTCTGTTTTAAGGTCAAAATCATAAACGTTATAATCATTCAATAAAGTGGGACTGAAAGTAGTCATTAATCTATAACTAAGACCAGACCTTTCGTGTTTTTCTCGAATCATCCTCATGCTTGCTCCCAAGAATAGCCTTTTTTTGGGGCACGTCGTTATCGGTACTCATCTCTCTGCAGCCGCCAAGAATTCATTGATTTCACCAAATTTAAGAAAACAATGGAGAGTCAAATGTTTTTAAGAGAAATCAAATCCTTACATATTTTCATGAACTATTGAAGCATTTTCCTTGTCATCATTATCAATGAGCTGCCTCCCATTTTCTTTGTCATCAGAAGAAGCCAATGATTTTTCTTCAGCCTTTCTCATGTTGGATTCAGAAACTCTTCCCTTTGCAGAAACCGAGTTCCTCATCTCTTCATTTTCACTCCTTTCTTTAGTCATCTTCTCTTTATTGTTGGAATTTGACAGTGAGGTAGTGTCACATTCCGAAGCTTCTGACAAAACTTGAACTATAACTAAGCTCTCCCCTCTTGTTGGTTCTTGGGAAATTACATCTCCAAGAGATAGTTCAGCACCACTCGCTGAAGTTCCTGATTCATGGCATCCTTCTAGAGAACCACATCTAGATTTCTCATCTATCTCCATATCACTAGAGTCATTTTGATGAGGCTTAGCAACCTGTCGTTTCTGAGTGCCTTTCTTCACTTTCTTCTCCTTCAAACTTGACATGGAGTTAGTTTCTGGTTCCTTACGGTTATTAGAACTCAAGGAATCAAACACACGGCTCTTAACCTCTCTTCCCCTCAATTGCTTTTTGGAGGCAGTCACTGGCAAAGAGTTGCTTCCTTTTTCTTCATTCTTCTTGACTCCATTGAGTTCAAGCTTTTTCATTGCTGAACACAGTGCTCTCATTGGTGTTTTTAATTCTATAGAACTCTTGATCTTTATGACCTTCTTAGGCGAGTGAAAAACAAGAGCCTTAGACACCACTCTGCTCTTAGGCACATCAACAGTGAACATTTTCTTGCTCTGAACACTTCTAAACGGTTCTACATTGGAAACCTTCTTTTGATTATTCCTTGGAGTGGTCACCGGTGGTGATGGTCTCACCTTAGCATTGGGGGTTGCTGCAACCTTAGAAAGAGGTTTAACTTGGACGTTCTTGTCGGTCATCTTGAGTGATGATGACGAAATAAAGTTCATCCTTGACACCCTTGACTTTGCAGGAGCTGAATGGGGGCACTTCAAATTTGCGCTGCAAGAAACAACCAAACATCACTCATAATGATTAAAACGTTCTTGAAGATATTAAAGAAGGAAAGTTATATGTTGACAACCACACCATTTAACAATCAATGAAAGATTATAGATTTTTAATGGACAATAGATTTTTAATAGGTAAAAACTACCACAATAACTTTTTTTTTAATTAAAGAATGTTTTCCAGTTACAAGTTCCACATTGATCAAGGTGAGTGTATAAACTAGTTTGTTGGTTTAAGGATGCGCTACCTTGCTTCTCTTTTTTTCAAAGCTTTTCTGAGGCGTACATTGGGACTTCTTGCAGCCATAACCTGAAAATCCAAGATCCATTCACCCAATCACCATTATATTTATGTCCATAAGTAGAGTGAACGAAACAAAGATGAAGAAGAAAAGACCAACTTACCCTAAGAATAAACTTCTTGTAAATAGTTTCAGAATCCAACTCTTGCTCATGCTTTCGGTCACATCCTATTAGAAAAAGTCATGTCATTGGTAACCAAGAAGATGAAAAAGATTTGGAATAAGATCAAAGAAGTGAGAAGTTAAACTACCAACACGTGAGCAGAACCAGTGGCTGTCATCGCCGGGACGGCAAGAATCAGGTGCGGTGAAATCCACGAACTTGGGAGCTTCAAAGTTCTCGAAGGAGTCATCGTTTATTTCTATTTCGTCTTCCATTATTGGTATGCAGTACTGAGTTTCTGCCATAGTCTTTCTTTTCTTCTCTTCGGAGCGTCTTGTTTTTGCTTTCGTTCTTTCTTTGATGCGAATATTGTGTGGGATTGTAGTAAGGTAAGAAGTTGGTTTTCTAGCCGCCAACGTATTTAAAATAAAAATGGTTAACTAGCCGTTATGATTTCAACAGCCTGGTTAGAGAAACGGCATGAAAGGGGTCCCTTCGTCATTACACATATTGCTTTTAAGTATATAATTCGCTTTTTAGTATATAATCTCTAGATTTTGAGAAATGGATTATTCCAAAATTTTAGTTTTGATTTTTAATAAGATGAAAAAACTTAAATAATGGTTCTGCTTCATAAAAACTCCTATAATGACAACACAAAAATTATTAAAATAAATAAACTAATATTAACTATACAAAAATTATAAACAATGACATAAAAAATAAACAATGTACGCCAAAGGCCAAAATGTACCATTTGGATCTATATTTAGATAAAACAAAAGAGGTGTACAAGTTACCGTAAATACATCAAAAATATAAAACTACCACATCAAAATCTTGGAAACAAACTGATTATTAGAAAAATCCTCAAAAATCAAATAATTGTGATTATGCAGAAATCACTTATATTTGAAGTAGCAAATAGGTTATGAAGAAGAATGTACTATTAGAAGAATTCATGAGTTAAAAAGGCTAAAATCTTACTCGTCACTAGTTTGGAAACTTGATACACAACCTAACTTGTAAATGTAACTGAAGTTCATTACGGATGAAACTATATATATATATATATATATATATATATATATATATATATATATATATATATATATATATATATATATATATATATATATATATATATATATATATATATATATATATAATTAGGAAAATTTTGAAGGAGAAAGAACGTGGTGGTCTTTGATAGAATGAGTAGATCGATTGTGTTAAATTTAAAGCGAATAACTAAGTTTCTACTTAATACGAATAATGCAAAAAAAAAGTAGATATTTTATTGTCTCCAATGAATGGATATAAATGAATGAATGAGTAGGACATCAAAATCTGAGTGTGAAATTGTAAGTTAGGACACTAAACAAAATTAATCAAACTATGTTCCAAGATTTACGTATTTTCTCAAACCGAGAAAAATCTACCTACAAAAAATAGTATAATGCTAAGTTATGGGTGTGTCAGCAATAATAAATTTTGGAATAATCCATTTCTCAAAATCTAGAAATTATATACTCAAAATCCAACGGCATCTCATCCTGCACCTCCAGGGTCAGCCTGGACTTCCAAATTTTTAAAAAATCTCATTATGCCTTGTTATTAAAATGTTAATCAATTTTTAAAAATTGAAAAAAATCTTGTCAGAGATTTTTTCTGTATATTAAAATAGTTTTCTTATTTTCTCTACATGCTTATTTCACATTTGGTAACAGTAGGTTAACATATTTACACTTATTTAACGTGATTTTTATAGTAGGAGAATGAAAAATAACGTGTCAATTGAGTATAAATGTTTGTTAAATAATATTTTCTCTTCTTATCTCTCTTCCGTTTCCCTTCCTCTTTTTTCATCCACAATTCTTTTATTTCTTCTCACACAGCTTATTCTAATTAATTAATTAATTTTTTTTGTTTTTTAATTTTTTTAATTTTTTATAATTTAAAGATATTTAGTTATTCTTTTTAATGAAATATTAAGATTTTATAATTATATAAATATTTTAATTAAATAAATTTATTTTGAATTAAAAAATTTAGTTTGTAATTTTTTAATATTTATTTATTTATTTATTTTTAATTTTTTAGAATTTAAAGTATTTTATTTGTAATAATAAATTATTTAATTAATTAATTTGATTAAATTTTTATTTTTTGATTTATTTAATTTTTAATTTGTTTTATATATTTTTTTATAATTTTAAGATATTTTGTTATTTTTTAATATGAAATATTAAGATTTTATAATTATATAAATATTTTAATTAATTAAATTTTTTTTAATGAACATTTTTAGTTTGTATTTTAAATACCAATTTTTTCATATGCATTTTAAATACTAATTATTTTTACAGAAAATAAAAAAGTCATACAAAAACTATTCAAAATTGCATGTGAAAAAAATAATTTTTTTATGAAATAATTTTTTTATGATGTAAAAAAATTAACCTTATGTGAAATTTTTTGTATAAAATATTCATGTCATTATTATTATTATATATCACCATGTCACATATTGAATGTCATTCTATGGTATATCGACATCCTATAAAAGAAGAATTGAATATCAAGATCCATATTCTCCATTTTTCTTTCAGATTTTCATATCTTATGCATACTTCATATCAATTTTATTTTTTCAATTTTTTTATTAAATTTAATAAATTCATAAAAATTACTTTTTAACATTAAAAATTATCTAATTAAACATTTATAAATTCATACAAAAATTTTAAAAAAATTATAAACTAATACAATAATTACAAAAGTAATATAATGAAATATTAAAAAAAACATTTAAAACATGATTTTGAATGTTGTGATTTTTTAATTTTCATATATATTCATGTTTTTGAAACATTACTCTTCCTCGTATATGTACATTTGATGTAGCTGTTAATCTCTTTGGCAAGTGCACCAAATCGTTTAAGTAATAAACCGTGATAAGTCCAGGTATCGTTTTTCCAAGACTCGTAATACTAGAAAATTGTGCGATTAACAACTCATCTAGATTCAAGAACAACTCATCATTTAAGAATATGTGCAAAAAGATAAATTCACAAGTAATTACAAGGTTGGACTTTGGTATTGAAGGCACTTGAAAATGGAAAAGACTAGAAATGGTATGAAATGACATTGTTAAGGTTAGTTTTCACCAATGCACTCTTGTGTATAACCAAATTCATCTCCTCTCTATCAATTTACTAAAGTCAATCCACTAAAACACTTTAGCCCTAATCCCTTAGGTGAAAGAGCCTAGGTTTTCCTTATCAAACTCTAATCCCTTGGACAATCTAACAAGCAAACCCGCATTAAGAACTAGGATCTAAGACAACATGTGAATTATATCCCATCCCTGGCTCAATGACCCACAAGGACTCTTGTTTCAGTTCAAGATTTCATATCTCATCCCTGGCTCAATGAAACCCCAAAATCAAGTCATGAACGTCCTCATTACATGCAAGCTTTAAGATCGGAAACAAGAATACTAGTAATAGATAGAAAAGGAATTTATAAATACGAAATAATCATTCATTACACAAGAGTTCATAGGCTACATCTAACCCTAACAAGATGAATCTGGTTCTCCATTTCCATGGAGAGAACCCTAAAGCTTACAAACATGGAAGATGGAAGAAGAAGGAGATCCAAAGGAAGAGGAGGAGATGTTCCCACAAGCTCCTCGCGCCCTCCATGAGCTCCAGACGTGAAATCGCGCCTCCAAAGAACCAAAGACCCTATTTTCTTTTTGCCTCGTGAGTATATTTACTGCCCGAATTCTCGCTTAAGCTAAATTATTCTCGCTTAAGCTAAATTATTCTCGCTTAAGCTAAATTATTCTCGCTTAAGCGAGAATAAACTCCTTGGAGAAGATAGTCATTCTCGCTTAAGCTAAATTATTCTCGCTTAAGCGAAAATGACTTTTAAATCAATGACTTCCTGGATCACCGAGGTTCTTCGATGTAATGGAGGATCTTCCTAACTTCGAAATAGATCAAAAAAATAAGGGATTAGAGTATTATTTACGTAATGTAGCTCAAAATATAAATAAATACTAAAACTAAATAAAAGAGAGGATTTAAGCAAATAATAAACTAAAGAAGAGTTGATTTTGCTACTAAAATAATGCTTAGATAATGGTAAAAATTAGCAGTAGCATATATAAATCCAAAAATATAAAATCATGCACTCATGATAATGTTCAAATGAACACTAAATGAAATGACATATATAAATCACCTTTAACTAAATGGCATTTTGTTCTCTCCTTATTTCTCATTTGAGTATCTAATATGATTTTTATAATAAAAGAGTGAGAAATAATGTATCAAATAAGTATAAGTATAAGTATAAATGTGTGTGAAATAATAGTTCATCTTCTCATCTCTTTCTCCCCTTTCAATTCTTCTTTCTCTATGCACATCTCTTTCATTTCTTCTCACACAAATTATTTTAATTAATTAATTAATTAATTATATTTTGTTTTTTTGAATTAATTAATGTTTTATTTGTTTTATAATTTTATAATTTTTTATAATTTAAAGATATTTAGTTATTCTTTTTAATGAAATATTAAGATTTTATAATTATATAAATATTTTAATTAATTAAATTTATTTTGAATTAAAAATTTTAGTTTGTAATTATTTAATATTTATTCTTTTATTTATTTTAATTTTTTAGAATTTAAAGTATTTTATTGTTAATAATAAATTATTTAATTAATTAATCTGATTAAAAAAAATTTGTCTTGAATTATTAATGTTTAATTTGTTTTATAGCTTTTTCTAATTTTTTCTAATTTTAAGATATTTTGTTATTTTTTAATGAAATATTAGGATTTTATAATTATATAAATATTTTAATTAATAAATTTTTTTAATGAAAATTTTTAGTTTGTATTTTAAATACCAAATTTTTCATATACATTTTAAATACTAATTTTTTTTACTAAAATTAAGAAAGTCATACAAAAACTATTCAAAATTACATTGAAAATTTTTGTATAAAATATTGCATGTGAAAATTTTTTTTTTACGAAATTACTTTTTTATGATGTAGAAGAATTAACATGGGAAAATTTTTTATATATAAAATATCCATGTTATTAATAATATATATAGAATGTTAATATCTCAATGTCACTATATCGCATATCGAAATCCGATTTTTTTTATTGGATTTCGATATCCAATAAAAGATAATGAGACATCAAAATTCGATATTCTTTATTTTTGTTTTGGATTTTTATATCTAATGTATATATTTTTATATCAATTTTATTTTTTCAAATTTTTTTTATTAAGTTTAATAAATTCATATAAATTATTTTTAACATTAAAAATTATTTAATTAAACATTTATAGATTCATACAAAAATAAAAATTATAAACTAATATAATAATTAAAAAACTAATATAATGAAACATTTTAAAACAAATATTTAAAACATCGAATCGGATATGAACATTCGAAAATCACAACATGGGATGCTGATGATGTTGTGATTTTTAGAGGTTCATATCTAATTTATGATTTTAAAGTATTACTCTTCTTTGGATATATACATCCGATGTAGTATATATAAATCTAAAAATATAAAATCATACATCTAGATGAGAATGTTCAAGAAAAACACCAAACAAAATGGGATACATGAGAAGCAAACACTCAACAGAAGCCAAATGGAGTACAGGTTTTCAAAACAATATATTCAACATTTTGAAGGCGGGTATGAATTTCTCACCAAATCATTTTTAATGTATAACCATCTCTATTAATTAGATGGTATTTATGAAAATGAAAGATCCCCATTTTCGTTGAGGCATTCAACCATTTTTTTTACTTTTTTTAACAAAATAATTTTTTTAAATAAATTAAATCAATTACAAATAAATATATTCTAAACATAATATTAATTAAATAAATCTAATAAAAAAAATTAAAAAACGAAAAAAAACTCAATTCAAAAGCCCAACTGAAATGAAGATCCGTTGGACCTTCAACGGATACCCATATCCATGGACGGATCTCGGTATCCGTTGAAGAATCATTTTCGTTGAGGCCTCTAATGCTTTCTCTCTTTCCCACACAATAAATACAACATACACAACAACACATAGCTCAATTTCGAAGTGTTGAGAAGACCAAAAACAGCACCAAGAGAAACACACTAAGGGAGGAAAAGGAGGAGAAAAGGAAGAGAGGAAGAGAATTAACAAAATGAAATGTGGGAATGGGGTGTGGTGATGACATGGAGCAAAAAAGGAAAGGAATTTGGGTTTGAAGAAAAAGTTTAAAAGTAAAAGAAAAATGAGGAGAGAAGGAAGAGGGAAAGAGAAAATTAAGAAAATGAAATGTGGAGATGGGGTGTGGTACGTTAGTGGAGTGAAAAGGGGAAGAGATTAAGGTTGGAAGAAAAAGTTAAAAAATAAAAGGAAGAGGAGGAGAGAAGGAAGAGGGAAAGAGAGAAAAAGAAATTAAGAAAATGAAATGTGGGGGTCGGGGTGTGGTGAAGTGGTGAAGTGAAAAGGAAAATTGTTTGAAGAAAAAGTTTAGGGTTTGAAGAAAAAGTTAAAAAATAAACGAAAAAAGAGGAGAGAAGGAAGAGGGAAAGAGACAGTTAAGAAAATGAAATGTGGGAGTGTGGTGTGATGTGGGTGGAGTGAAAAGGGAAAGGGATTAAGTTTTGAAAAAAAAATTAAAAAATAAGGTAAAAGTAAATATTTACCTAAAGTTACTTTTGAAATTAAGAAAAATTTAAGTGATGTAAAGAGAAATGTGTGATGGTGTAAAGAGCAACTGCTTATAAACTTTAGATACTTTTCAAATTTTATTTTTTTATTATAAAATATATTATTAATATTTAATATTATCAGACCGAATGAGAACTTAGAAAAAAAAAAGCCGAAAATAAAAAGGAAAATGAAAGAAAAATAATTAAGATCTTATCAAAAGAATTAAAAAAATGTGAATACTATTTTCATTTATATTAAAATAATTTAATTTGTAATATGATTTTAAGTATTATTTACAAAAGGAAAAATAAATACTTGAAAATTAAAATAAATTAATGTAAAATGTTATTATTCGTACTCCTACATTAAAAAACAGACAAATAAAGAACCATGAAATAAGAAAACTTGTTGAGAAAGAAAGAGACACAAGAATCCCCAATATCTTATGTTTTCACTTTTCTGCCATGCTTTTAATGCCATGCAAAATTAGTATCTTGTATTTGCCAAGTTTAATTGTGAAGAATTTTCAACAATAAAATCTCTTTTATATTTATCTTTTATTTCATATTTTGGTTTCTATAAATTTATATTCAAAGTTAATTTTAATATATATTTTTTTGTACAATTAATTGGTTAGATAACTTGTGGTTGATAAATCTTGAAGTCATAAATTTTAGTGGTAAAGTATAGATATTCCATAATACTAAGTATTCTTAATCGAATAAAATTAAGTTTTAATTAATTTTTATATTTTTATATTTGGGGAAACTGTTATTTTCTCAAATAAAATGAATATATATTTTTATTTCCTTACAATATACTTTTTTGTATAATTTTAAATTAAATTTAAATTTAAATTTTTTGTATTCATTTTCTCAAATGTTAAGGGATCAATCCTAATGTTATACTAAGTTATTTTAAACTTTTAACTTGCCTGTAATTATTATATATTTTTCCTATAATTTATAATGAGTTTATCAAATATTTAGAAATCAATAGCATGTAACTATATACCTAAAAATATGATAATAATTAATGTTATTTTTATTTTAAAAGTTATAAAGTATAATTTTTTTTGTCTTAAAATAAATGGGTAAGGAAAAAAGATACAGTATTAGTTATACTGAATTTTATACCATGTATATATATATATACATATATATATATATATATTATATTTTTTTTACTTTTTAATTTGATTTTATTATTTCTATAATTTATACAAAAAATATAGAAAAATAAAAGAAATAAATTCAAAATGTGATGATAGGTAATCAAAAGTTAATTTTCTGAAAAAAAAAATATTAAAGGAGACAAATAAGGAACAATAAAAAAAGAAAGTGTTAGATAAACCAAATTTTAGTTGTAAAAATAAAATGGAAAGGTTTTTGTGGCTACATGCTAATAAACATTAAAGGTTTCTGTCTTCTCTCTCCTTGCCTACATTGAATGCAATGTCCATGTAAAATTAATGGCTCTGCATTTGCCAAATAATTTTTTATTTAATTGTATGAAAAATTATTTAAAAAAAAAACTAAATCATTTGTCAAATATTTCTTAGAACAATTCTGTTTATTTATTTTCACATTTCAGAATCATATTTTGCAAATAAATTATAAATAATAAACCTCTAATTGGTATATATTAAGTGACATAATAATAAATAATAAATAATAAGTAATAAACAAATTCTACATCAAAAGACAAATAGGTTTAAAAGATTTTTTTAATCAACTAATTTAATATAACTTGAGAAAATATGCAAAACAATACAATTTATTATTAATAAGAATTCAACATATTATTAGTGTAAAAAATAATTCAAATTTCTTAAATTGATATTTATGATTAGTATTTTACATTTCTTAAATTTATATAAACATAAATTTAAATCAATAATACATAAAAGGTTGAAGGTATGTAAACTATTTTTTTTTATATTAACTTATAGTATTTGGTAAGTTTTTAAATTATTTAAACTTAAAACTTATTAGTTTTATTCTGAAACAAACTTAAATTATTAATAATAGCAAATTCAAAATATTATTTAAATTAATAATAAAATTTTTATTAACTCATTATTTTTAATATAGTGCTAAATTTTTTTATTATATAAAATAGTTAAATTATTATTTTAAAAAAATCAATTTATTAATTATAAATATATCGTTAATTTTTTTTTTTAAAAAAAGGGAAAAAGTAGCCTAATTGAAATATGAACTCCACCTGACAACAACATAAACCAGCTCAGAATTTGACTTCTTGAAGATGAGGTTTTGAATTTAAGAAAAAAAAGGGATTCCGTTGGATAAATAATATAAGAATGAGATGGATCTTGTAAAACAAGTTAAAATGTTTATGACAGAAAAAAATATTCTAATTATACACTATTATATGATAATAAACATTCACCTGAAATAACCATTTAACTTTTTTTTATGAATATCTATTGTAAAACAATAAATAAAGATATATTTATATTTTTTATTTAATATAATTAAATTCATAAAATATTTTACATTATATTTAATTTAATTATATTTAAGTTTTGAAAAGTTATAGTATGTCTCATCTTCTTATTTATAGATTTGGAGAACATAAATTTCAAGATAAATATTGTGTTGTTTCGTTTAAAAAAATTGAAGATAAAAGGTGAATAGATCTAAAAGTAAAATTTATTAATTTTTTTTAATAATTTGACTATAGATAAAAAATTAACAAATAAAAATAAAATTACAAAATTATTCTAATTGTTAAAATTAATATAAAATAATTTTTAAATTAATTTAAATTATTTTTTAACCATGATTTTAAAACACAATCAAGGTCACTAAAATTAGTTGCATAATGAAACCGACTCGGTTGCATAATTTTTAAATAATAAGTTGTAAAACTTATTTTTCCTTTTTTCATGTTGGATGCATGAACAATGCAGAATCGGTTTCAAATGGATATCAAACTAATTCTGCAAAACGACATCTCGTTCATATTCAAATTCTTGGATTAGAATATGCCATTCACTGCCAAATTCATCTTACTTAATCTTTCTCAACAATAAAAAAATTTAACTAATAAAAAATGAAACAAAATTTTATGATAAAATAATAATATTTAGAATATTTAAATGATCGTATAAAATTTTGATATCATCAAACTATCATGATCCTTGATTATTACTTGAAATTAAGAGTTCAATTCATGACAAATATTTTTTAAAATTTTTTTTAGACAAGACACCTATGCATATCACTAATTATTATGTGTGTTTTTTTTACAATTCTGTTTGACAATAAGTAAGTAGTATCTCATTTAATAGGATTGACTAAGGAAAATCTTTTATAGGACAGTAGTTGTGAATAGATTAATGAACTATCTAATACCAACCACCATGTTCAAGGCTAACCGTCTCCCCCATCATCATTTATTAATATATATATATATATATATATATATTAATTAATTAAGCTTATAAAAAAAAATAGCGTGTCAGCAGTTATTATCATGATACTAACTAACATAAATACACGTTTGTCTTGTCTATTGATCCGTTTCTTTTATAATATTATATGTTAATAATATATAAATTAATATATAAAAAATAATAATAAAAATAATAAAAAGTGTCTGAATATTAACAGTAAAAAATATTAAATATTAAATAGAAAATAAAAAATAAAATAAAAAGATAAACCTTGAGACAATTGTATAAAAATATTTAACATAATGGTTATTTTTTAAAAAATAAGTTAATAATTATATATTTTTTTAAAAAATATCAGTTACCAATTATGCTATAAAGTGTAAAATAAGAATAAAAATTGTGTATAAGATATTATTTTTATATATAGGTATGTATAGATATACAGGTATTGATTAAAGTGAACTTTAAAAAAATAAAATTAAGTGAAAATTAAATATTTTGTTGATAGTTAAAATTATTATTTAAAATTTAAAATGGTTAGACTAATTTAATGAAAATAAAATTATGAAAATGAGTATTCTTATATGATATATTTATATAAATGATAATTTTTATTTATGAAAAATGTTTTTGAGTAACTATAAGTTAGTTTTAAATATTTTAATTGTTTATTCAATTACCAATTGGTTGGATTAGGTCCCTAGCGTAAATCATTATATTTTTATTCTTTTTTTCTTATAACTAATAACAATATTATTATTATTATTATTAATATACAAACAATATTTGTTGATATAAAATGTATTTAAAAAATATGTTACAATTATTTTCTACTAATAATATATTAAAAGCTATCCCTGATCCTTTTTAAAAATCCTTTTATAATCATGTTTATTAGTAATTTAACTCTTTTATCAACCTATTTATCCTATGAAATTCTTTAGATTTATATTTTTTCATGGGGTTAAATATGTTTTTGATCTTTTAACTTTCAGTGAAAATTGAAATTAGTCCCTCTTCAAAACTTTAGATTAATTTAGTCCCCAAACTTTAAAAATGTATGAATTTAGTCCTTTTAATCAAATTTTGTTAACTTTATTTGATGTTTCAAATGCATTTCTCAGTTAACATTGAAGCAAAAATATGTCAAACAGTATAAACAACTTAAATACTATCATGAAACGCACCTGAAACATCAAATAAACCTAACAAAATTTAGTTAAAAGGACTAAATCCACACATTTCTAAAGTTTGGGGACTAAATTAGTACAGAGTTTGGAAGAGGGACTAATTTCAATTTTCAATAAAAGTTAAGGGACCAAAAACATATTTAACCCTTTTTCCATGCACAAAATTAAACTCAAAATCTTATTTAGAAAAAAATTGTCTAATATACATTAGAATTGCCCAATTAAACAGAATGAAATAATCTTGCAAAATAAAAAAAAAATGAAAGAAAAGAAAGAGTTTCATATAAAAAAAACTCACAAGTTTTGTTGAAATAAATTCAATGTATCACATTATTTGTATGTAAGAAAATGATAGATAAAATAGGATGAAGAGAAGAAGGAGTGATTGTCCCCATGACAACTAGAGAGAAAGTAGTTTATTTTGCATTTAAGTGACACTGACAACGTGTCAAACCTCAGTATAAAATCCACACTTCAACTCTTTCTATCATCATTATCCTTTTTATTTGTTTTTTCCTTGCTTTTCAGGCCTAGTTCCACTGCTCTAATGGAGATGGATTTTGCATTTATTTTGGGGGGAATTACAGCTTCTACTATGGTTCTTCTGTTTGTTCTATTCAACTCTGCATCAAAGAAGGAGGCCAAAGGTTTAGTACATGCAGAAAATAATGGTAGCAGTATGATAACAACAACAGCAGAAAATGGAAACCAACATCAACGAATTTCACCAACCTCCGACATCGTCATTGTCGGTGCTGGGGTTGCTGGTTCAGCCCTTGCTTACACACTTGCCAAGGTAGAACAAAGTGGAAACCTTTTCTTTTCATTTGTGTAATATCTTCTGCAAATATGTTTTTCACACGTACACGCGCGCGCATATATATATATATATATATATATATATATATATATATATATATATATATATGAATAATGACATTGTGACAACTTTTCTTAGATTTTAACATAATTTAGGTGTTATTCATTCAAAATTATTCCAAATTAATAATAATCATTGTTCTAAAATTATTTCACGATTAATAATAATAATTAACACCAAAATAAACTAATTACACGAGAACACTTAGATGTTATTAAAATGTTTTCAGAAAATATCGTTATTCTATATATATATATATATATATAATATGATTGAAAGCCAGAAAGGTTCAAGAGGTTGGAAGAAAGAAAGAGGAATGTTCTACAAGTTTAATTTATACAGACTTCGTAAATATTTCTTCTAAAGGTTAATATCTCACACTTTTATTTTTCTTGAATGTTTTTTCCTACAACCAGAAAAAAAAAACGTAAAAAGTTAAAAGAATTGAAAGTCCAATGTTTTGTATTCCTCTGAATGTTCTTAGAACCAGACCACAAAGTACATATGTAGTCAGATTCATATTTATAGTTGTGCATGTTCTGGGTCCTTTTTTTGGATGGTCTAAAATTTCTTTAATTATATAGTTACTGTTGTAAGAGGATGAAAGATGTTGATATATGGTTGTTGTTTTAGGAAGGAAGGCGAGTGCATGTTATTGAAAGGGACTTGACTGAACCAGACAGGATTGTGGGAGAATTGCTACAACCTGGAGGTTATCTCAAGCTAATTGAGTTGGATCTCCAAGGTAAGCAAGCACCATGTTTGTACCAAAGTATAGATGGATGAAAAATTGTATGAGAATTGTTGTAGTCAATCACTTTTAGGTGTAAAGAACTCCAGTTTCCTCTGTTAGGCAAATTCAAGACTCTCATTAACTGATGAATGTTGTGAGTTGTTGCAGATTGTGTGGGTGAGATTGATGCTCAGCAAGTCTTTGGCTATGCTCTTTACAAGGATGGGAAAAATACCAAACTTTCTTATCCCTTGGAAAAGTTTGACAGTGATGTTTCCGGAAGAAGCTTTCACAATGGCCGTTTCATACAGAGAATGCGAGAGAAGGCTTCAACTCTTCCAAAGTAGTACAAAAGTTTACCATGTTTTGAAAAAAATGTTTCTGAAATGGATTTTATTTTTATTGAGTCATTTCCTTCTTTTGCATGCTCTAATTGTTCCAAATTCTGTGCAGTGTAAAATTAGAACAAGGGACCGTCACATCTCTGCTAGAAGAAAATGGAATCATCAGAGGGGTAAACTACAAAACCAGAAATGGACAAGAGCTCACAGCCAAGGCTCCACTCACTATAGTATGTGATGGTTGTTTTTCCAACTTGAGACGTTCTCTTTGCAACCCAAAGGTAAACATACTAAGTTTTTCTCTTTCTTTATCATATCAGCAATCCAAAATATTCATTAGTTTTATCAATGATCAATCTTCATTTGAAGAACTTGATTAAACACTTTTAATAAAGTTTTTGCTCTTAATACATACACACTGTATCTATGTTGTTATCTTTAAGATAACTGTATTAAGACACACACATTGTATCTTATCTGCAAAACATAGGTGTGCATCACTAGTGATGGTTAAGAATAATCTAATAGTGTGTTTTCTACTTAACTTACCTGGTAATGAAATGGGTTTATTTATTTATGCAGGTTGATGTACCATCTCATTTTGTTGGTCTGATCCTAGAGAACTGCAATCTTCCATACGAAAACCACGGGCACGTTATCTTGGGTGATCCTTCTCCCATTTTGTTTTATCCCATAAGCAGCACTGAGATTCGGTGTCTGGTTGATGTGCCTGCTGACAAAAAATTACCTTCCCTTGGTAATGGGGACATGGCTCGTTATTTGAAAACAGTTGTAGCTCCACAGGTACAAACAAACATCCTAGTCTTTGGCTTGACATAACATTACAAAACATATTCTTTAACTAACACAAATTTGTGGTTTCAGGTTCCCCCAGAGTTGCATGCTTCTTTTATAGCAGCAGTTGACAAAGGAAACATAAGAAGCATGCCAAACAGAAGCATGCCTGCATCTCCGTATTCCACACCTGGTGCCCTTCTCATGGGAGATGCCTTCAACATGCGTCACCCTTTAACCGGAGGTGGAATGACTGTGGCTTTGTCTGACATTGTTTTGCTGAGGAACCTTCTTAGACCTCTCCATGATCTTCATGATGCTAATGCTCTTTTCAAATATCTTGAATCATTCTACACCCTACGCAAGGTTAATATAAACTACTCAAAGTATATACAGTTTCACATCATCGGAAAATCAGAAACTTCCTCCTAAATGACTAAGCTTCTTTTATGTCATAGTGAATAATAACCAACAGTTAAACTTTTTGTTGATGACATACCAGTATTGGTTTGAGAAAATGTGATAAGTGGTTCATGATTGTGTTTGCAGCCAATGGCATCTACAATAAACACTTTAGCTGGGGCATTATACAAGGTGTTTTGTGCATCCCCTGACCCAGCTAGTAAGGAAATGCGCCAGGCTTGTTTTGATTATTTAAGCCTTGGAGGTGTTTTCTCAGATGGACCAATATCTCTACTCTCAGGTCTAAATCCTCGTCCATTAAGCTTGGTTCTTCATTTCTTTGCTGTGGCTATATACGGTGTTGGTCGCTTACTCATACCATTTCCTTCTCCAAAAAGCATGTGGATTGGAGCTAGAATTATTTCCGTGAGTACTTTTTGCATTTCTTGACAGTTAAACATGCACAATCTTTCACATATATAAGCCATATTCTTCGCTGCGACATTATCATGTTCCAAATGATGACCAATTCTTGCAGAAGAGTTACTCAAGTTATGATTTTGAATCAGTTTTGTTGTTGAGATTTTCAGGGTGCCTCTGCTATCATTTTTCCCATTATCAGGGCTGAAGGAATTAGACAAATGTTCTTCCCTGTGACTGTGCCAGCATATTACAGAACACCTCCTTCCAATTTGCATGTTTGAAGACAGATATTGGAAGAAAAGACATGCAAAAACATATAAGCTGAGCCCGCATTCTATGTAACTGTGATTACACCAACCAAAAAGGATAAATAAGTGAGCCTAGAGGAGAATTCTGGTGAAGGCTCCATATATTAGAACACTGGTTTTGTCTGTTTGCAATTTATGAATACAATTTTCGAATGTATCGTGTCTACTTCAGGACAATACCAAATTTCCAAGATCAATCTTCCGTGGAAAAGAGGTCAAAATGATTTGTACTTTCATATAAAGACACCAATAATATATTTCGTATCAATAAAAATTTAAAATGCGATGTGATAAATGAGGCGTGACAGTGGCTTAGAAGTTTTTATTTTTTTTGGATTTTTGCAATTTAGAATATAAATTTTATATTGTGGAAGGTTTTTAATTTAAAATTTATTTTTTATTTATAATTTAAAATATATAATTTAATACAGAAGTACGTCTTGAAATTATGGAAGTGTAGAAAGAAATGTTCTATGAATTTGGTCCAACTATAAATCATATTGATTATTTATAAGTTAAACTCACCATTTTACATTATTTATAATTTAAAATTTTAAGAGATCTATGAGTCATTAATTTATTTATTTTTACGTTAAGTGAAGTTTTGACTCACTTAAAATTTTCAATATAATATTATCTGAATATTAAATTATAAACATTCTATTAGACTAAGTATATTATTAATTGAATGACTTTGAGTTTTAATTAATTTTATGTTTTTATATTTAGGAAAGTGCTATTTTTCAGAAGTGAAAAAATGACCAAAAACATTTTGTAAGTTTATAGTAAATAGGAAATTTGGGAGTATTACATTCTTATTTTCATTTTCTTACAAATAATTTAAAAAATAGACATTTTTTTTTTAATTTCTATCCTTAAATTAAATTTTAATAATTTTTAAAAATGTTGAATGGTTAAAGATATTTTAATATCACATTTTATTTTTTTCTTATGGGATTTAAGTTTTGGATATAGATATGTCTGTTTATTTTATTTGATTATAGTATAATGTATACACATAAATATTTATTATTTAAATTTTAATCTCGTAAAAATAACTATTTATTTTGTACAGTGTATAAGTTAAATGCTAATTAGATAAGAAAAGCATATATTTAACCCCAGCTCAACTCAAGATATAGAATAGAATCTGGTTGTTCTTGGCACCTACACCAACACAAAATTCCATCGCCTCTCTCTCTCCCTCGTCGTCCACCCCAAGACAGGGTCCCGATTCCAGCACCACCGTCACTGATCGAAAAGAAACTTCGGTGACGGAGCCTGCCTTTGCTACCACCAACCTTTCAATTGGTCACCTTGCACTTCAACCCTCTTTCAGTTAAAAATCGGTACTTTCTGCTGCATCCATCATTACCGTCATCATCTTCTTAACTGTGATTGAAATCCCATCATCTACATGTTTTGTGCGTTTTAGGGATTTAAGGCTTGATAGTTACTTTTCATGCCATAAGGTTTCTCTGGGATTGGGAATTTGGGATTCAATTTGAAATTCAGAAATCTTTTTTGCAGGGTTTTTCACTTATCAAGTACAATTGAACAAAAGAGACTTAATGGTGTTTGTTGTTGTGACCACATGATTTTAGGTTATTTGATTCTTTTGCATCGAAAGGGCGTTGGGAACTTAGCAATGTCTGTGATATGTGAAATCGTAGTTTTGTTTTTGGCTTTTTACTGCATATTTTGGTTCTTTCCCTTTGCCGACACAAAGCAGCACAGCATTCTGGAGTTGTTTAATTCTTTTTCAAGGTTGTTTATTCAATTAAAGTCTCATTTCTTTTGTTTTTGGATAATATGGTCAGACACTCAAATGGATTTGGAGACTGAAAATAGATTAGCTGCGATCCTTATGAAGGAAGCAGCAGAATTACGGCGGCAGTCTGAAAGGGAAGGTGTTCTTGCTTATCTTCGAAAGCCTGACGTACGGAGTCGGCCAAATTCGCGATTCCTCACTGCTACTGTACGTGGAGTTCAACAAGGTTACTTTTAGTCGTATATTTAGACAGAGCTTCATTACTACTGCCCTATATTGGCTTGTGTTGTATGGCTGTGCTTCTGGGAAAAGTTGGAATTAGGAAATGATATTTATATTACTGTTTCACTGTTTGATGATTGTATCAATAGCCTGTCTTTCAATTGATTTTTTGTGTGGATGCTGAGTTTAAAACAATTCTTATTAAACTTTAATTTTGGGGGGGAGGGTGGTTAGGAAGTAGAAGGAGGGAAACGATTTACTGTTTCTAGTGGTGACTCTGAGTTATAAATGGCGGAAGACTAAAAGTCCTACATATGAGCACACCATTGTGGCCTATGGTGCCATTAGCAACAAACTGCCTATGGCGGTTGTTAAAATTCTGCCATGTTGTCCATGGCACCAACATTAAAGAAGAATGCTCATGGCTTATATGGGAATTGGACATGCAGATTTGTTAGAGAGATCGGGGTAGGTATGTTTGGAAGTTGATTTTCTGGAAGGAAAGGGAAGGGAGGAAATATTTTATTTCTAATAAATATTCTGTAATTTGTTAACTTTAAAAAAAAAAGAGAGATTTTCGTAAACTTGAGAGGCCGGAGGATGATTATGTGGAGACATGGAATCTACTAGAGTTTGGTCACTGAGTAGTAAAGATAATTTTTGGCAGGAAATAGTACTGCATAGCATTTTGGAACTGGGAAATGCAATTGGAGAAAGAAGAAAATGGAGAACACTTTTAAGATAGTGAACGTGGTATAGGTTTTTTTTTTTTTAGAATATGTGAATTAAAAAGAAATTGTTTGAGAGAAATAAGAAAAGTAAAAAATAAAAGTGACAAGGTAATGGCGGAGAGGTAGATGTCATCTTTAGCTGCCTCATTATCATACCTACTAATACATTATAATAATTTGACTTGGGGATAATCAAAACCATTAACATAAAGTGTAAAAGAGAACCGTGCAAATTATATAGAAGTTGTTGTTATCATTGGCTGACTCCATATACTCTCCTTTTTCTTTGCATGAACAGATAAGAAAAATATAAAAGAATGCAAATAATACCCAATATTGTTCCTTTGCTACGTGTTAAAAGGTACATGAAAAATTAAACGAGAAAAAATCATTTACAGAATTTGTATATCATAACTCATCTATCCATATTCTTGGTTACACTTTATCCATCCATATTGTGTGTAAGATTTAATTTTGATTTTTTATTTAGTATAGTTCTTTAAGACAAAGATTTAATGACATGTTCTTGCTTTATCGAAATAGGCAGAGTACCATAATATTTATTTCAATGGTCAAACTCACTGATGATCGAATGATAGTGCAGTTTTCTTTTGGCTGACAATTTTTGGTGAATTGAATTGAATTTTGGACAAAGTTGTTAAATAACTATTACAGCATTAGCATTTTTTGACCCTTCCACCATAAGCAATCTGTAAAAAGAGGTCTTCAATGGTGGTTCCCGGCTACATTGAAAACCTCAATGTTTATATGGCAGAATTATGCCCTTCTGCCTTCTATCATTGATAACCTTGATCAAAGGGTATGCCTCAAGTTTTGACTAGCATGACATTGGGTCTCATGAGTCATGACTACTTTACCCAAGTTGAATACTGAAATTACTTTCATTTCTTTTTATTGTTTGTGGCTGACAAATCACCATCCTTCTCCTCTGTTTCTGAATGTTTTTCATCTAAGATGATGTCTATATGCTGAGCTGTTAGTTTATTATTAATCATATTGAATTTCTTTTGTTGTTCTCTACCAGCAAATAGAGCCGTGGAAGTGAATGAGATGTGGCGATTGCGGCAAAAAGAACTGGAGCTTGATAAACGGATTAAAGAAAAATCAATTGATAAAAGCAGTAAAGACAGAAGTCATAGGGATGATAACTTATCAAGAGGCACAGGAAGACATTCTGGTATTGATAACAGCACTAGAACCTCTGCCTCACGTTCAAGTCATAGAGAATACGAGTGTGATAAAAATGATAAAAACAGCAGTGACAGAAATCATAAGGATGATAACTCATCAAGAAGCCCAGGAAGACATGCTGTAGTGGATAAAAGCTCTAGTGTCTATACTTCATGCCCGAGTGAAAGAGAACATGAACATGGTGTGGAAGGTTTAAAGGATGAAGAGCTTGAAGAGTTTCTGCACTCAAGGTATTAGATCTATCTTGTGCCTTTTGTTGTTTTATATGTGTGCTTACTCTAGTATAATATCTCTGATTTTTTTGGGAACTAAAGAGACTCCATTTTTGTATTAGGACCAAACGAGGCAGAGGTGCTGTTGGTCCGAGGATGGATGAGACTGGACCTTACCTTCCTCCTGATTCAGATGGGGAGCCTGGTACTAGTCCAAATGTAAGGCATCGCCGTGTTATTTTTGGTCCGGAGAAGCCCTTGTCATTGAGATCATATGATACTTCTGATGAGGAGGAACTTCATGAAGAAAAGCGGAAAAAGAGTAAAAAGTCTCACTCTAGGAGCTCGGACAAGGAGCATTCTAAGAGGCGCAAGTCCAAGGACAAATCTAAGCATAAGAAAAAGAAAAGGGAGGAGAAAAGAAGTAAACATCATCACTAAGGCTCTCACGTAACTTATATTCTCAGACGAAGGTAACTTGCGGATACAGTCGATTTGGATGAAACTCGTGTTTGTACTTAGCACAGATGATTTTCTGTAACATCAAATGCAAATCCAACTTGTTTGGCCACAGAAAAGGTTACTTAGGCAACTATCAAACATTTTAAACTTCAGCTTGGGGCGTAGGTCTCTTGCAGCGATTAGGTTTCTTAGTCCTTCATCAGTTGCTTGTCTAGACCTCATTAGCTTGTTGGGAGCAATTTACCTCGTGTTTCATCATCATCTGGTCAATCTCACTGTCATGAATATCATGGAGATTTTCTTATTCCATGTCACTATAAACATTATATCTTCATCAACCTCTTTAAAATTACAGCACCACCCACTTCGTTGGTGACATTCCTTCCATACCATCACAAGTCATGGAATTTTTCCAAAATGACAAACCAGAAAATATGTGACTGCTGAAAATTCAATGGTGGCACTTTTTTCAAGTGTATGATGGCACAAATATCAACTTGTGTTGTGGATTTTCCATCTAGAAAATTATTTTAACACGCACACCAAAGGAGTAAACTTCGTTTCAATATACACCCTGACGGGAAGAAAAGGTCCAAGTCCTTCAAGACTATAATTGAAATTGTTGATGACATTTCAAGTTTAGCCACGGTATCATTAGACTTCCCAATACTAACAAGATTATTTGCAAAATATAAGTACTTGATAAGTAACGATATGTAGTAAAGGGGACCGACTGCATATGCAGAAATAATACTTCAATTCAAGCGCATTGCAAATGTATAATTGTCTGTTATATACTTTTTAAATACGTGTATACACAGTTTTTTTTATATAAAAAAGGAAGTGATATTATCACTTGTTTTCTATAAAAAGGATAAGAAGGAATAATAATTATTAGCTATTAAACTCCAAGACAAGTATGTGAAAGACTAATCTACATGATCGTATGGAAGGATCACTGTCAGAAGTCTTCAAAATGATGATCCGTCTCATCAAAGATCTCCTCCTACAAAGAAATATTGATGTCAACTCAAGATTCCGTGAGCAAATTTATTTGCTAAAAGTTACCTCAATGAATTTAGTACCTGTAAAAGCTCTTCGATGACATCTTCCATTGTAATTATTCCAACAGCTTCTTCTTTTTCCGGCAGCTTTTGAAGTGAATTTCCATCTATATCCAAAATATCGTAGTACATATTTTTGGACCATTTTCTGCTCTGGGAACCACCCCTCTTCGAATTATTTGAGTTTGAAAAGCTTTTCCATTTATGGTGTGACAATTTAGCTCTTATACTATTCTCTTGGGGAGGCTTATCACCGTCAATATTCACCCTCAAATCTCTCACTGAGTGTATTTCAAGCCATTATCAAGAGAGACAAGGAGAACATGTTGTGATGTGAAAAAGTTCAGTTTTGAAGAGAAAATCTAAATAAAATGTTAGCATAGTTTAACTTGATTACAGCATGTGCTTACCGTAGGAACTATTGTTGGAAGGTTTTTGCTCAGTCTTGTCCCAGTTTTTAACGACGACGGCCATGTGGCTATGACCCTTTTGGAACTCATTCAAAATATCATACAGTGGCATCGATTCTGAAACCCTGCTAATCATGTAAACTTCAGATATGAACGTATTTTAATGTAATATAATGCCATTAATTTTAGTGCTTATGTTTTTCAAGTTACAGTAAATTTGCCAAACTTAAAACAAAAATACCTTGGAATTCTTCGCAAGGTCACACTTTTCACTGGTGCTTCATCTTCTGGGTCAATTGTCAATAAATTCTTGACCTGAAAGTCCATAGTGTATCTGCTTAGAGTTAAAAACAAACTTAATGTAAAATGATAAATAAGTTGATATACAAGTTGAATCCCAATGAAATTGATGCAAAACTATTATGTGGATTTACACTGTCAATGCAAAATAGATTTTATCGATAGGTTAAAGAAGAACAACAGACTGCATGCATACCAGGATAAGTCCAATAATATTTGTGGGCTGCTCATAATAGACTGGGACTCTGCTATGCCCATTCTCCATTATCAGATTCATCAGATACCTGTAACAATAACCCTTGATTACGGAAAATTGTAAAAAGTACAAAAGCTAGAACTCACATTGATAATTTTTTGAGACACCTTTTGTCCCTACCTATCAAGCTTTGAATTAATGTCAACACAAAATGTTTCGGTTATGAGAGTCATGACATCGCTGGCTATCTTCTCAGAGAGTTCCAGTGCTCCAGCAATGATCGTTGTTTCATGATGTGTCAGTTCCCCACCTTTTCCAGCCTAACACAAAGCATCATGAGTGTTCAAATGGAGTCTAAACAACTAGAAGAGAAGAAGATAACCCGCAGTTACATTATTCAGATTGGAAAAGAAATGGTTGAGAACTGCAGCATACTGTTGAATTAGATGAAGAGCACTGAAGACTAGTCTTCAATTTCAAGAGAAAATGAACAAACAGACTTATAACTTATAAATGCATGCCTCAAGCATCATGTAGCTCTGATACAGACCTCATGGCCATGCAGATTTACAAGTGTCTTCAACTCAGCTCTGTGGAAAAGGGCTTCATGTCGATGCCCCAGCAAAAAGTCCAGCAACTGGGGTACCAAATGAATGTAAAAAAGGTCAAGAAGGAAAAGACAGTCTATGGATAACAAATCAAATTCGTCCCTGGTTACTGAAATAAAACTGAAGAAGTATCAATAAAAAGTCTGCTTAATTTGTGTCACCTTACTAATTGGATAAGCAACAGGAAAACATATCCATACAAGAACACGAACAGCTGGAGCCACTGTTGCACCAATTGCTAAACCATGCCGAGAACAAATTGATTGAGGTATAATCTTCTCAAAAGTAAGCAGATGTTAGAGAATGTTACCTAGCAAGTTGATTATCTGCATGCCAATAATTCCTACAATATATTGAGTAAAGATATGCGCTGATGCAACCAAGCAGTGTTAGGACTGCAATCACTACCGAAGGTATCATTAAGCAGATTGAATGTGCCAGTAGAAAGTCTTGAGGATGAGCTTCTGACTTTCAGAGACACATTGTGTCAAAAAGGAAGCGATCTCCTTAGTTTTTAACCTGTGATATGTATGCATTGCATTTAATTTAACATATATCAGAAAAAAATTCTCACCTCACCGAACAGAAGGATTAATGTCACCGCAATCAGTATAGCACCCCACCAAACAACAAGACTATCCAGAAAAACTGGAAGGGCCTGTCAAAACCAACACCATTATCCAAAATTGGCTGGATCTTTCTGTGTATTCATGTGATTAAGCAGACACTAACACATGATTTTAGTTGTACCTCCATGGCTACCGCATTGCAAATTAGGAGTGTGCAAAGCAACAAATGTTGATTCCTGACAACAGGCAATATCCTTGCTGTTATGACAAAACACAAGTTCAAACAATCGGAGTCATAAAAAAACAAACTTATCCCAATATTGTAAGAAAATATACGTTATGGTGAGTTTCCATAAGGCAAGGAGAGAAATTTCACCAGCATTGTTGCGATCGTGAGGGGTTCCAGACTTTGCAAGGACCTCAAGATCAACGAGACTCAATGACATGAGGCCTAAAGTGAGCCCTGACATCAATCCAGCGAATATCACGAGCAGCACAATTATCAATACGCGTTTTGAAAACTCCACATCACAGCACTCATACTGCACTGCCATTGTAACCACTCTACACACAAACACACATTCCTTGTTGTTGTCGTCGTCAAATGTATGGTTATATGTTTGTGTTCATGATCATGATGGTGATCATTGTCATGGTTAACTGGTCATCGATAATGAAGCTTCGAAGGATAGGGACAAACACCAAACCAACCAATCAAATGTTTTTGCCTTGGATATGGCAAGAATTGTTCTCTGGAATGGTATTTCTTGATTCTTATTCTGCTTCCTTCTGTTGAACATATTAATGTTACTGCCGCCAACCAGTTCTTGTTTTTTCAAACAGGACATTCCAAATATGGTTACGTGTTTTTCTAAGACGTATCCAATGATACAAAAATCATGATAGTTGTTTAAATCCTTTTTAATTATGGGCTTAAAGCATCAATTTATCAAGTGGTGTCTTCAACTATTAAAATAGAGAACACTGTCTCACAATTTTGTAACTAACGTTAACTTCAGCAACTGTCTTTAAATACTGTTAGGTTGAGTTACTCCATCACCAGACTGCATAATACTTGTTCATATATTCATTGTTCATATATTCATTATGTACTTTGTTTTAACATTTGGGCTTCTGTCTAATTTAATCTCAAAGTTAAATTTAAGAGAAATATGTCTTCTATTGATATAACTTAATTTGATTGTAATACTACTAAATGTGAAATCTTATACACTTTTTTTACCCACAGAAATATTTCAAATATGAAATTTGTGAGACTAAATATTTCTCTTCCTTCTTTATTAATATCAATCATTACTTACTATAGTTTTTAATATATATATATATATATATATATATATATATATATATATTAAATATAATTACATTACACTTATTTTATAACTTCTTTTAATAATAAAAAATTTAATTCTTTAAACATTAACTAAATTTTATAAATAATTATATAATAAATAATAACACATATATTGATACCATTATTTTTAAATGCATAATTTTAATTTCTATTCAAAATGTATTCTAAATATTTTAATTAAAATATTTAATATTTTTTTATTGCATCAAAATTATAATAGAAATATATTAATATGACATTTATTTTGATTGAAAATATAAGGTATTATTTATTTTATTAATATTATTTGTAATTAGTTAATATAATATTTGTATTCATAGTTTCTTTAAAAGATTAAAATACTTGTAAAATAATTAAGTAAATAGCTTATATAAATTATGTTTTTTATTTATCATATAATTATCTATAAAAAAAACTAATTAATATTTTAAACAATTAAATTTTAAATTATTAAAAAATTAATTAAAATATAAATAAATATTATTGATGTAACATCTCTTAATAGTGTAAAACTATTAAAATAAACATTACATATGTATGATAACTTACAAGAAATTTGAGTCTATACCTGCAAAACAAAAAGAACTATTTATACTACCATTATACGTAAACTCCTACACTAAGACAACTAAAAAAATGTTTTTCTTAAATTCATACTTAAGGTGATCATATAATTTCAGTCGGGCATCATCCCATTCAACATGTGATTTCTTTACTAATAACCTTTTTTTCATAATATTCTCTTCATCATAAAATAAATATTAAAAATATATTAATAAAGGGGAGAGAAAAAATACATTAAGATTTTCTTAGGAGAAATTAAATACATTTATTATATAATTAATCTCAACAATCAATATAAAATGAAATGAAGAAAAAAATCAAGAGCAAGTTATTCTATACTTAACTCTTGGAATAAATACACCCCTACTCTATTATTATTTTTTTTAATAAATTAGACTTCCTTAATAAATGTTAAAATTATGTTAAATTCAACTTTTAGTTTTAAAATTTACATTCCTGTATTTTAAGTTTAATATTTTAATTTAAAGAAACGTGTGTCTTTGTCCTTTGGTACATGCTGTCTAATATATTTCATTTTAAAAGGTTGAATTCAACTATTGTATTCAATACACTGATATTTACAATTAGTAATACCTTGCAACAAGTATTTGAAAACGTCAGGGCCTTCTACTAATAGCAATAGTACAAACAAAAGGAGAAGACAAATGCAATTCAATAACTTGAAAATATATAATTATTTTATCCAAGTTTCAGCCATCTTATATTCAAGATATTGATCAAAATTATTGATACTTTAAATCATTTTCATCTTTGAATATATAGAGCAAGATTCTAATAGCATGTGCCCAAATGAATTATTCTAGCTCAAATCAGTGCAAGCAACGTATGTATGTATGTCGCATACTGCATTTGTTGTCACTAACAAAATACAATGATGTTGATACACATAACATCAAGAAAAAGGAAAATAATTTTGATGTAAACGTATTAACAAAAATAGATTCTACCATGGATAAGGGCTTCTCACGTTCTTATCACATCAATTATTCACACCCCCAACAGTTTTCTGATTATCTAATGTAATAATCATCTATGAATCTAAGATAAGTATGTGAAATTAAGGTGAGACACTGTTGAAAGATCGTTGTCACGAGTCTTCAAAGTGATGATCGGTCTCATCAAAGATCTCCTCCTACGCAGAGAAATTGATGTTAATACAATATTTCAAGAGCAAATGAAATTGTTCATTCAGATTGGCCTTGATGACTTAGTACCTGTAAAAGCTCTTCAATGACATCTTCCATGGTGATAATTCCAACAGCTTCTTCTTTTTCTGGTGGTGTTGGAAGTGTGTTTCCATCTATTTCCAAGATATCTGAGTACATATTTTTTGACCATTTTCTGCTCCTGTAACTTCCCCTGTTCGAATTATTCGAGTTTGGAAAGCTCTTCCATTTTTGGAGTGACCTTTTGCTTTTCAACAGATTATTATTCTCTTGGGGAGTCTTCTCGCCATCAATATCTACCTTCACATCTCTCACTGTGCTCATTTCACATTCATCACAGAGAAAGGGAGCATTTATTATGATGTGAAAGAAATTCTCAATTTGAAACAAGATGAACAAGAGTTTTTAGTATTAAGCATTAGATAATCACTGATTGTGATCGCATTATGTATAGATCACTAGTTTAGCCTAATTTGAGCATATGATTACCATTGGCATTATTGTTAGAAGAGTGTTGATCTGTCTTGTCAGTGTTTCTGATAACAACAGCCATGTGGCTATGGCCCTTCTGGAACTCGTTCAAAATATCATACAGTGGCATAGTTTCTGGAACCCTGTAATTATATGTAATGTAGTTTCAGTGGTCGTAATAATCCTCCTTAAAACTTGCAAAGCATAAACAGAATACCTTGGTATTCTCCGTATGGTCACACTTTTCACCGCTATTCCTTCTTCTGGGTCAATTCTCAGTAAATTCTTGACCTGAAAGTAAGATGTTTGCATGCTTAAAGTTAAAGCAAAAATGCAATGAATCCTATTAAGTTTGTAATAATCTTCTTGGAAACAAATTTAACAGATTGAAGCTCAGAGAAGTTGGTGCAAAACCGAGGGTAGTTTATGCAGCAAATTTTCACACGATGGAAAAAAGACTGTTGAATGAAGGCTTGAATAAAAACAAGAGACTCAATTCATACCAAGATAAGTCCAATAATGTTTGTAGTCTCCTCGTAGTAGACAGGGACTCTGCTATGCCCTTTCTCCAATATTAGGTTCATCAATTCCCTGCTTAAAACAAGCATTGGATTTGATGACAAAATGCTTCATAAGATACAAAAATGTAGTTTGCAATTTATAAGCTTTTGAGTCACATTTACCTATCAAGCTTTGAATTAATATCAATGGAAAATATTTCAGTTATGGGAGTCATGGCGTCACTGGCTGTCTTCTCAGTGAGTTCAAGTGCTCCAGCAATGATTGTTGTTTCATCATGTGTCAGTTCCCCACCTTTTCCAGCCTAATATAATACATAGCCACAAAAAAATATAGGGTTATCCTTGGTGACATTATTCACAGTATTGGAATTTGGAAGTAAAAGGTGGTAAAGTGGAGCACACTAATGAATTAACAAGATAAGCACAGAAAACTACAAGCCTTCAACTTCAAAAGAAAATGAATCAATGTATGCTCAGTCCAAAACATCAAAAAGGCTCTGATACAGACCTCATTTCCATGCAGATTTACAAGTGTTTTCAACTCAGCTCTACGGAAAAGTGCTTCATGTCGATGCCCCAGCAAATAGTCCAACAACTGGAAAACCAAATAAAGGGAACAAAAGAAAATCAAGGAGATAAAGAAAATCAATTATTAACGAATTAAATTGGATCCATGTTTACTAGAACAAAACTACCTAAAAAAGTACTAACAATTGTATATCACCTTGCTAATTGGATAGGCAACAGGAAAACATATCCACACAAGGACACGGACAACTGGAGCCACTGTTGCTCCAATTGCTAAACCATACCGTGAACAAATTGATTGTGGTATAATCTACATACAAGTCAACACGTCAGAACAATTTTACACTGCAAGCAGAGTAGCTAAGTCCAAAGATTTTCTTAAGACAGTCACATGTTTAGTAAATATATGCTATAAATAAAAAACATCAACTACTTCTAGTGATCTGGTCTTATTATTTCCACTGATGAAGGAATCTTGATTGAACATGAGCTTCTGACTTTCCTAACCAGATGCATGTGTTATATGTAACATACAAGGAGAAAAAAAGTTTCTCACCTCACCAAACAGGAGAATTAATGTTACTGAAATCAGAACAGCACCCCATGCAACAACAAGACTATCAAGAAAGATAGGAAGTGCCTGACAAAAGAAACACCCATATCAAATATTAGCTGAATCTTTTGGTATAACCATTTCATTTCTTTTTTTGTCTATGAGTGATCAAAGGGGTCAGTCAAACCATTTGATAAAATACACACCAACACATGATTTTTGTTCTACCTCCATAGCTGCAGCGTTGCAAATTAGAAGGGTGCAAAGCAGTAAATGTTGATTTCTGACAACAGGCAATATCTTCGCTGTAAAGACAAAAAAAGAAGCAAGTTAAAACAGCTCTAGATTCAATAATAACATCTATAACAATGTTATTTCTATTTCTTCAGTGACAAAGCTTTCACAGATTAGGAATAACACTCAGTCTCCGAGTACCTTAGGAGGGGAAAGACTTAACTATGATTAAAACTACAAATCACCCAGCACCCTTGACTTAATTTTCTTCCCTGCTTACTGTTCCTCCTTCCTAATACTAAAGTGTCACTTCAAGAAAGCCGGTTAAACCGACCTTGCTTCAGTTTTTCAATTGGGTAAAGAACTAAAGTTGAAATGTTCTAACTTTGATTCAAGTAGATGGTTTGAACTTTTTAAACAAAAAACAAAAATCAAAGAACTGATATCTGTTTTGATTACGATGAGAAAATACCAGCATGTTTGCGATCTTGAGGGGTGCCAGACTTGGCAAGAACCTCAAGATCAACCAGACTCAAGGACATGAGTCCTAAAGTGAGCCCTGACATCATTCCAGCAAACAACACAAGCAGCACAATTATCAGTAACCGCATGAAAAACTGAGTTTCACAGCACTTGTATTCCACCGCCATTGAAACCACTCTCGACTATGTTGTTGATGATGTTCTTTTGTCTGAATCCTAGCGAGAGTTAGAGCAACACCTCCATAGCTTTAAAGGGTGTCCAAGTTATGTTGAAAAAATGGTTTTGTTTAATAAATGGAATGCGATAGAAGGTAGACGAATGTTGGGTTTGTTTGAGAGTGGTTTTTCCCGAAAGAAGACTGTTACCAAAATGAATACTAGAGTTACTCAAACACAACCCTCTATGTGGGTAGGTCGGTGAGAGATCATAGTCATCGAATCGTTATGTAGCTTGCGAAAGAAGGGACCCACATAGCACAAGTTGGCATTTTAGTAAAGATGCCGTGTGTTCTTGCGTTGGATAATGCCCCTTTACTACTCATGCAGACACGAACAACATAAATACGAGATTGTTCCTGGTTCTGATTCTTTTTCTGTTTCCTTTTGGTAAATTAATGTTCTTCGTCCCACTACTTGTTGGAAAGAAGATGTAATAAAGAGAACAGGTGAACGGACATTATCAACAGTGAAATCAGAAAGAAGGGATGCTTCTTTCTTTTGAACGTGCTTCTTTAAAAAGAATGCTTCTTTTTTTTTTTATATTGAAAAACATGTTTGAAATGTTTCTTGGTGAAATACTTACGGGATCGACAGAGAGTTATTTATTTTCAAACATATAACTTATAGTCCAATACATAACTTATTAATTAAGATTAATAAATTAATTATGTCTTGTATTATGATAAAAAATAAATTATATATGATATAAATCTTATATTAATTTTTCCTAATTTAAAATATATGTAAACCTCAACAAGTAATGTATGAATAATAGAAATATAAAGTTAACCACACTCTTGAAAAATACTAGTAATGTATGAATAATACAAATATAAAATTACACCTCAACAACTATAAATAAGTTTATTTTATAATCAAGAGTTCTATCATCCAAAAGTCATACTTATTAAGAACAACACTTTATCATCGATAAAACACATTTATGGTTTACCAATTTTCAAAGTGATGAAGGGAGGAGTGGTGGAAGGAAGTGTTGATGATAGAAGCACATGGGAGGACAAAAACACAAACACAGGCAAAAGATTGATAAACATGAAAGAGAAAAATGTCATGGAAGAAGGGAGTGTTATAAAACCTTTGTTATAAATATATTGAAAAATTTTTAATATTTTTTTAAGGAAAATAACTATTTCAATTAGAATAGTAATAAAAAAACAATCTTAAAATACTTTTTTTATCGAATATAAAAGATTTGAACTAAGATTTTGTGATGAATAGGATAAAGTATTTGTATATATGAGTACATAAGTTCATCTTAAAAAAAAGGAAAAAATCGAATAAATTAATTGTAAATTTGTATATATTGTATTATTTCTAATATTAAGAAAGAGCTAAATAATTGTAGAGAAAATAAAATTTTTATTTTTTATTTTGTCTCGAATTGTATTGGTCAAACTTGTTTGTTGACCAAACTCAATGTAACAAATTTATTGTTAAACGATTTTTTCTTTTGCAAAACTTTGGATTTAATCTAAATGTAGTTACCAAATGTAGTTACAAGTATCGTAAATTAACATGACAAAATTTTAGAAAAATCACTTTTTTTATTAATTTACTTTACAATTACAATTGATTTATAAATTTTCTTATTAAATAGAAAATGAATGATTTTAAATCAATGCTTCCATAGATCAATTTAAAAAACTTTCTAAATATTTTTTCGATAATCTAATGTTAAAAATGTTGTTTATTATTAAAAATGTGAAAGATGACGTTATTTGTGTTTTTCAAAAAAACAATAATTGTGAATGAAAGGTGAGGTAAGATGAAAGAGGCAGAGCCATCCCTATTCAAAATATTGATTTAGATAACAACGTATGTTTCATCTTTTGAATCAAATCTACACATGACCCAACAAAAAACAATTAAACCCTTTGAATCAAATCTACACATAGGCCAAGAAAATAAAAAATAAACGACAAAAGAAATTCTACAATGTTACATCACCATCAACATTAATTTGCATAAAAATGTTTTATTTACACAATTGTTGAATTAAATATTTTTCTTGTTTGTTTATATCAGATTTGTCGAAATTAGAAAAATATAATCAAATGAATTTTGTTTTATAAATTTTAAAATATACATAATGTAAATATAGAGTATAAGTACTTTTAGACACTAGCATACCATTAGACAAAGTTTTGAAATAAAACTAATAAATAAAAACGTTCAACAGTGTAAAAAGCTAGTATAAGTAGGCTTATCTTTCATATCAGAATATTACTGCTGTTATTTAGCCCTTATTTTGATGGTTGACCACTAGCTCAAGTAGGTAGGATTTGAATTTATTTATTCTTTTACGTACTTATGCTTCATTGATTTCTAAACTGCTACTCTCAAGAAAAGAGAAAAGACGAAGAAGAAAATTATCCTCTCATGATTAAAATCTAATTAAGTCAGTTTGAATACGGAACTCTCCGATTTTGGGTGGGAGGACAAACTCATAGCATTCAATTTTTTTTTAGGTTTAATAAGTTCGGAGGTCCTTATATTTGTGGGTTCGTTTCAATTGGATCCTCCAATTTTGAAAGTGATCAATTTAGTCCCTAATTTAACAAAATTGAGTCAATAATACCCTTTCCGTTAAATATAATGGACGGTGTTAACATTTTAAACATGTGACATGTTGAGACATCCTTTTATTTGCAGGTGGCACAGTTTTATTTAAAGGATGCTTCAACATACCACATGTTTAAAAAGTTAATGACGTCCATTGCATTTAACGGAAAGGGTATTATTGACTCAATTTTGTTAAATTAGGGACCAAATTGATCACTTTCAAAATTGGAGGACCCAATTGAAACTAACCCACAAATATAGGGACCTCCGAACCTATTAAACCTTTTTTTTTATCAATTAGGGGTGAAAACATACATATCATGTGTTTACTTTTTTTCTTCTTCTTTTGATAACGGAAAATAATAAAATTAATATTATTGTAATTCTAAAAGTAAGTTTAAATAATATTTTTGTAAATTATTATTTTCAGATTATTTTTTATTATAAAAAATATTATAGTTTAAAATTTTAAAAAAAGTTTAAACTGAAAACAAATAGTTAAATTTAAATTGATAAATACTTATTTTGATGAAAAATATATTTAAAGAATAAAATCAAATGTGTACACAAAATATATGGAATCTTCTTTATTTATATATATATATATATATATATATATATATATATATATATATATATATATATATATATATTATTTTTTTCCTATTTTCTTTTAATTGTTCAATTTAGTATTTTCTTAATGTTAAAATGTTTCATTTAATTAGATAAAATATTAATTTAATCTTCAATTTTTAGTGTCATTTAATTATAGAAAAACATTATATATATTGAATATTTTTCAAACATTAAATAACAAAATAATTATATGTTATGTAAAGATAACAGTATGGGATGAACTAAGTATTTTGATCTTTAGGCATTTGATCCGCATTTGATGGTCAACTTGTATGGTTAACTCGCATTTGATTCGCATAGTTTACATCAATTTAAATTCTTAAAATCTAATAACATTAACATAACATGTATGTTTTTTCTAAATACATTTTTTTCTCCATTTATCAACAAGTACCTCTCTTATTCATATCCAATCCATCTAAAAATAGATCTCTCGTTAGTGTTTTTTCTCATTTTTTAGTCAAATTCAAAATCATTTTTATTCTTAATAGACTTGTACTTAATAATTATGATTTATATAATTAAAAGTATTACTAATTTTTAAAAATAATTTTATAAAAATTAGTATTTCTATTAATTTAATTAAATAATAAAAAGTTTTAAAACTGATCACAAATCTGCCTATCAAACATTATCTGTGGTAGTAAAAGAAATTAGCTTATATTTTTTTATAAGGGAAGGTGGCTCCAAACTATTCTTTATGAGTCAAATACGAAATAAGGCAAAACGGATAACCCATCCCTATTGTCATCTTTAAGTATATGTGATTTTATTAAATAATTAATAAAATTTACATGATATTTTTTATTAAATTTTTTTATTTCAATTGGAGTAAATATAATTTTATTTCTGTTATGATAACTTAGATAAAAATCATTATAAAAAAACATTCTTTTTTGAAATTTTCTTAACAATTAAATCAAATATAAGAAATATTAATTTTCTAATTTCAAATTTTTAGTAAGTAAAGAGTTCTCTTATATTATACAACATCAAGCATTCTTCTTTATCAGCCTACAATGCATGTATTTTCTTTTTTTTCTATACATTTAATGGTAGACCACTCACTTCTGGGTAGTATGTTTTGTTTTTTGTTTTTTGTTTTTTTTGTTTTTATTTTAAGTTAAATCGTCCTGGTCTATTATTATATTTTAAGATGAGTTACTTTATTTTTATTTTTATTTTTATTTTTATTTTTATTTTTATTTTGATCTGTGTTTAAGTGCAGCATTTTGATTTTCCTGATTTAAGGAAATAAAAATAACTCATGTTATATTTTATAAAAAAAATGTTAAAAAGGAAATGTTTTTAAAAGACATTAAAAATGATTATAGTTTATTTAAGAGACTAAAAACATATTATATTAAATGTTTGTTCTCTCTTTTTTATGTTATTTCAGAAAATTATCCCAACCACACCTCCAGATGACCACAATCAGTGGATTTTCTTTGGAGAGACCCACCCATGTTACATTAACTTTGATCCATTCAATCATTATTAGCACAAAAAATCATCCTAACACGTTATCATGATCCACTGTTAAACTTATTTCAATTCAATAAAATATCCCAATATTATCTCTTCTTTAATAGTTCAAACTTCATTCTCTCTAGTACAAAAATGTCTATCATTTTACCACCAAAACATACAAAACTTATGGTTTAGGTTCACATTAAGTGAAAATCAACATTTCATCCAGTTATATTAAATTTAATAATTTACTGTATATTTTTAAAAGCCAGTAAAGTAATTGAACATTTCTTTATGTATACGTAAATTAATTTTATTTTGGATTATATATATTTTTTTTCATTTTCCTATAACTCAAAAATATCAAAGGAAATTTTGAAATATATATAAAAAGAAGAAGTAATTTTGGGAAGGTAGTGATTGACTAGTGAGTGAGTGCACAAATAACTAACCCAACCGAATAGGGAAATCAATACAGTAATAAATAAGGAATAATAATGCAAAAAATTAATCCAAAACAAATAAAATAAAATAAAATAAAAAATATATATTAATGCATGAATCCGAATCCACCGCCTTGAGTTGTGAGTCTCTTTCAGTCACAGCACAGAGGAAGAGCACACTGCACAGATCTGGGTGGTGACTGAAGGGATCTACCCTCTTTCATTTCTCATCACTATTGTTGGGTAAGCTCTTTTCTTAATTTTCCCTTTTACCCATTTTGCTTCTCATGCACTCTATGTGGTACAAGATCACACCTTTAATCATCAACTTAGCCTTTATCATTTTTCTTTCTTTACTACCTTCACATCTATATCACTCACTCAATTCGATCTGTTTCGTGCTTGTACTCTATTTTAAGTTAACCCCCATTTTTGGGTTTAGTTCCACTGGATCGATTTGCTTTTATTTGTTGATGCTTCATTGTTTATGTTCTGAAAAGGGTGTTGTCTATTTGAGCTTAAGCTTAGTGTATTAAGTCCTTAGAAGTATAGTTTTCTTAATGTATTGGAGCTTTTTGGAATCAATTATGACTGATGTGTTTGTTAAGTAGAACTATCAACTTCCCACGTTTAGAAAGAGATACGAAACTTTAAGAAAGGAGTTTTGCCGTACTGAGTTTGATGGGATTGTTAGGCGAATTTTTCTGTGTGCAACTTTGGTACTTGACACTGCAGAATACACTGTTTTCTTATGGTCACTGCATTTGTTTAATTGGAAAACTGTTGAGATATGCACAAGATTCTTGTTGCAAGTGTACTGCATCTTGATCGTATTGATAAATGACCATGCCATGTGGAGCCTTTTAGCATTTGTTATGCATTTTGTATTATTTATTTCTCAACTAAAGCTAAATGGGTGGCCTTGGCTAAAAGAAAAGTTTATCCCTTGGAGAAAGCAGCGTAGGTAGCAGATACTTACAACTTATTTGAAACACACAACCAAGCTTGTTTCCATAACTTGTGGCAGGTCTGAAGGCTCATTGCCATTATCATGTCAAGGAGGCCAGGAAATCCTTCACGTCGGTTAGCTGATGATGGAAGTATACCATTTGTGGCGTCCATCCAGTCCAAATCTCAAAACTCTCCCCTCCTATCTATTGGGCTTGTGATTGTGGTATGTTTTCTTTGAAATATAATATGGAAATAGTCTGATTTCATTTCGTTTTATTTGCAATGTTTCTGTTTGATATACCATGAGTGCCCCAATCCCGATCCTGCATCTGTGGTATTTTCTACTTCTTATCCCCCCCTGTACCTAAATCAATATACAGTTTTCTCAATTTACTATATTCGTCAGCTTGGTGTCAACACATTGTATTTGATAAGTTGACATTTATTAATTTTCAGGGTGCAATCTTCTTGATTGGTTATTTTTACAGCAGTTCAGGTTTGTACTCTGTCACCAATCTGGTCAATTGAAGCCTGGAGAAATAATAGAAGGATTTTGAAATTGTCGTCCTCCAAATATTGTGTTTCAAATGCCAAGTTACCTACCAGAGTGAACTTTTGATTTTGGATACAGTCATTTATACCTGATTACTGTACAACTTCCTTGGGTTTGTTAAGTTTGGATCGTGACTTTTTGGTCATTAAGAAAAATGTGGTTAAGGAGCGATTGATCTAACATTGCAACTGATGTACAACATGGAGTATAAATGTAATAAGTTGCCCAAGCGGTAGCAGAGAGAGCTAGAGGAAAAATATGTAGAGATTTGTGGAGGTCATGCTTTAAAAGTAAAAATAAAGAAAATTTCTTTGTAAACAGTCATATTTGGTAAGAATTTTGAGGTAGGTAAAAGGGCACGCTAGTCAAGTTTAGAAGAGAACACAAGTGTGCTAATTTCTCGATATCCATCAGATTCGGTGAATTAGTCAAATTCATTAAGGGAACTGTTTTAATACCTCTATCACCGTTTAAAATGAAGTGAAGAGCTTTAATGTCGGTTCAGTCTTTATCATAAACTAAATAAATACAAGTTCGTTCAGCATGTTGATTCATACATATTATACCATCCTCATGGATCCTAGTTATCCTCTAACTGATCATTTTGTCTCAATTATGAATTTTAGCCAGATTTTTTTTTTTTTTCGTAAAATAGAAAGAAAAGTGGCTAACATCACTGCATAAACTAACAAGAAGATATATTCTGTTTCATGAACTTGCGCTTTGTATAAAATTCTATTGATACTGATGTTGACTTTCGTTTCTTTGGTCACATGGCAGGTGGAGCTAGTAGTGATGTTAAAGATTTTAGTAAACTTGAAGGTAACAAAACTAACTTTATCCTGTTTTATGTTTGAAAATGTTCTACTCACATAGAATTTCCCATGTAAGGCGGCTTAGGATGTTTATATGAAACTAAGGTAAATAATGTTTGAAATGATTCATTTCCTTTAATTTAGATAGTCCTTTGTGTGTCTCCTTTTATTTTTCAATTCATTTGTGTCTCCTTTTATTTATTTCAATTCATTTCTATGTCTCTCTAAAACATGCACATTTTTATTTTTGACCTTGTGGTTTCATCCCATAGCTTGCTCTTGATTGAGGGTGGATAGTTTGGTTCAAAACTAGAAAGTTGTTGTTTGTTTTGGTATCACTATTGACATACAAGTATAGAACTATAGATAGGATTATCAGATTATGCATCGTACTTTACCTTCAGATATTTAATTTGTTAATAACTTCTGTTTTTCTGGAAACATCCTCAATTATCCCTTCCGTAAATTTGTATCCATTTTCATGTTCTAAAATCTATATTGTGAAATTAATAATTGTTTTCTATTTTCTGTTTTCAAATCTTATCAACCAGAATAGTTTTATTAATCATGTTTATAATATCTGTCTATACCATTGGAATGGAATAGCTCGATGCTCAAACATAAGAAATTGCGACTGTTTGGGCTTTACCAAGAACTATTTTGATCAGATCAATACTGGAACTTTAAAGGCCTTGCAGTTCTGCAGTGGTTGTTCGTTGCCAGTTAGGTCAAGCATAGAAATGGGCCTTGTGGTTTGGCTGACTGGATTGAGGTAGTGTCAATCATCAGAAAGAGAAAATTGGATAATATATAAAGGCGATTCTTGTCAGCATTGAGAAAAGCTAACAAAGAGCAAGTGGCAAGAATTTTTGTTTTTCCCGTTTCCAATAAAAGATAGAAATTACTTTCAATATATTTTTTTCTCTCTCTCAAACTCAATTAAACTATTTTTGTTGAAATTTTCTATATTTAACGAAAATGGGAACAGAAAATGCAGAAACCAAATAGACTCTTACATTATTGCCCTAAACGTATGAGAAAATAAAGGCTTGACTAGTTGATGATACTTTATTATATCTTATGGCTGGTTTTACTCTCTTACTGGGAGCTATATGATTCTGGTGGTATCATAATGGGGAAGTTAGACATTATCAACATCTTTTTGTACTTTAAGTATGTGCTCATTCATTGACATTTAGTATAAAGAATTGTAGATTTCAAATTTTAAGCAATTATTTTCAATTCAAACACCTCTGGTGTGCATATGCAGGTGGTGCATCATGCTCATCAGAAGTCCTACAGGCATTGCCCGTTTTGAAGAAAGCGTATGGCGACAGCATGCATAAGGTTTTGCATGTTGGCCCTGACTCTTGTCTTGTGGTATCTAGTTTGTTAGAAGAAGAGGATACTGAGGCTTGGGGAATAGAACCTTATGAGTTAGATGATGTTGGTGCGAAGTGTAAAAGTCTTGTACGCAAGGGCATTGTGCGAGTGGCTGATATAAAGTTTCCTCTACCTTATCGAGCAAAGTCATTTTCTCTGGTCCTTGTCTCAGATGCATTGGATTACTTATCTCCAAAATACCTGAATAAAACCCTGCCTGAGTTGGCAAGGGTATCTACTGATGGCGTTGTTATCTTTGCAGGTACATTGAAACTTAATATAGTACTGGATTTGTCTTAGGCATTTGTTTCTGCATATTATTTGGCTGATGAGGGTCATATTTGCCAAGACCTAAGCTATTCAAGTCATGATAAACTGATGACCTTTCAAGTTTTTTGTTGTCTTCAAATCATGCTCTTTTACTTTCATCATTCACAAGAAAAAAACTCATGTTGGCTGTGATAGAAAATTGAGTATCAATTCACTTCTGATTTCTTTCTTCTGAATCCCATTTTCATGTATAGGTTATCCAGGTCAGCAGAGAACTAGGGGTGAAGAAGTGGCCAAATTTGGTCGTCCAGTAAGTGACTGTATTTTATTGAACTTGATGCTTTCTTGACAAGATAGGAATTTAGGCTAATGACTGATCTTCACCATCAACTTGATTGCAAACTTGCACATTCTGCATTTTTTTGCGTACTACATACGAGAAATCTATTGGTGCTGGTTAGTTAGTATAAATTACTAGATGGAAATGGTTACAAAGATGATTTTATTAGGACAAAAAAGAAAGTACAGAGAGGAAATAGAAAATTGTTGTCCTAGATTGAAGTAAAGGAAGCTTAATGAGTAGACAGGGAATGACAAATTGCCATAATGCATTGGGAAGTCTTAAAGATAATTAATATTTTTGTTTTAATTATGTTTTTAGTCTCTGAAATTTAGAATAAATCTAGTTCTTTGAATTTTTGCTTTTGCCAAAACTTGGAAAAAAAATTATTGGTCAGTAATACAGTTTTAAAAATATCGGCAAAGAACTAAGCATATTAATTAGTGTTAGGTTATATTACCCAAAACATTGTCATTAATTCAGGTTTTCCCCTTTTGGTTGTTTTTATGAAGGCCAAGTTGCGCAGTTCGTCTTGGTGGATAAGATTTTTCGTTCAGACTGGTTTAGATGAAAATGAAACTGCTGGAAAGAAGTTTGAACAGGCTTCAGTGAAGAAGGCATACAAACCAGCATGCCAAGTTTTTCACCTCAAATCATTACCTTGAAAATTCACTCTATTATTTTTATACTTCACTTAATTAATGCTTACAAGCTATGCTTTTGAGATGGCCATCTTTAGCACCCGAAGGGTAAAGTTCCATACATTATTCTGTTAAATTATAGTCCCATGGTGACCACATATGTTAGATTCAATTATTATGTATTTTATTGCCAACACAGTGTAAGCTATTTTTGTCTTCATAGTGTTCCACATGTTTTCTGTTCACAAATGATCTTTGTTTCTTCAGTAAAGTATGTACTGTCTAGGAAACTCACTGATTTGACGCATTTATGTCTAATACAGATAATTTTTCTCTATTACCAAAAGTTGTATTATTTTATTCTTCTATAATATGTGACGGGATAACCATATTTGTTTCTCTTTTCAGCAAAATTTCTCTGTATCTAGTTTTTTTATGTAGAATTTGTTGTTACCGAAGGTTTATGACCAACTTTGTAGTTTATAGATCACAAAATTTATATATGATTAAAGTAGTAATGTTGATTTATATATATATATATATATATATATATATATATATATATATATATATATATATAATTTTAAATTCATCATGAATAGTGGTTTCTCCGAAAGTTTGAAAGTTAAAATAGTGGAGAAAAGGAGAAACAACTCCATGTAAATAAAATATTTTAGTTCTTAATACATTGTGTATGTGAACTTTATCTTAATTTCTCTTACCATAAATTATATCCGAATTAATCATCGCCATAAAAAGTTATATGATATTCAACTAAATCTTTAAGATATAATAATTTATATAAGACATAATAATTGAAAGGCTTACGTTTTAATGAAAAATCAAGGCTCTATTAACATTTATTTTATTGAATGTTTAAAATATTTTTATATTTTATATAAATAATTTTATTGGTAATAAAATGTGGTGTGTTGGTCGTTTCTTTGTTTATTTTTTAATTTATCGATGTTTTTTTTTATTTTTTTTAATTATCGGTCAACTCTCTCGTTTTCTTTTTAAGAGTGGTTGAGTTGTGTAATAAGTTTAATTGATAAGTATATCATTTTGATAATTATAACTGAAATGGTAGAATAATTGGAAAAATATAAAAATCCTTGAGACACTTGGTAGTTTTAGTAAAAATCTGGACTAAATATATTGAATTTTTTATGAGATATTTAAAGCTTAATTGATAAGTATTTGTATTTGATCTTCATGAGCATTCTGGTATGCTGTATCGAGAATGAAGATTGATACAACATGTTAATATAATATAACCCCAAAGATAAAGTATAGTCTAAAAGCAAACAGAGAAGAAGAAAGTTCACTGGACATGTGACATTTCACACCAAATTTTGATGCTGTAATAGTTCCGAAATTTATGGTGTTGGATTGGGTCCTCTCCTCATATCACTGCGAGATTCGTAACATGTGAACTTATAAATTATGAAAGAAAAATAGTAAAATAACATATATTTAGATTCATTTAATACACATGGTTAAAATAATTATAGAAAAATATCTTTTTATATTTTTTAAAAATTAAACAAAAAATTAAAAAAATAATATCAAATAAATGTAAAATGTTTATCTCTCAAAATATAAATTCGTAAATACAGATATATTTAGTGATATCGCCACTGATTGTGATGTTTCTTCACCCATATTTTCAATAATAGTTTGTTCACATGCATCACTTTACTGTTAAACGGTTGCTTCAATATATAAGCAAAAAATATAATATTATTATTAAGAAATTCAAAATGTAGTCACGCAACAAGTTTCTCTTTTTTTTAATCTGAGGTAGCTGATTAAATTTATTGAGTTCTATGCTATACACATAATGGAAAACGATCATGTTTGCTTACAACATTTTCAAACAATTATGATCACATAAAGCATTAATTTCGATTCTTATTTTCTGTAAAATTGTATTCGTGCCACACTCATGTTATAACAAAGACAAGAGAACAGATTAAATAAAAATATTTTGAAATTTAGCAATATATTTAAAATTAAATAAGGAAATATATTTACTTTTCATTTCCTAAAATCATTCTATTCTATTTATTAAAAAAATTGTACTGGTGAGGTTTTAGCAACCCAACCGAAAAAAATTATACTAAAAATAATAATTTTTGGGAATCATAACTATAAACTTAATTTATAACTCTTTGTAATAAAAGTTTTATAACTTTATGTTTCGAAATAAATAATTATAGCCCAATCAAACATTTTAAAAAAGAAACAATTAGGTATACGTCAAAGAAAAAAAAACAATAAAACATTCTGCTTTAATTTCTATGCAGTACATAAAGAACCTTTAAATAATTCTTTGCATATTTCATAAGAAAAAACACATAAATATATTTAAGCCCTTCCTTAAAATAATAATATTATTGTGAAAGTAAAAAGATTACAACAGTAATTAGCATAATTGTAATTAACATATTGCTTTTCCCCAAATAGGGTAAATATAAGTAATCTAAATAATCAGTAAAGGAATGGCAGGCACAGTGGAATCCAGGCAAAAGTGAGAACTATGGTATATATAATGTTAGTGACAATAAAGAATACTAATCTTTTTACTTTCATACTTTACTTTTTTACATAAGCCATACAGAATCACACGCGCGTTTTGTTTATATTCGGTGTTTATCTTTTCAGGTTTTCCCTTTTCACTTTTTTTCACCTAATTTTTTTTATCATTTCCGTCAGCAAAAAAATTAATTAGAAAAATAATACTTTTATACACATAAATTTTATTTGATATTATTTTTTTCTTATTTTTTATTCTTTTCTTTTTTAAAAAATAAAATTTTATTTTTTTATTACTAAGTCAAATAAACATAAAAGTGTGTTACCTTATCTTTTATTCGATAAATTAATATCATATAATTTTTATTTATACTGATATTTACTTTATTCTATTTAAACTTGTACACTATCTGTAGAGTGATAAATATTTTAAGAAATTTTCATCCATATTTTTATTTTTAAATAAAAATGTTATACAATGATATAATAATATTGTGAATAAATTTGGTTTTATTTAAAGTAATGATAGAATGACACATTTTTCCATTTATTTGACACATAGTAAAAAAATAAAATAATCTGAAAGAGTTAAATTTTTGTATTTTATTTAAAATAAAAAATAAGAAGGAATAATATTAAATAATATAAAATATTTGTTTGGGTCAAAGTATTATTTGTCTCTCTTTTTAACTCTATATCGTAACTGGGAAAAATTTATTAACTCTATATCGTAAGTGGGAAAATTTTATTGAAAGTGTTTTTTATTATTTGAGTAAGTATTTAACTAGAGTTAGTTTAATCGGGTTGATTATTAAAAAACATTATTTTGTTTTTGTTTGTGTGGTCTCAAGTGCTCCACTCTCCTATAAATTGCTACTTTAAACAACACCTTGTTTAGTCACATTCATTCTCCGAAACAAAGAACAAAAGAAGAGAGAGAAAAACAATAATGATGTCCCCATGGCATGTGATCGTAGCGATTGTTCTCTTGCTGTGTGCAACAAACCTGAGCCTGGCTCAGAACACTCCTCAAGACTATCTTGAGGTGCACAACCAGGCTCGAGCGGAGGTTGGCGTTGGTCCACTGTCGTGGAACCACACCCTTGCAGCCTATGCTCAGAGGTATGCGAATGAGAGGATCCCTGACTGCAACCTTGAGCACTCTATGGGACCCTACGGCGAGAATCTGGCAGAAGGGTACGGCGAAATGAAGGGTTCAGATGCTGTGAAATTCTGGCTCACTGAGAAGCCTGATTATGACTACGGTTCCAATCGTTGTGTTCACGATGAGTGTGGGCATTATACTCAGATTGTGTGGCGCAATTCTATTCATCTCGGGTGTGCAAGAGCTAAGTGTAACAATGGTTGGATGTTCGTCATCTGCAGCTATTCTCCACCAGGAAACTATGAAGGAGAACGACCTTATTGATTCTCTTTCTTATCAATATGTGCTACCTCGTAGAGTGTCCTGTTTTTATGTCTTTGTTTGGAAATCACCATGTGTAATATTCAAATATATTTAGCTATTATATGAAGACATTTATCAGTACAACCGTAATTAATTAGTTTTTTATTTTTGCTGTTATACTTGTTATTTGCTTGTTTTTGTTGCTTTAAAGTAAGTTTATGACATTGCTTTTCAAAAGAATATTTATTGATTCATGGGGTATGATGCAAGGAGCATATTTATCAGAGAAACAATCCACTTAACAAAATTATCTTATTTTTAATTTCTTTCTCTTTTTACAAATATAAAAATTAATTTTTTTAATAATCAAAATATTCTTAAAAATATGTTGTCAACTGATGCAACTCATGTGAAAAAAATTGACGGCATTAAACATTAATCATTAATGGCAGCATCTGTTATGGACAGTTATATTAATTTTGTAATTTTGTAACTGTTATTAACTACACATGCCAGAAATAAATAACAACAGAGAAGACATCATCAGACTGTTGAAAGTAAGAAAAAAATTCAAAATTACTCACCAACTTTACATTTAGGAGTCTTTTGCGGGTCCACAGAATGCTCATATAAGATGATTTTTTCAAAGGTAGGCAGTGGGGGTTATAAGATTAACAAGAGTTTTGCAAGACTTTTTCTACTGCCATATAATAATATGATATAAAAGATTTAAAGTAATGATATTTTATAAACTTTAGAAATATATATTTATATTAACAATCAACTAACATATTAACAAAAAAAGAATTTTGCAATGCAAAACTAAATCAAATTATAAAATGAATTTTGCAATGCTATTTTAAATAGCAATTAGAATTAATTAAGTCGTGGTTCACCATTCTATCTTAAAATAAATATTTAATGATTGAATTTCTGAAAATTATTTAATTATTTTCTAAAATGAGAATAATATTACATATAATTTTTTATTTTTATTTATCATGGTGTAATGAAAATTCTAAAATAATATTTGTTTACCAATATTTTACTAAGATAATTTTTTATTAATGTAGAGCAATAAATAACCTTAAACGAAACTTAAAAATATAGAGCAATAAATAAAACAAGACAAAATAATGTAATGAATGTCATAGGATAAAGATGATGGAAAAATATTAATGAAAAGATAATATTCACAATAAAACATTAAATGGTTGTATTAATTTTGTTCTACCAGTATTTATTAACATGATTGACTTGTAAAATAATGGTTTTATTATTATTGCAAGTTTCAAATTAGTTTCTCTTCTTTATTTATTTATATGGGATCTTCTCTTTTATTTAAGACAGTATAAATATTTCTTTTTCATTTTACCTTTCGAAACATCAATACTTTTACCATGCTTAATAAATTGGGACTTAAAATAATTTGAATATTTTTTTTAAATATTTTTTAAAAATAAACTCATGACAAAGTTTCATATTTTAAAACATACAATATTTCGGATATAAAATGATTAAATATTTCAGATTTATAGTGATTTAATCTCCTAATTTTGGAATCGAAAAACATCTCATTATATGATTAGTTTATTTAATACAATGTTTATTTTATATTTTATGGATGCCGACGTTTTATATAAGGAAGTTAGAGTGAAGCCAAAATTTGTTCACGGATCACTTTTGTGTGAAGCAAACAGATGTTCCATTTCATTTTCTTTACGGACGGCTCACAAACCAACCCTACCATTGAGTTCACCATAGTACAATTTTTCAATACCACATTTTTTTCAACATTCTATTTTTTAAACATTACTGACACATGTTAGTCTTTAGTGTAAACAATCAATTAAGTTTATTGTGAAATGAATGCTTCATATAGTCTTAATACATATTTGCTAAAAATGTTTATATATGGTATATGTTTAATTAAAACATTAATTTAGTCTTTAATTAAAATATCAGTTTAATCTTTTGTTTATATTTGATACTAGTGATTGATGTCTTAATTTTTATAGACTAACATACCTTTTAATATTTGTGGTATTAAACAAAGATATTTGAAAACTTTAATCAAAATTTAAAATTCTAAATTATTGTTTTTACAGTAGGGGATGAAACTAAATCAACTTATAATGACGCTTCTAACTAGAGTATATATTATTAATTTTTCTGTATTGTTTAATAAAAATTCCAAAAACGAAATGGACCCATAAAAGAATGGTGGGGCCCAGTGAGGTTAATAGGCAGAATTTACTGCTTAATTTGTGGTGGTGCAAGACTATCAAAAAAGCATAAACAAAGATGATAAAAGAAAAGAAAACAAAAGGGGAATTTCAAACTGCTTTTTAAGGAAGCAACCAAAGCTTGCGGGCAAGTCTAAGATGTTTATTTTTAACTTTTTCTTAAAAAGAATAACTTAAAATATTTATTATTTTCTTAATCATATATAATGTTATAAGAAGATATTGATGAATACTTAATAAAATTCAATTTAATTTCTTAAAATATTAAAATCCTATAAGCTTATTAAGAATAGTATCGAAACTTATAATCCTAAGAATATCCACATGCATAATTCATACAATGATCATAAGATCTTCCCGTTATAGTATACTCATATGACATTAAAAAAGAAAAAAAAACTCAAGTTTTCAATAATACCCTGAATTATAAAAATAAAATATTGTTTTTCTTTTGTATTAAAAATATATAATTTCGTTAACAACCAAATAAGATATCAATGAGAGTGTATCTTACTAAAGCTTTGCATTCAAGTAAAAATTAAAAAAAGTGTTAAAAGTGATGTGGTATATAGAACCAATTTAAATACTTTAAAACATCATATAATTGCCTTGTAATGAGATATAAGATCACATATTTATATCTTATTTATTTTCTAGTAACTTAAATATCAAAATATTTTTATATTTATCGTGTTTGTTTCCATGGATGTAGTATTATAATAGATGTAATAAGATACTTTGCGCACTTGCTTGAGAAGGTAGATTTGAGGAAGAACTAAATCCTCTTATCCCCGTACGAGTAAAGGGAATAAAGTAAAAAGATAATTCAACATAGATCATTTTACACAAATGTTTCTTTACTTTTAATTGAATTATGCATTGAATTTTAATTATGATGAAATGCTTTTTTTTTTTATTATTATTATTATACGTGGATACCAACTATCCGTTCTAATATTTCATATGCAATTTTTTTTTATCATTCTTAAATTACATATTTAAAAAAAACATATTAAGGATTGCATTAATATGAATGTAATAAGTATTAGTATAAAGTATTTGATATTTTTTGTTAAATGTCATTAGAGTTTATCATATGTTGTGATGTTTAATGGCTATAATAGGTTCAAGTATCCTTTAAAAACATATTAAAAACTTAGATCGCATTCTATAAATGTAGTATATTTAATAAATGCAATAAATAATATTAAATAAAAATATGTATTGATATATTTATAAAAATACCAAGTTATTAATGTGAAATGTCCCTTTATAATTAAGTAATAAATATAATGAATGTGAATATTTAATATTTTGTTAAGTATAAACAACTTATTAATCTTTACTTCAATGTAAAGATTTTACAAAATTCATATTTTAATTAATGTTTTATTTAGTCATTCACATAAATATATATGTACTTAAGATAACTATTTTTATTTTTATAACTGAATATTTAATCTAAATCTTATTTCTAAATTTTATGTCATATTTTAAAAAAATCTTATTATTTGAGTATTGAAATTGAGTTAAACTTGATTATGAAATGAAGATGTCTTTGTAATAAAGTTTAATATGATGAATTAAATCCTTTAAAAAATAATTAAAAACAAAAGGTAGTTATTTACTTTTGTAGTGATTCATACATGTTGATTTTGAAATTTGTATAGTATTCCTTCACTTCATCTTTTTCTAACAACCAACATTTCATTCTTATAAATACTTTACAAGAGCCTCGGTCTTATTCATCAAACACCTATCTATCAGTATTAATTTCTACAAAGTTGTGGAGAAACTAATATTATAATAAAACAAAATGGAGTTGTGCATTAAAGTTTGGTTTTGTCGATTGACTCTGTTAGGGTTTGCAATTATTGGTAATATTGCCAACGCTCAAGATTCACCAGCGGACTATCTGAATGGACACAACGCTGCACGATCCGAGGTTGGTGTGGAAAATATAATTTGGAATGACACAGTTGCTGCTTTTGCACAGAATTATGCTAATCAGCGTACAGATTGCCAACTGATTCATTCAGGTGGTGGTGGCATCTACGGGGAGAATATTGCAATGAGCACCGGTGACATGAGTGGTGCAGAGGCAACGAAATTGTGGGTGGATGAGAAACTCTTCTATGACTACGCTTTTAACTCTTGTATTGGTGGAGATTGTCTGCACTACACTCAAATTGTTTGGAGAAATTCAGTGTATGTTGGATGTGCCAAAGTAAGATGTGACAATGGAGGCACCTTCGTCACCTGCAACTATTCTCCTCCTGGCAACTATATTGGCGAAAGACCATACTGACTTCCTCCATTATAGTTTTTGCGACCAACCATACTTTTCATATCTATTACATATTAAGACTATAAAGTATAACATATTACTGTGATTTATATAAATTTTCATTTCTGTGATGCTTTTCAATTTAGCAGAATACATATGTGAGTTCGTAACTCATGTAACTAATAATGTTGTCTGTCTTTTCAATTAAATACGAAGATAAAGATACACTTTAGAATCAATTCTCGAAATTTGAGTATGTTTTGGAGTTGTACATTTGTCATGTAATCTCTCTCTGTATTGGATATAAACAAAAATAACTATTGGACACTACTTGCTACATATCTACCATTTCTCTGTAATATATTTAGACAAAAATAAGCGCTCCGTTTTACACATATATTCTCACATAGTTAATTTATTATAGCATCGCGATGATGATTATCTTTCATACTAAATTCCGATACAGGAATTTCTTTCTACGCTCATTACCTAAACTATATTCTTTACTCGAGTAAGTAAATTTAGTATAATTATAGAATGATTTTACAGTCCGAGAGTCCTACTTAATAGAATAATTAAATATCGTATTTTAAAAATCGCTATTACTTTTTCCTATTTTCTTCATCTCGTATTATTAAACATTAGGGACATATGTTAGTCTTTAATATCCAAACTTAATAGCTTTCATAAAATTAATTATAAGTTTATTGTGAAATGAGTATTTGATATAGCCTTAATACATATTTTGTGAAATCGTTTATATATTATTTTTGTTATATGTTTAATCAAATAATTGATGTAGTATTTAATTAAAATATTATTTTAATCTTTTATTTATATTTTGATATTGAAGGAGAAACACCCTATCATAAAGTCAATGTTTTTAAATCAGTAAATACTAGCCCTAACACGCCGCATATATATAATCATATGTTTTTATTTATAACTAACAATTAAATAATTGGTAATAGATACAAATATTTTAATATCTATTTATAATGTAAGGCAAATATCATACTATTCATATTCGTAGATATTTATTGTTTGTAAAAAATTAAAATTAAAATTTATTAAATTTTAATTAATATTTTATATTTATTTTTAATTTAATTTAAATTTTATTTATAAATTTATAAAATACTTTTTTCTAAATATTTGAATGTATTCACATATACTATGAGTTTTAAAGCATTTGATGTAACAGAATCAATAAAAAATAATTTTTTTATTACGAGTTCAATAATGAATAAACACTATTTATATCTAATATGTTGCATTATGATCATATATAACAATTTATAATTATAAAATTATCTAGATATGATATAAAAATTTATAATTATAAAAATATCTAGATGCATTAAATGAGTCATATAATAGATCATACAACCTTTAAGTTATAATATACTAATATAACATAAAATATAATACTGTAGTTTTAAATAATATCTTGAATTATAAGAATAAAAAAATGTATTTTTATTAAAAATATCTAATTTTATTCAGTACTTTAAAATATAATATTCTTAAATATATTCAATTCAATATTCTATTTGAGTAATTCAACCCTATTTACGTTTGACTTTTCTATTGTAATTAATTATAATTAAGAGTTCATTAACAATAAATATTTATTTCTCTGTAAAATACAATTTTTTTTATTAAATCTAATTACATTCAACTTTGTTGACTTAGTATTCAATTAATGGTTAGAAAGCCTTAAAATTTCCAATACAAATGTAGTATTAATTATATTATTTATAAAAGTATTTATTATCACAGTAAAACATTTATTCAAATAGTTTGACTTTTACAAAACAGACCTAGTAGTTAATTATTTTGAAATAATATTTTTTATTATTTTATTTGTTTCCTATTAATAATTATTATAATATATCTGTAACAAATTAATTCATTGTTAAAAGGGAACCTCATGTCTCCAATCAATATGTCTCTAATCAATATAATCCAGTATAAACCCCTGCACGGTTTAATAACTTTTTTTTATAAAAGAATTAGTTTATTATGTCTTTTTACATGGATATTTCTAATCAATATATTGAACACAAATATAATTTTTAATGTAATTACTAATTACTCTTATACTTGCTTCAAAATTTTAATTTAGACACTGAATTATATTCATATTTTTCAAAAAAATCAATTGATATTTTAAAATATATTTATAATGTAAAGTTTTTTTTTTCTAAATTTGACTATTTTATCGATCAATTTTGAATTTCAATTCTTCTTTCAAAAATTTAATTTTATATTTAATATTCAGTAAGTTAATGGAAGAAGATATACTACACTTATTATTAAATAATTCAATAAGTGTATTATTCTTTACAATTACTACAATCAATATTAAATAGAATTTTCTTATTTAAAAAACACATTTAATGAAAATTTAAATGTAAGTCTAAATTTCATTATATAGAAATGAAAAAGTAAAACACCATATAAAGATGAAGATTGATATATCTCTTGTCTTAATATTTTGGATTGAAATTGGTGACATTGTGATTGAACTCAGATTTTATTGATGTTGTATCTCTCTAATGAATCTCTTTCCTCAATAAACCCAACAGTAATAGAAATGAAATTGTGAAATGGACTCATTCTTAAAGAGAAGATTGTTGAGAATCCAAGTATAAGAAAAAAGAAAATAGAGCAACGTAAAGACTCATAAATTCATTATTAAAGTTTTGAATTAAAAATATTGGACTAAGGTCTAACTAATACAGTGTCTTTCAATAAATCTTTTTCTTTAATAAACTTGTATGGTATATATATGATAGAACAAACTGTTAGCATTTGTAACTATTCAGTCTATTCCGTGGGTCAACAATCAAATAGATTAAATGTTGGGTCAACGTTTAAGTTATTGATATCGGGCCATAACTGGGTCAGCGTTTAGGATATTCTTATTAGACCAATGGTTTGGGAAAATAAATAGTTAATAAATTAATAACAGAATAATAATGATCAAAGATATTGATAAGTGATTGCAAATTAAGGAAGTTGTTTACGAATAACCGACCTAATTTAAAGGTAAGCTCGTTTTATTGGACCTATACCAATTTAGGGTCTATGAAATAACTTATAAATAGAAGGCTAAGCCGCAAAGGTAAGCAAGTTGAACTAATTTTGAGTACTCATTTTCTATTAAATATTATCACGCAAAGTCACTGACTTAGAGTGCCTTTTGCAGATACTCTCTCCCACTGCTTGGAGAAGGAGGAGAGAGCGAATAATACAACTTGAATAATGGAGGATCATTAGGTCCATCCAGTCTTCATAACAACATAAAATGCTTTGAGTAAAAAATCTCAACCCTAATCCGAAACAAAACCCAACAACATTAACATTCTACCATGTGCTATTGTGAAGTTTAGGTTTCAATTAATGGTTATAATACGGTCAAGTATCTTATATAAACATGTTAAAAATTTATATCATATTCAATTAAATTTAGTATATTTAATAAATTGCAATAGTTAATATTAAATAAAAAATATTTATTGATATATTTATAAAAACTTTGGTATATCTAGCTACTTATACAGTTCCTCATTACGAAGTGTTATTACACACACCCCAACACTATGGCCCTAGACATACTTAAGTTGGAGAGAATATCTCAACTGTAAGATCTAGATGATTTATGTAAGAAAGCTTGATACATCTGAGATTGGTGGGGGGAGCTACAGACTAAGGAGTGTTTCATGTGACTAGTATTACGCGTGTCTAGGCCCACAAGAACACAAGTTATTGATATGAAATTTTCTTTTAAAATCAAGTAATAAATATAATTAATGTAAATATTTAGTAATTTACTAAATAAAACAACTTAGTAATCATTACTCAATGTAAACATTTTACAAAATCAATATTTTAATTAATGTTTTATTTAGTCATTCACATAAATATACATGTATTTAAGATAAATATTCTTTTCATAATTGAAGATTTAATGTGAGTCTTAAATTTTTAAATTTTATATGTTTCGTTAACATATAAAAAAATGTTACAATATTTGAGTACTGAAATTGATAAGAACTAAATCCTTTAAAATGTAATTAAAAACAAAAAAAAAAGGTTTAGTTTTTAGTTTGATAGTTATTTACTTTTCCAGTCATCCGAGATGACTTTGAAATTTGTAGTTTTCTTTAGCTCAACCTTTTCTAACAACCAACCTTTCATTACACTATAAATACCTCACAAAAGCCTCAATCTTATTCATCAAACACCTCCCTTTCAATATTAATTTCTGCAAAGCTGTGAAGAAATTAATACTATAATCAAACAAAATGGGGTTGTGCATTAAGGTTTGGTTTTGTGTACTGAGTGTGTTGGGGCTGGCAATTATGAGTGATCTTGCCAACGCTCAAGATTCACAGAAAGACTATCTGAATGGACACAACCCTGCACGATCAGATGTTGGTGTGAAAAATATAGTTTGGAATGACACAGTTGCTGCTTTTGCGCAAAAATATGCTAATGAACGTAAAGATTGTCAACTGGTTCATTCAGATGGTGGTGGCATCTACGGGGAGAATATTGCAATGAGCACCGGTGACATGAGTGTTGCAGAGGCAGTGAAATTGTGGGTGGATGAGAAACCCTTCTACGACTACACTTCCAACTCTTGTATTGGTGGAGAGTGTCTGCATTACACTCAGGTTGTTTGGAGAAAATCGGTGTATCTTGGATGTGCCAAAGTACGTTGCAACAATGGCGGCACCTTCGTCACTTGCAATTATTCTCCTCCCGGCAACTATATTGGCGAAAGACCATACTGATTTCCTTCATCGTAGCTGCTGCAACAATCATGCATTTCAGATCTATTACATATTAAGACTATAAAGTATAATAAATTTTCATTCTTGTAATGTTTTTCATTCTAGCATAATAATGCTTGTCTTGTGGGTACTTGATGTCTTTTGTTTGCTTGTGTTTTTTCTGTAATTTCTTCTCTTTTAACTTAATTAATGGCATGGTGTGTTTGGAGAAATATATTAATGAAATTATTACAATTTATCTTACTACTGTTGTCTAACTAAAATATTAGTTATTCCAAAATAAACTGAAATTTTAGAATTAACATTTTTTGAAAAAACTAATAATATTATATTCCAAAATATTAGTTATTCACATGCCATTTTACTAATGTTAATAGATAAATGATTATATTCTCTTCCCTGTCTTGTCCACTCATTAGTCAGAGGTAATAAAACAAACCTACTCCTGTACACAATTTCATAAAAGGAAAAGGAGAATTATATAAAAATAAATAAAGAAAATAAAATATTAATCTACTTTATCAAAATTAGATTTATATCTCATAAGGATGTAAAATTCATAATAATAGTAGAAAAAAAAACATACTTCAACAGAGGGTAACACGAGAAATAATTAATTAAGATAATACAGGAAAACATGAGGAGGGACAGAAGAAAAAGAACTATAACATGTTAACAACTTTTTTTTTTACAATATTTTTATAATAGATAATGTGTCAGTGTTTTATAGATTGATATATTTAAAATAAACCAATCATAAACTATTACATAGACTGTTGTAAAAAAATTATTAAAAAAAATTATTAAAAAAATATTTATCCAAGAAAATAGAACACATGGTAGTTGAATACAGGAAAAAGATAGATTATGAACGGAAGGCCTCAATCTTATACTCAAGTTATCTTTCTTTGTGTTTAACTTCTTCCGCTTAGGGGTATCAATAAGTATAGATTATGTGATCCGCATGCTCGTAAAAGTGTCAGATATGTTAATCTCGTATGGTCCGTTGTTCACAAGGGCCAACCCAGGGTGAGGGAGATTGGGAGGTATAATCCGTTTGTGTGAATTTTTCTTCAAATATATTTATAAATTATGATTATGATGTGTTCACTTATAAGTTATATCAAATTTTATGTATATTTATTATAAATTAAGTTTACTTTTAAAAAAAATCTTTAATAAGTTCTTAATTCTATTTGATAACTTTAAATTTAGTTTTCATCGTTTAGTTATATATTTAGTATGAAATTTCTAATAAGGTAGTTACGCAATTAGAAATTTTTAAATTAAGAAATAGGTTTATAAAATTTATTATTTTTACAAATTTAATCAAATAATAATAAGGTTATTAAAATTTTGCATCTAACTATTTTACATACTATAATTTAGAAAGAAAATTATAAAATAAATATTTTTTTATAAGCCGGTCCACGAATTAAATATTATGCAGAATTAATTAAAAAAATTAACTTGTGTTTCTTATGCAGGTAAGTTGACCCGGTTCACTTTTTACAATAGGACAGATCAAATATAGAGAAAACATCTTATTATATGAAACTTAAATAAATGGTTTTTTTTCAACTAAAATATTAGGTATTCCTAAAATTAATAATTTAGAATTACCGAATTCTGAAAAAAAAAATCTCCTGCTACATCCCCTAAGCTTTCTAAAATTATACCCTTTTTTTATCTTATATCCTTAAGTCTTCCTATATATCTTAATTATGTATTCCCAATGTTATATAAAGATTAATTTTATATACTATATCACCATACGTCAAATATTGATTTGTCTCATAATGTACTTGTGGTTTACTATTTGTTTTTCCTCATTGAATTTTCTCACAAAATTAGATATTCATTGAAACATCAAATAGTGCATCTTCAAATTTAATTCAATTTTTGTAGCATGTTTACGACAGTTTGGTTTATTGAAAGAATAATAAACTTACACTAATTTGTATGTATGATCAAATATAAAAATCTATTCCATCTTGTATTAGAAAATATGAGGAAATTAATTTGTGGTGGAATAAAAAAGCAGGCAAATTGATTCTGCATGCGTATATCCATTGACCAAGAAAACAAAAAGCAGAAAAATGGTGTTGCACAGATTAACTTTTATTTCCTTCTAAATTCATCATCAAAACATTTGACCCTCCTTGATTGAAGCTGAGTGACAAAATTAAAGCCAAAAATTTCCTTTCAAGAGAAGAAAACTATTCAGTCTAAGTTATGTAACATGTTGGTCGTGTTTCTGCACATGTATTTCGTTTTGTGTTCATGTCACGAGTCATGTTGCATGTTTCTTGTTGCTCCATTTGCTTATGATAGTAATTTTGTATGAAAATTCTGAAGACTTTCTATAAAGAAAATAATAATAATAATAATATTAATATTATTATTATGTAGCTAACTAGAGTTTGGTACATGCATGCACCAATTAATACCAACTAGAAGGGATGCATCTTAGAAATCTTCTAACTTTTCTTTCCATTTACCTTCTCTTACACGGCGGTATATCATTATTGTATGCCCATGGATGGTCATGGTCACCATCACAATCATAGTCCAGATTATGTCATCCAATAACATTCAAATCACATACATAGTGGAAACAATGACAAATGTAGAAAACTGAGTGATTTTATGGTTATTTTACTTTTCCTAATCTTACAATATGAAATAAACTAATATTCCAATTTTATTTAGACTAAAAATGCGGACTCGTCTAATAATACAAAATAGGTACGTATAGACGACAGAAACTTAAGTTGTTACATAATCCTTTTTGTTTTTAGTAAGGGAAAAATCACATTTAAAAAAAAATCAGTAATGCAGTTAATTAATTATGAAAAGTTTTGCTGACTCGGTCAAATTTATGTTTCATAAAGAATATGCTAAATAAAATGTAACAAATACTATGGTAAAGAAATTTTAATGAAAATTTCAGTTACATAACCAAAACAAAAGGTAATAGAAAAACTACAGCTACAGTATAAAAAGCTTCGTCCTCCTAACACATGTTTAATGAAAATTGTGGAAGTAGTATATAGACTCAACACCGCTAAAGCAGACACTAATTAAACATTGTTGACTTAATCGGAACCTAATTTCAATTGAGAACGTGTCATACTAAAAAAAACAACCTTTGTGCAAAATCAGTTTCTTTACATTTCTATAGTCAGCTGTATTGTAGGGCTGGACGTCCCTACATACTAAGGAAGAGATGAATGGCCTAACTTAGTAGATTCTCTTGACTAAACCAAAATAAGTTAAAGATTCTATACGGATTATTTGTTAACTTAAACATCGAAGTGTCTTTGCCAGATATTTATGATCGGTTGGAGCGGAGACAAAGACAGAGTGAAGATACAGTTATTATATAGTATCGGAGAAGAAATTGTGAAGATGTTTAAAGTTACTTAACCCTATACCTGAAACCGTATGAAATATTAGTGTTTGAAACTTCTTTTTAGATATTTTAGAATGTTTCTGTATAGATTGTGTAGGACCGAGAGACTAACCCATCTAACGTGACTTTCCTATTTTCCAATGCCTGAGTCGCCTACTCCGCTCGGTTGTACTCTTGATTAGGGAAAGATACATGCAAAAGGCACTTCGATGCTCAAGTTAGGAACGGTTTAGTGAATTATTTATCACAATTGAATATTTTGGATCTAGTAGAACTTACCTGCCTTTTGGCCATGTCCTCATATTTATAAGTGTTTCATGATCTTAAACTAGCACAGCTCCAATAAAATAAACACAGACTTACCTTTAGATTCGTTTAGTTACAAATTAACGACTTATCAATATCTTTAATTAGATATCTTTGATTATTTTACCGTCTAGATTATTGTCCCAATAATAACTTAAACGCTGACCCAATTATGATCCAACATTGTTGATGTTGCAGATAAATCGATCGATCATTGTTGATGTAGCGAATGGACCGATCTGTCGTAGCAGATGGACCGTTTTTTATCTATACTATATATCATACATAAATCATTCTCCGTTTGGTCTATATTATATACCAAAGGAATATTAAAAGATAGACCGCAACCTCAGCAGCAAGTAATACAATTTCTTAGTCAAACACGCATTTCCATTTTGAAAATTCTACCATATGTTTGCTTACAATAAATATTTTCTGTTAAAACCCTATAAATACCTCGCAAAAGCTCCACCAAGATTCATCAAATAAAATGGAGTTGTGGAAGATTTCATTTGGGGTGTTGTGTGTGTTAGGGTTTGTGAGTGTGGCTGATGTAGCCTACGCTCAAGACTCACAAGCCGACTACTTGAACGAACACAACGCTGCAAGGTCAGATGTTGGTGTTGCAAACATTGTTTGGGACGATACAGTTGCTGCTTTCGCACAAAACTACGCAAATCAACGCATAGGTGACTGCAATCTGATACACTCTGGTGGTGATGGGAAATATGGGGAGAATCTTGCAGGAAGCAGCGGTGACCTAAGTGGGAAGGATGCTGTGAAAATGTGGGTGGATGAGAAATCAAATTATGACTACAATTCCAACTCTTGTGTTGGTGGAGAATGCGGACACTACACTCAGGTTGTTTGGAGGAACTCTGTACGCGTTGGATGTGCGAAAGTAAGATGCAACAATGGAGGCACTTTCATCGGTTGCAACTATGATCCTCCTGGCAACTATGTCGATCAAAGACCCTATTAATCATTTACTTCTCTGAATGTACCAGCTACCACTTTCCACTGCTTCTATATTTCCAATAAATCACTATAACATGCAAGTACTTCATCCTGCATGAATTTAGGTCTCCACCTTAGTAAATTCATGTAGTAATAACTTGTGTCGAAATTATAATAAAATGTTGTTTCTCCTACTACTTTATAACTTTTGATGACTGTGTGCTTCCGTAGTTGATTTTAGAAAAAAATAAATAAAAATCTTTGATACCATTTGATAGTAAAAGTAAAATGGTCAAAATAAATAAATTTTTGTATTTACAAAGAACGTGAAAAATATTTATATTTAGATCGTAATAATAAATATACAAAAGTTTCAATAATATATATATGTTCTACATTATAAATATAAAGGGGAAATACGCATAGTATTATTATAATTATAAAGGGGAAATTTCAAACATCCACAGCATTTTGAGAAGAGGAGAGATAAAACAGTAGAAAAAAAAGGTTATAAATACAATTTGACGCGAAGAAAAAATGGTAAAAAAGATATATGTTTATTTATAATTTACCTTTTACAATCTTGTAGACGTGTAGCTTTCTGCTTACTAGCTAGGTGTTTTTAAAACAAAATAAAAATATATGTGGTGCTCAATTATGTGGTTCCACTATAATTGTCTTTGCTTATTTTTGTGCTTTTTTATTTAAATTGAATTATTATTATTTATTATTATAATTATATAGAGTACAAGTTTGGTAGACGTCATCTGCACCACGTCAGCAAGCTATCTAGTTTTGTAACATCACGATGCTATGATTTTGAAAATTATAAAGGACACTAATTAAAAGCATTATCATAACTTTTTTTAAGAACTTTTTTACAATAGGACACAAGTCACCATGTATACGTTATAAAAGAGTTGTAAAAGAAAAATATCAATATCCAATGTAGAAAATCAAATACACCTATTTTTGTTGCAATATTGTTGTACCTACTTGGCTTATTAATAAATTCTATTCTTAAATATTTTTACCTCAGTATAGCACTTAAAAATTATTGTGCTGTATTTATACTCTTTCAATCACAACTACAAAATAATTCCTATACTACCTGCTTCAAAACACATCTCCCAACATACACATTCTCATAACTTTCAATCTTCTACTTTCTATACAATAAACACATAAAAATCATTACCTAATTATACACTGTTGATAATAACACCAACGTTGTTCTAAGAATTTACGATTTTCTTAATAGCATTTGTAATATCTAGATATTTCTGCTCGACTGAAACACAGTCTAATAGACTTTGAATGCGCATCCATTGACCAAGAATTTCATTTTAATTTATCTTTCCTGGTGAATTCCTTAAATAATAATAATAAAAAAATCCGATCTCATTTTTATTTTAATGTTTCTGTCAAAATTTTATTTTTTAATTATGGGCTAACGAAGAAAGATGTTCATAAACTATGAATCCGGTTATAAAATGAACAATATATTAAATATAATAATAAATTCTGACAATAATATCTTAACAAATTTAAGATTGAAAGAAACATAATCCATCTTATTCAAGCCAATGACAGGACGGCTTTCGAACTGTTTCTCTTTAATAAGACGATAAGGGATTTCATTATTTTATATTTATTTTTAAAGAAAAAAAAATTTACTTTCATTGGATTATACGTATATCGTATTCATGTTCGTAATATATTTTTTTATTATTTCGATATTAATTAATTAATTTTTATAAAAATAAGAATGACGATAAAAAAAATATGACATCACAAAATATTTAGTATTACAATAATATATTATTATCAAATATTTATAATTATATACATATGAAATTAAAGTACCAACTAAAATTTTATAAAAACTAAAATATGTATTAACTTTACAAACAAAACAAAGTTAATAAAATTAAAAAATATTTTTAAATAATTATAAAAAAACAAAAGTATTTTAAATGTTTATTATTTTGTTTCTCAAAATTCTAATAAAATATATTTTTATACGCTAATAAAAATTATAATACAACATTCCAACAAAATCACATAAAAGATAAAAATAAATTAATAATAGTTAAAATTTAGCATAGATTTTAATATTTCGAAAATCGATATATCTTAAACGTGCCAAAAGGAAGTTGTGACAATAGAGACACTTCGTCACTTGCAATTATTCTTTTCCCCGACAACTATATTGACGAAAGACTCTACTAACTTCCCCCATCGTAGCTGCTGCAGCAATCATGCATTTCATATCTATTACACAGTAAGACTATAATGTATAGCATCACTATTATTTAAATAAATTTTCATTATCTTATGTCTTTAATCCTAGCATAATATACATTTGAGTTTGTAACTCACGTAATTAATAATGCTTGTCTTGAGTGTTGTGGGTATTTGATTTCTTTCGTTTGCTTGTGTTTTTTCTTTAATTTCTTCTCTTTGAATTTAATTAATGGCATGGTATATTTGGAGAAATATATTAATGAAATGATTAAAATTTATGTCACTACTTTTATCCAACTAAAGTAGTAGTTTCCAAAAACTAAAATAGTAGTTTCCAAAAAAAAACTGAAATTTTAGAATTGATATTTTGTGAAAAAACTAATATGTTATTCCAAAATATTAGTTATTCACATGCCATTCTACTAATGTTAATAGATGAAAAAACTAATATGTTATGCCATTCTTCCGCTTAGGGATATCAATAAGTATACAGATTATGTGATCCGTATCGTAAAAGAAGTGTAAGATATGTTAATTATTTTGGTTCGCTCATTCGCTTATCTAGTATGGTTCGTTGTCCACATGGGCTAAGACAGGGTGAGGGAGACTGCTATGTATAATCCTTTTCTGTGAATTTTTCTTCAAATATATCTATAAATTATGATTATGATGTTTCACTTACATCAAAAAATCTTTAATCAGTTCTTAGTTCTATTCGATAACTTAAAATTTAGTTTTCATTGTTTAGTTATATATATTTAGTATGAAATTTCTAGTAAGCTTGTAGTTACAAAATTAGAAATTTTAAATTATAAATATTACATATTTTAAGAAATAAGTTTATAAAATTTATTATTTCTACAAATTTAATTCAATAAAAAAAATATTATTAAAATTTTTTATTTAATTATTTTACATACTATATCTGAAAGCAAATTATAAAATAAATAATTTTTTTTGTAGGTCGATCTACGAATTAAACATCACGCAGAACTAATCAAAGAAATTAACTTGTGTTTCTTATGCGGGACAGCATGCTTACTTTTCTACCATAGGACGGATCAAATATAGGGTAAACATCTTATTTTATAATTTTTATGAAACTTAAATAAATGTTTTTTTTCAACTAAAATACTAGTTATTTCTAAAATTAATAATTTAAAATTATCGAATTCTGTAAAAAAAAAAAATCTCCTTCTGCTACATCCCCTAAGTTTTCTAAAATTATACCTTTTATTTATTTTATCTTCTCCTGAAGTCTTCCTATATATATCTTAATTATGTCTTCCCATTGTTATATAAAGATTAATTATATATACCATATCACCATACGTTAAATATTGATTTGTCTCATAATGTACTTTGTTTTTCCTCATTGAATTTTCTCACCAAATTATTCATTGAAACATTAAATAGTGCACTCTTCATATTCAATTCAATTTTTGTAACATGCTTACGACAGTTTGATTTATTGAAAGAGTAATAAAATTACACTAATTTGTATATATGATCAAATATAAAAATTTATTCCATTCACGTACAAGATTAAACTTCTAATAAAAATTATTTGATATTCTCTTGTATTAGAAAATGTGAGGAAATTAATTTTTGGTGGAATAAAAAAGCAGGCAAATTGATTCTGCATGCGCATATCCATTGACCAAGAAAAAAGAGAGCACAAAAATGATGTTGCACAGACGAGCGATGCTTTCTCCATCACTCCATATTCTCTCAACACTTCCCCAATTTTTTTTTAAATTTCAAATTTATCCTTTTTACTTTTTATTTTTATCAATTTTACTTTTTATTTTTTAAAACCCTAATCTCAATTCTCTCTCACTTACACGTTTCCTTTCACTCTCAACATCAAGCCCCCACCCCACCTCTACTATCACTTTCTCTCTTTCAATTAATTTCTATTTCCGTTAACACAACATTTTTCATTTCATTTCAAATTCCGCGAGATTCACCGAACACCTAGTGATCATCGAAAAGAAGTTCAGCTTCTGCGGCCTAAACGATGATTCAGAGTTTCAAGTTTAAGCATAGATTTTCAAGTTTGGTTATTTAAAGACAAGGAAGTGGAGAAGACATTTTTAGCAGATAATATTATGAATTATGATACTTCAAAACTAATCAGAAGTTATAAATGTTTTAAATTTATACCATGCAGAGAAAGTGAAAATTAAGAGAAAGAGAGAAAGTGATAGTGGGAAGTGGAGGCTTGCTACTGAGAGTGAAAATGAAAGTGAAAGTGAGAGGAGATTCAGATTAGGGTTATAGAAAATAAAAAGTAAAATTGGTAAAAGTAAAAAGGATAAATTTATAATTTAAAAAAATTTGGAAAGGTGTAGGGAGGAGATGGGGTGGTGGAGGGAGCATCACTATGCACAGATTAACTTTGATTTCCTGCTAAATTCATCATCAAAACATTTGACCCGCCTTGATTGAAGCTGAGTGACAAAATTAAAGCCAAAATTTTCCTTTTAAGAGAAGAAACTTATTCCGTCTAAGTTATGTAACATGTTGGTCGTGTTTATGCACACGAGTCATCTTTGCATGTTTCTTTGTTGCTCCAATTGCTTATGGTAGTAATTTTGTATGAAAATTCTAAAGACTTTCGATAAAGAAAATAGTAATAATAATAATAATAATAATATGTGGCTAACTAGAGTTTGGTACATGCATGCACTAATTACCAACTAGAAGGGATGCATCTTAGAAATCTTCTAACTTTTCTTTCCATTTACCTTCTTTTACACGGCGGTATATCATTATTGTATGTCCATGGTCATGGTCACCACCACACACATCATAGTCCAGATTATGTCATCCAATCACATTCAAATCCCATACATAGTGCAAACAATGACAAATGTAGAAAACTGAGTGATTTTTTATGCTTATTTTACTTTTCCTAATCTTATAATATGAAATAAACTAATATTCCAATTTTATTTAGACGAAAAATGCGGACTCGTCTAATAATAGGTACGTATAGACGACAAAAACTTAAGATTTAGATAATCTTTTTTGTTTTTAGTAAGGGAAAAATCACATTTTAAAAAAAAAATGGTAATGCAGTTAAATAATTATGAAAAGTTTTGCTCGGTCAAATTTATGTCTCATAAAAAATATGCTATATAAAATGTAATAAATACTCTGATAAAGAAATTTTAATGAAAATTTTAGTTACATATAGCCACAACAAAAGGTAATAGAAAAACTACATACAAAATACAAAGCTTCGTCCTCCTAACGCATGTTTAATGAAAGTTGTGGAAGTAGTATATAGACTCAACACCACTAAAGCATACACTAATTAAACATTGTTGACTTAATCGGAACCTAATTTCAATTGAGAACGTGTCATACTAAAAAACAACCTTCGTGCGAAATCAGCTTCTTTACATTTCTATCCTCAGCTTCTTTGTGAAATATTAGTGTTTGAAACTTCTTTTTGGATATTTTGGAACATCCAAAATTTTCCAATTAACATATTTAAAAGATAGACCGCAACCTCAGCAGCAAGTAATACTACGGTTTCTTAGTCAAGCACGCATTTCCATTTTGAAAATTCTACCATATATATGTTTGCTTACACAAAATATTGTCGGTTAAAACCCTATAAATACCTGACAAGAGCTCCAACCAGATTCATCAAATAAAATGGAGTTGTGGAAGATTTCATTTGGGATGTTGTGTGTGTTAGGGTTTGTGAGTGTGGCTGATGTAGCCTACGCTCAAAACTCACAAGCTGACTACTTGAACGAACACAACGCTGCAAGGTCACGGGTTGGTGTTGCAAACATTGTTTGGGACAGCACAGTTGCTGCTTTCGCACAAAACTACGCCAATCAACGCAGAGGTGACTGTAAACTGATCCACTCTGGTGGTGGTGGGAAATATGGGGAGAATCTTGCAGGAAGCAGCGGTGACCTAAGTGGGAAGGATGCTGTGAAATTGTGGGTGAATGAGAAATCAAAGTATGATTACAATTCCAACTCTTGTGTTGGTGGAGAGTGCAGACACTACACTCAGGTTGTTTGGAGGAACTCCGTACGCGTTGGATGTGCTAAAGTAAGATGCAACAATGGAGGCACTTTCATCGGTTGCAACTATGATCCCCCTGGCAACTATGTTGGTAGAAGACCCTATTAATCATTTACTTCTCTAAATGTACCGGCTACCACTTTCCACTGCTTCTATATTTCCAATAAATCACTATAGCATGCAAGTTCTGCATCCTGCATGAATTTAGGTCTCCACCTTAGTAAATTCATGTAGTAACTTGTGTTGAAATTATAATAAAATGTTGTTTACTTTATAACTTTTAATCACTGTGTGTCTATAGTTGATTTTAGAAAGAAAAAAAAAATCTTCGATACCATTTGATAGTAAAAGTAAAATGGTCAAAATAAATATTTTTTTGTATTTATAAAGAAAGTGAAAAAGATTTATATTTAGATAATAATAATAAATATACAAAAAGTTTCAATAATATATATATGTTCTACATTATATGGTGATTTTATAAAATTAAAGTGTTATTAAAATATTCTGGTCCTAAATATTATTCCATCTCTTTGAACCAATTATTAAGATGTTGTAGGTAAATCTAAGACTGTCAATTGGAATAAGCAATACACTCTCTGATCCAATATCTCTTTTTGTGTTGAAAGCCCATAAGTTTCATGTTCTTCTTCATTTATAATCAATATAAAATAGGATAATATATGTTAATATATATTCCTTTACAAAATTTTAACACGGCATACTATCATTTTTTATTAAATTTAGAAAATATCAAAAAAAAATAATGAACCAATAAAAAAGTAATAAATATACTATATCAAACTATTATTAAAAAATCTATGTTAAAATATATTTTTTCAATATAAAATATGGAGATTTATTATTTGTTACAAGTCCTTCGTATACACAGTGAAAATAAAAATACTAGATATAAAAATAAAACTAAAGGAATCTTAGCTTTAGTCTTTTTTGAGGTGTACAAATTAATGGAATATCATAGACTTTAGATATATAGACAAGAATATGAATTTTGATAACTTTTTATAATAATTTTTTGACAATTGATTATGTATCATTATTTTATTTATTTTGTTTAAATTAAAAAAAATATTTGAAATGAACCAATCATATACTATTACATGAATTCACAAGATTGGTAGAATGTGGAATTAGATTGAGGAAGAAGTGTCAATAGACCATGAATTTGCTCTTGAGAAAGTCCTAGAGTTGAGGAATGTGACTGTGTCGGAGAATTATTATAAGAAGGAACTACTGTAGAAGAATCTGTTGTAACATTGTGAACTCTTTTGGATTTGAGATCAGGTGGTAATCCATGTATTAGAAAGCAAGTATCAATGGTGTGGTTTGTCCTGCCACAGTGAGTGCATTGTCGAGGTGCACCAAACCTTCCCCTTGAGGAACAAGTCTGAGAACCTTGATAACGAGCCTGAGAACCTTGATATGAAGATCTTCCCCAGCCATAATCATTGGCAGGATAGGGTTTACCTCTGCCATTGAAGGTAGAAAAAGAAGGTTTAGATTGAGAAACTTTTGACGCCATGACTGGAGGTTGAGAAAGAATTCCTGATTGTAATTGTCGCTCATGTTGAATTATCATCGAAAAAATTTTGGGTAAAGAAGACAAGGGATCCATGAGAAGGATCTGAGAGCGAACAACAGAGTAATTATCATTCAAGCCTCTGAGAAAACAAAGAACACAATCATTTTCACCATATTCCTTCATTGTCTTAGAAACAACACAACAAAGAAGCAGAAGATTGGCATTTAGGAATAGGGAGAAAATTGCAAAGTTCATCCCAGAAAATCTTTATTTTAGTGTAATATACAGTAACACTTAGGTCAGATTGATGCATTGAATAAAGATATTGATGCAATTGTGAAATTCGAACAGAATCACCTTGGGAGAAACGATCTTTGAGATCCTGTGCCGCAGCGGCAGAGTCAATCCAAGAAATCCAAACTGTGAAGGCTCTATTGAATGCAAAGTTCAAGATTAAAGACTTAGGCCAACTCAAGTATTTTCTGGGCTTAGAAATTGCAAGATCTCAACAGGGCATTAATTTGTCACAAAGGAAGTATGCTCTAGAGTTACTAGAAGATGTAGGATTGTTGGGATGTTAACCTGTTTCTACTCCCATGCAGCCAGGCACAAAATTTTCCAAAACAGAAGGGAAACCCTATTCAGATGTGCAGGCCTATAGAAGACTTCTTGGCAGGTTACTATATCTAACCAACACAAGACCATATTTATGTTTGGCTGTTAGTACTCTCAGTCAATTTCTTTTCAATCCTTTAGAAGATCACTATACAGCAGCAATAAGAATCCTGAGATATATCAAGAACAATCCAGGACAAGGATTATTCTTTCCCTCCAACACAGAACATGCTCTCAAGGCTTTTAGTGATTCTGATTGGGCTGCTTGCCCTGACACTATAAGGTTTGTTACTGGTTTTAATGTGTTCTATGGTGCATCATTAATCAGTTGGAAATCCAAGAAGCAAGGTATTATATCTAGATCATCAACCGAAGCAAAATATAGAGCTTTATCTTCCACAACATGTGAAATTCAATGGCTTCTGTATTTGCTCCATGATTTGAAACAACGTCTACCACAACCAGTTCCTCTGTTTTGTGACAATCAATCTGCTATACAAATTGCACAGAATCCAACCATGCATGAAAGGACAAAGCATATTGAAATTGATTGTCATCTCATAAGAAATAAAGTTCAAGCTGGTGTAATTAAGCTCATGTCCATTCCTACCTCAGCATAACTTCTTGCAGACATTCATATTAAAGCTTTTGCATTCAGCACAATTTCAATCTTTATTGTCCAAGCTGAGTATTAAGGATATATATGCTGCAACTTGAGAGAATATTGGATTTAATTTATTTTCGGTTTATATATGTGCATTTATGTTCATATATTTATATTTATATTTCGTTTATATATTATTTTAAACAATTATATATATGTAAAATAAGAAATATAATTCATATCTTTTTTATCAATAATATAAAGGGAAAATTTCAAAGATCCACGACATTTTGAGATGAGGAGAGATAAAACAGTAAAAAAAATATATATAAATACAATGTGATGCTATGAAAAAAAGTAAAAAAATATGTCTATTTGTAATTTACCTTTTACAACCGTGTAGACTTGTAGCTTTCTGCCTACTAGGTGTTTTTAAAAACAAAATAAACATTTCTTGTGGTGCTTACGTGGTTCCACTATAACTGAGAAATGTCTTTGCTTATTTTTGTCCATTTTTATTTAAATTGAAATAATAATAAGAATATTATTATTATATAGAGAAACATAATAATATCTTATAAAATGAACAATATCTTAAATATAATAATAAATTCTAAAACAATATCATATCAAATTTAAGATTGAAAGAAACATAAGCCACTTATTGAGGCAGTGACGAGGCGGCTTCTGTTTAATAAGACGAAAATGAATTTCATTATTTTATATTTACTTTTAAAGAAAAAAATTATTTTTTATCTTTATTGGATTATACGTGTATATCGTATCCATATCCATGTTCGTAATATATCTTCTATCGTTTTACTTAATTAAATTTTATAAAAAAAATAAAAATCACGATAAAAAAATATGAATTACAAAATATTTAATATTAAAAAAATGTATTATTATTTTTTGATATCAAATATTTTAAAAATAATTATAATTATAATTATATAACTTCTAAATTAAAATATCAAATAAATTTCAGAAGAACCAAAACATATATTAACTTACTGAAAAACAAATTGATAAAAATTAAAAAATATTTTTAAAACATTATAAAAAACAAATATTGAAATTTAGAAATATTTTAAATGTTTCTTACTTTATTTTTCAGAATTCTAATGAAATATTTTTTTATACGCTAATAAAAATTATATTACAACATTTCAATAAAATTATAAGAAAAACAAAAAAAATTGATAATAATTACAATTAGTATAGAATATGATTTTTCAAACTTTAATTTATATTAGATAATAATAAATACAATATCATTAAATTATTATATTATAATAAATAAAAATGTCTTTTTATAACTATGGTAAAAACTTATGATAATGAGTTAAAGAAAATAATTATATGAAAATAGTCATCAAAATAATATTTTATATGATAAAAATAAATAAATAAAAATATTAAAATAAGTACAAAAATATATACCTCAAAAATAATTTGATATATTATTCAATGAAATTGCATAAATAAAAATAAAAATAAAAATTTAAAGATATGATAAGATGAATTTTTTTTTAACAAACTGATTGCATTATTGAGACACTATAAAAACAGTTTCGTTAAAACAAAAATTCTTCAAATGAGATAAAAAATTAAGGATCAAATAGAATAATATGTTTTTTATATTATCTACTAAATGAAATATTTATGTTAAGTACTTGAAATTAATAGTCAAATATTTTTATGTGAAAAAAATAAATAAAAGTATTAAAAAATATATAGATATTCAATTAAAACATAAAAATTATTTGATTGACTGGAATATAAATGTACAAAATTTATAATAAAATGAAAAATATCCTTAGAGATGTGAGTGAATTTTATGTATAAAATAAGTCAAATAATTAGAAAAAAAAAATTGTGTAGCTAAAGAAAAATAAGTCAGATAGATATATACTTACTCATGTCTAATTGTAAAAAAATAAAGTATTACTAATACTAATACTTAATCAACACCAGACCATATCCCATATCTAATCAATATAAAAATTCTTCATGGAGATTCAATTCCTGAAAGACGAGTTTATTTATAAAATAATCATAAAAAAATAATTTTTTAAATTTGTAAAAATAAAAAAGAGAAATGAAAAATATATCAAGTAAAAAAAAAATTGAATGTCAAAATACAATTTTTTTTTTATATTTATCATCGTGCTGTTCAGTGAATTTTGTTTAAATCAAAATGAATTAGTGTACATATCGGATTATTACAGCTTGTCTAGAAACATCAACTAGTTATTGTCCGGTGTTTTCCTTCAAATTATCTACAAATTGTTTTACTTATACATAAAAATTTGAAAACTTGAAATTAAATCATTGTTTAAAATGAAATCCCAAATAATAAATTAGTTTTAAAATATAATCAAAGTAAAATTATATTATAAAATATTAATTAAAATAAATCAAGTTTTTTAAAAATAAATTTAAATAAAATTATAATTTTTTAATGTTTAGTTATATAGATTTAAATAAAATTAAAAATATATAAACTCAAATTATAACTTTTTCATCATTAATATTTTTCTTTAATTTTAATTTTATCACTTGATTTTAAAAAAAAATCAAATAAATGACTTTTTGTTATCACTTGATTTAGAAATTTTCAAATAACACTAGTGCAGAATTGATCTTTAACGTCACCCCATAGACGTCCGTTCACGAAAACTCCAACGTAAATAATTGACCGGTGGCATAAACGTAAATAATTGAGTAAGAAGACGTCCGTCCTAGAGGGAGCCGGACGTCTATAATATATGGACGTCCGTCCCCCTCCAGGACGGACGTTCAAGAGGCTGATGGGTTCACTACCCTGTCAGCCTCTTGAACGTCCGTCCTGGAGGGGGACGGTCGTCTATTATATATGGACGTCCGTCCCCCTCCAGGACGGACGTTCAAGAGGCTAACAGGGTAGTTGAACCCATCAGCCTCTTGAACGTCCGTCCTGGAGGGGGACGGTCGTCTATTATATATGGACGTCCGTCCCCCTCCAGGACGGACGTTCAAGAGGCTAACAGGGTAGTTGAACCCATCAGCCTCTTGAACGTCCGTCCTGGAGGGGGACGGTCGTCTATTATATGGACGTCCGTCCCCCTCCAGGACGGACGTTCAAGAGACTGACAGCGTAGTACAACCCGTCAGTCTCTTGAACGTCCGTCCTGGAGGGGGACGGACGTCCATATATAATAGACGACCGTCCCCCTCCAGGACGGACGTTCAAGAGGTTGATGGGTTCAACTACCCTGTCAGCCTCTTGAACGTCCGTCCTGAAGGGGGACGGTCGTCTATTATATATGGACGTCCGTCCCCCTCCAGGACGGACGTTCAAGAGGCTAACAGGGTAGTTGAACCCATCAGCCTCTTGAACGTCCGTCCTGGAGGGGGACGGTCGTCTATTATATATGGACGTCCGTCCCCCTCCAGGACGGACGTTCAAGAGACTGACAGCGTAGTACAACCCGTCAGTCTCTTGAACGTCCGTCCTGGAGGGGGACGGACGTCCATATATAATAGACGACCGTCCCCCTCCAGGACGGACGTTCAAGAGGCTAATGGGTTCAACTACCCTGTCAGCCTCTTGAACGTCCGTCCTGAAGGGGGACGGTCGTCTATTATATATGGACGTCCGTCCCCCTTCAGGACGGACGTTCAGGAGGCTGACAGGGTAGTTGGCTGTCAGCCCTTAAACGTCCGTTCTAGAGGGGGCCGGACGTCTACTATATTATAGACGTCCGGCCCCCGCCACAACTGACGTTCAAAAGACGTTTAAAATAAAGATACACACTCCAAAACGCGAACCCGCGAGGAGTTATGCGAACCTTTCCCTCTGCGCCTTGCATTTCCAGGTTGGTTTTTATGTGTTTTGGGTCATTTAATCTTACTTTTGTTCCGATTAAATTGTTCAGTGATGACATATCTTTCATTTGGACCGATTAAAAATTGTTTTCGGTGCATTTTGGTGCAGTTTGTTGCGTGTTCTTGGGCGGCGTTTTTTGGCCTACATTTTTAGGTCGTTTACTCCTCCATCTTCTTCCATTTTCGTTCTGAATCTGTTCTTCAGACGTGTTGCAGTGCACAAACAAACGTTCAAACCCGTAATCCTAAATAACCCTAACCCGTAATCCTAAATAACCCTAAATAAGCCGTCTAATAAAGCTCTTTCTGCAGTAGTATATAGACGTCCGAGAGGTCACAGCGGACGTCTATATAGACATCCGGCCTGACACAGCAGACGTCCATATAGACGTCCGGCCGGACACAGCGGACGTCCATATAGACGTCCGGCCTGACACAGCGGACGTCTATATAGACGTCCGGGCTGACACAACGGACGTGTACATAGACGTCACCCGCATAGACGTCCGTTGGAGGTCGGACGTTAAAAGGCCTAAAGAACGGACGTCTATGCCCCTTTCTGCACTAGTGTAAACAACTTTTTGTTATCACTTGATTCAAATAAGACCTTGATAATTCATTTAAAAAATTTAAAAATTACTTAATATTCAAATAAATGACCTTTTGTTATCATCAAATCAAGTGATTTATTCCAAAAGTCATAAATATGTTACTTTTGTGGGTATGGCCAGGGAAGACCGAGTCCACATAACTTCACATACACATATAATAGTAAGAAGTGTGAGAACATGGTCATATAATTTTTGTTAAATAAATGCCTACAAAATTTGTTGTAAGGATATTTTATTCAAATATAGTTTTATTCATATAATGAAGTGGTGGTATTTTGATACGATTTTAAAGTTAAATTTAATGAAATTATTTAGATTTTTTTTATAAAATTGTGTCAATACGACATAATTTGTCGAACTTCAAATATTTTTTTAAAATTATATTATCTTTATAATTTCAAAAGCAAATTATCTCAAATTAGTACAAAAAAAGTAGAGATGAAAAAAAAATATGTTGTGCCAGTGCTTTTAAATATGAAAAATTATATTTTGATGCCATCTTACAAACAAAATCCTATTTCACAAGTTAGTTTTATAATGTAACAATAAATATTAATATTTTAATTAAAAAAATGAAAATATATGATTAAAATATGAAAATAATAAATTTTTTTAAGGTGTCAAAATATAAATGCTTTTAAATATATTGTGAGAGCAAAGAATAAAAATTAAATATTAAAATATTTTAGTGTACTGCTATTTCTACGAGTAAGTATAAAGCTCGTTTGATTGGTTAGCCTTACCTGGTCCAACAATCCGGATTAGTAAAACCACTTAGAAAAATAAAATAAAAGGATAAGCAGAAACAGTGACATCAATAATTTTCATATGAGAAATCTGCATCTAATTATGCATTTTTAATGTAGAATGTCAAAATGTAGCAGTATAATTAATTAATGTTCTAGAGTCATAGTGTTTATGAGAAAAATCAAATATACTTCTGGGAAATTTCAATGCATGAATGAGTTTATTAACTGAAATTCTGACGGAGTCAAGGTGTTTGGAAAGTCTTCGCTATGACTAGGAAAATACAATACACAGCAACTTATTCCCATGTTGCTTTTGGCAAGCACGTCATGATATTAATTCTTGATCTTTGAGATTTCAATAGAGGCAAACTTCTGCAGAAAGTGAAAACTTAAATATGAACCATGCCTCAATTTGTCCATTTTGCTAGTTCTGTTGTACTCCTATGTGTCTACAAAAATGAAGCCTACCTCAAGAAATTATTATCCTCTTGTTTTCTTTGGGTCATTATTCTGTCTCTTTATGGCCAGATTTGGTGCTGAAAGTGACATCTATTGCTTGCAAACTATCAAGAACATGGACACTTCTGATCTCTTATCTAGCTGGGATTTCGAGAGCAACACCGAGCGTGGCATATGCAGATTCAGCGGTGTTGAATGCAGCAGCAACTATGTGGAAGATAGAGTAATCGGTATATGGCTATCTAACATGGGGCTGAAGGGTCAGTTTCCTCGTTGCATCGAAGATTTCATATGGTTGCAGACTCTGATCCTCTCACACAACGACCTTTCTGGATATATCCCAAACGATATATCAGCCAAGCTGCCATATCTGACCACACTTGATCTCTCAAATAACTATTTCTCTGGTGAAATTCCAAAGGGTATTGCCAATTTGTCAGGCTTAATTACCCTTCTACTTGATGGCAACCGGTTAACAGGCCAAATCCCACAAGATCTTGGGTTGCTTCCCAGGCTGAGAGATTTCAGTGTTGCAAATAACTTGTTGGAAGGGTCAGTGCCTGTTTTTGTGAACAATCTTAATGTGAGTTTGAGCTATGCAAATAATAGTGGACTCTGTGGGGGAATACTAGGAAACTGTGATGAGAGCTTGTTTGGTAGATCGTTCTGGTATAGTTTTATTGTTGCTTTTGCTTGCTCAGCTACTTCTGTTCTAGTTTCTTTCATGTACTATTATGCACCTTGGACAGAATTCAAAAAGAGGAGGAGTAACGCTATTCATCCCCTAGTCAAGAAGCAGAACACTGAACAAGAAGCTGAATTGCTACCACTGGCCTTTCATGAGCAAGGAAGCAAAGAGGTTCTCTCTCTCTCTCTCTCTCTCTCTCTCTCTCTCTCTTCAGTTGTGTGAGCCGACTATATTTGATATCAAACAAAGTCACAAATATTAAATGAACAAATGTTCAAGTTATTTAAAAAAAAAACCACAAAGATTGGAAACACTATTCTGTTGTCTCGATCACACCACTTTTCTTATAATTAAGAAATTCTAAGTTGCAGTTTGTCTCTTATATCAAAGTCATATATATGTATTACATATTTACCTTCAAAATTTAACTGTCATGCATGATACGGGCTGATGTATAGTGTTACATTCCATCATCTACAGCTATCAATATTGTTGGAGAGATTTATTTCTAGAATGAGCTTCAAGGAATTATGCAAGGCAACCGATTACTTTTGCATTGATAACGTGTTGGGGATAGGAAAGACAGGGATTATGTACAAGGCAAAGGTATCAAATAGTTGTATTCTGGCAGTTAAGAGACTGTATGATGCTGATAAGTACAAGTGGAAATTCTTACTTGAAATAATGATTCCGAGAAGACACAGGCACAGAAACATAGTTCTACCGCATGGATTCTGCATAGAGAAACATGAAAGGGTTTTGGTGTATGAGTACATCTCTAATGGAAGACTCAGTGATTGGTTACAATCTGACGAGGGACATCAACCAACAAAATTAGAATGGCCCGAGAGGATTCACATTGCACTTGGGATTGCAAGAGGTTTATCTTGGCTCCACAAAAGATGCAACATAGTCCACCTCAATTTAGATTCGGAGTGTGTCTTGCTGGACAAGTACTTTGAGCCAAAAATTTCGAATTTTGGCAAGGCGAAATTCCTAAACCAGACTGTTGAAGATCATGTGAGGATGAAATTCTTTTTGGTTGATAGACTTGGAGTGAAGGGTTATGCTGAGAAGGATGTCTATGATTTTGGAATAGGAAAACGTTTCTTCAACAACAGATTTTTGACAACAATTTGACAACAACACGTGTCTCACTGTCATTGGTTGTTTTTATTAAATTTTGTTTAAAGATTCATTTTGTTTTGGAGGGCATTTTTGGAATAATTTTCAAAAACTTTTTGGCGCTTTTCAGAAACCCTACTCTCTTTCCCCCTTTTCGAAACTCTCTCTCCCCCTTTTCGAAACTTTCTCTCCCCCTTCACCGAAAAATCCTTCAAAACTCTATCTCCGTCATTGAAGTTCCTTCCTTTGAAACTCTCTCTGTCATTGAAGTGGTGTCTCTGTCCACCGTTGTTCGTCCGTCGCTTGGGTCCACCAATGTCTTTGGAGGAAGTCGTCTCTCTCTCTCTCTACGCCATTGAAGTGCTTTCTGTGCGCCATTTCTCCAAAGCTCTCGTTTTTCCGCTAGCACCGTTGTTCCTTCGCCATTTCTCCAGAACCTTACCTCTCAACTTATAAACACCCTTCGTGGGTCTTCCATCTACATAGGACTCGCCAAAGTTGAAATTGCTTGTTGTGAACGCCTTAAACCATCACCAACAGGGGGGATCAATCCAAAAAACCTTGAAAACACAGTCGTCAGGACTGTTGGGGAGTGCTTCGGCCATGTCTGGGTAGCACTCCTCAAGTTTTGGTACAAAAGGGGATTTTTCCACTGGTAATCGATTACCAGCTCCCTGTAATCGATTACAACAACATCAGTCCTGTGTCAATGGTGACGAACAAACAATGATCATGCACCTCACCTCAGTTGGAGAAAACCACCTAAATGGACATTTTTTTTGAAGAAATCAATGACTTAACCTCATTATTGGTGCAGGGAGCACACCCAATAACGTTTAACTCACTCACCCATCTCAAAAAATGAAAAATTCAACAAAAATAGAGAATGGGGAGCAGTGTTCATCTAGCTGGGGAGTACAGTTGAAGTTTCTGTACAAATTACCCTTTTTCCTCTTGTAATCGATTACCGGGGTCTTGTAATCGATTACCAGAGGAAAAAGCGTAATTTGTACAAAAACATCAACGATACTCCCCATCTAGATTAACACTGCTCCCCAACTCTGTTTTTCTGAACTTTGCTACTTGTTTTGTTCTTAACTTTCTCCACCGAACTCCAAATGACTTGATTCTTGTTTTGTTGGAATCTAGACTCAAAGAGCTTTCCAACAACACAAGAAGCAACGCATTTGGAGTTCGGTGGAGAAAGTTATGAGCAAAACAACCAGCAAAGGTCAGAGGTGGTAGAAATATATAAAATGTTAACTTTAAGGAATTAACTGCACCTACTCAGGTGTCCAAAAATTATACATTAGTAGTAATTGGAAAGATATTTGAGTCTATGTTCTAATAAAAAAAGAATCACATCATTTGGAGGTCTGTGGAAAAAGTTATGATTAAAATAGTCAGCAAAGGTCAAAGTTGACAGCATGGGTTATGCACCTCACCTCAATTGGAGAAAACCACCTAAATGTACATTTTTATTTTGAAGAAATCAATGACCTAACCTCATTATTGGTGCAGAGAGCTCACCCAATAACGTTTAACTCACTCACCCATCTCAAAAAATGAAAAATTCAACAAAAATAGAGAATGGAGAGCAGTGTTCATCTAGCTGGGGAGTACAGTTGAAGTTTCTGTACAAATTACCCTTTTTCCTCTAGTAATCGATTACAGGGGTCTTGTAATCGATTACCAAAGGAAAAAGGGTAATTTCTACAAAAACATCAATGGTACTCCCCATCTAGATGAACACTGCTCCCCAACTTTGTTTTTCTGAACTTTGCTACTTGTTTTGTTCTTAACTTTCTCCACCGAATTCCAAATGACTTGATTCTTGTTTTGTTGGAATCTAGACTCAAAGAGCTTTCCAACAAAACAAGAATCAACACATTTCGAGTTCGGTGGAGAAAGTTATGAGCAAAACAACCAGCAAAGGTCAGAGGTGATAGAAATATATAAAACGTTAACTTTAAGGAATTAACTGCACCTACTCAGGTGTCCAAAAATTATAAATTAGTAGTCATTGGAAAGATATTTGAGTCTACTTTCTAATAAAAAAAGAATCACATCATTTGGAGGTCTCTGGAAAAAATTATGATTAAAATAGTAAGCAAAGGTCAAAGTTGACAGCATGGGTTATGCACCTCACCTCAATTGGAGAAAACCACTTAAATGGACATTTTTATTTTGAAGAAATCAATGACCTAATCTCATTATTGGTGCACGGAGCACACCCAATAACATTTAACTCACTCACCCATCTCAAAAAATGAAAAATTTAACAAAAATAGAGCATGGGGAGTACTGTTCATCCAGGTGGGGAATACAGTTGAAGTTTTTGTACAAATGACAATTTTTTCTCTGGTAATCGATTACAAGACCCCTGTAATCGATTACTAGAGAAAAAATTGTCATTTGTACAGAAACTTCAACTGTACTCCCCAGCTGGATGAACAACACTCCCCAGGGTCATTTTTTTGTTCCTATGGGTGATTTTTTTCTATTTTTGTCTCTGTAATTGATTGTCAGGGGCTTTTATAGGTGTTTAGACCAAGGTAGTTCAACTGGACTCCCCATGATGGTTTTGTCTGTGTTTTTAGTGACTTTTTCCAATTTTTGAGATGGTTGAGTGAGTTTAATGGTCATGTGTATCAAATCCATTAACATTCCATGATGAGAACATATTTTGGTTCAATCCATATTAACATTGAAAAAACATGTTGTGAATTGGAAATGTTCGATACAATTCATTACAATAATTTTTTAAAATATTAACGTCAACATGATTGGAAAGTGGACATTCCATAATTTTATCAAGTAGACATTCCTCTCCTCATGAGTCAATCTTCCATTCAAAACATCAACAAACTTGGTTTTGGAAGAATGTTGCACACACAACTGCATAAAAAAAATTCATGTTAGAACAATCCAAAAAATAATTAACAAAACAAGAAACACAAATTGGCAAAGAGGAAATGGGAAAGGCTAAATGGAAAATGGGAAAGAGGAAGTGGAAAATGGGAAAGGGAAAACGCGAAAGGGGAAAAGGAATAGTGGAGATATCTTGCTCTCATCACCGAAGTCACCGGAGTTTTCCATTTCCCACAACAAAATCAATATAAAGGAGAACATGTTTCTTGCTGGGTTGCTTCGCCGAAGAAGATGAAGCTAAAATAAAGATAAACGAGAGAGAAAAAAGAAAGCTTGAAGGGAAAAAGGAGAGAGCTTGAAGAGAGAAAGGAGAAGGCTTGAAGAGAGAAATGAGTGAGCTTTAAGAGAGAAAGGAGAAAGCTTGAAGAGAGAAAGGAGAGGGAACGATGAAAGAGGTTAGAGAGAGGATGAAAATGGAGTAAGGGAAAAGAAAAAAAGGGGAAAGGGAAAATGAGAAATGAAAAATAGGAAACGGAAAATGGAAAGGGAAAAGAAAATACCTTGTTACTGGAGCTTTCCATTGCTTCACCGGAGTCTCGCCGGAGAAGATGAAGCTTGCTTCGTGAGAGAGAAAGAGAGAAAGGAGAGAAAACACACACAAAATGAAAACCAAAATGCAACAGTGGAGGAGAATGAAAACAAAACTGAGAGGGACATTTTTGGAAGCCAAATTCATTGTCAACTTTAACGAAAAAAAAAATATTTTAAATGAACCAATAGCCTTTTGACACGTAACGTTGTCAATTTTTTGTCAAAATTGCGTTGTTAGAATATCGCGATCCTTTGGAATAATCCTTTTTGAACTTTTAACGGGGAAAAGACTAAGTCCATCCACTGATTCTTCTGACAGTATTAATGGCCATTTGATGAAGTATATCAGTAAGAACTTCTTCACTGATCCTGCTGACTTTTATGATGCCATTGACGATTCTATAATGGGGAAGGGTTTTGATGATAAAATCCTACGTCTTCTTGAAGTTGCATGTGACTGTGTTAAGACATCTCTAAAGCAAAGGCCAAAGATGGTTGATATTCACCAAACTATAAGAGCTATGTGGGAGGGCTACAAACCCTGCTTTCATTCTGAAAGTCTGACAGTAAAAATAAAATAAAATAAATTATATATATATCAGACTAATCTCAGTTCTTAATCAGATACGTAAGATCTCAAATAAATCCATGAAGGTGTGAGAGGACGGAAAACTGAGATGACTTTTTCATTGTTTACGTAAATTACAAGTCTTCTATATTTTAAAACTTACAACTAGTTTAGCATGAGTGCTAGAGAAATAGTAAGGAAATTAAAACCGCTGCTAAAACGATAATTAAGAGCCTCAATGATACAGATAACTAATTTTAATGAAAACAACTTTGGCTCTAATTACAATTCTTCTTAGTATTTATAATATTAAAATATAGCAGTGGCTGATGTTGTAGCCATAGAGTGGGCCAGCGTGGCGAAAATTCAAATTGAAGTTCTAGAAAATTGGTACGAGGTTTTATCCACTTTATTTATTAAGGAGAAATCAAAACTATGAAACTATCATCGCGATAATTTGGAATTTGGCTGATAAAACTGACTAAGAAATTACAATGTAGCACTTCAAAAGTGAAAGCCAATTAAACTTATTTTTTTTATATTTTTTACATGCATGCCATAATATTTATAACATTGAGGGTGATAACCTTAATTATTGGTTAATTTATTAAGATTCCTGCACTCCATCAAATTTTTTCAACCACCCTATATTTTGGATGGATGAGAAATTTGATAGGGGTGTAGAAAGCAATCGCCTTTGATAAAACGGTGATTTGAGCCTGTTTTAATGACGGATTAGAAATTTTGTCTCGTTAGAGGTTGGGTTTGCGGACGGGAGTTGCTCCCTCCACCACCATCCTACACTTTTTCCATCTCCCCATATTATTTTAAATACAATTATATCCTTAAGTTAAAAAGATTTTTACTTTTACCGTATTTTAAATAATTTGAAACCCTAATTTTACTTTCCCAGCACCCATTCACGGAACTCTCTTCCCCTTTTCCATTTTCGTTTCACCTCCCCACCTCCGGCACTTCCATTCCTTTTTCTTCCCAGTTTTTTTTTTTGTTTGAAAGCTTCCATTGTCGCCGTGGTGTGAAGGAGCGTCGCCACCGTGGTGTGGAGGAACATCCAGAGCATCAACCAGCGTGTGGAAGTATACATCAATGGAGATCTAACCTAATAAAACAAACTCTAAAATAAAAAACGTAACCTTTAAACGGTGAATCCTTCAACGGATGTCAACATCCGTTTAAGGTAAAACGTATGTCGACATCCGTTTTTCCTTAAACGAATGTTGACATCCGTTTTTACTTAAACGGATATTGACATCCGTTTTTTCCTTAAACGGATGTTGACATCCGTTTTTTCCTTAAACGGATGTTGACATCCGTTTTTTCCTTAAACGGATGTTGACATCCGTTGAAGGATGTCACCTCCGTTTAAAGGTTACGTTTTTTATTTTAGGGTTTTATTTCAAGGTTTATTCGAATACGAGGAAACACTCCACATACTGCACCACTCCACGCACTGCACCACAAGAGGGAGACTGCTTAATAATTCTTTCCACCACCACCAACCTTTGCAACTTGTAGTATCTTACAACGATGAAAGAAAGAGAGAAAGAAATATAATGTTAAAATGAAAGAAAAATATTTTACTCATGTACGGGACTAGAATAGATTATTAATGAAATAGGTTGTGAATGGGTAAAATAAAAAAATAATAACCCTAAAAAAAAATTTACTGAGGGACAAAATAGTAAAGGGGAGGTGGAGGGAGAAATGTGTGGTGGTGGAGGGAGCAATACCCTTTGCGGACTGATCCTTTATATTTTTTTTATTTAAAAATACGTGGTCCTCCACTTTGGTACCAAAATTCTAGTGGCTGTTTTATCTTATACCTCTAATGATTTTATCCTGAATCTCCAATTTCCGAAAAATATTCTAATTTCGAGAATTGATTTGAACATGGTTACACTAAAATAAAGGCATTCCAAAATGTTGCCATGGATAAATTATAAAAGATTTAATTAATTATAATAATAGATTAAAGTGATTCCACTAGTCTCCATCATTTTAAACTTAGACAGTAATACGAAGTTCTTTCGTAAACCTCCCAAAGAATCAAACTTGAAATCACTACAAAGCAACCTTGACCACTTATCTATTATTTGAAATCTTTCCCTCTAAGATGACGTTGTTTTTGGGAATACAAATGCAAACCATAGGACAAGGATGTTGTAATCACAAATCTTTGCTTTGTACGATCATCGGGTATGGTGATCATTTCAAAATCTTTGCTTTGTACCATCGTCGGGTAATCACAGGACAAGATGATACACAAGAAATGTGGCAAGATTTGATCAAAAAGCCGTCCAACCCTGCCCCTGAGCTGCTGGGTTGGGTGGCAAGGTTAGCATCCCCTCGTCGCCACTTACCCAAAGGCAAGACATTGCTTTCTTTGACACTGAGACAAGAACTGCTGAGGTAATTGGAAGAATGTCTGCCGAAACCATTCTCATTCAAGATTCCATTGGAGAAAAGGTATATCATACTCAAGATAATCTTAGCTGTTATTTTGTGTCATGATCTGCGAGCATTACATTAACTAGTCTAAAAAATTTTAACAGTGATAATAAGGATTCAAAAACACTGGTAATGAGCTGTTGTTTGTGTAAAAGCAGTTTTGATCCATTTTCTATATCTTATTAAGGTCCATTTTCAGTGACATCTTGGAACAAGATATTCACATGCTTGAGTTAATCAAGGATGTCGATGGTACTTGTTCTCAGATTCTTCGCCTACAGGAAGGAGATAAGGAATCGAAGGTAATCAAGCAACAATGTTAATTTAGATAGTCACAGATCTTCCACCCAGAAATAAGTTTCAATGAAAGGTTCATCGGGTAGACACTCCCATAAGGAATCGAAGGTAATCAAGCAACAATGTTAATTTAGATAGTCACAGATCTTCCACCCAGAAATAAGTTTCAATGAAAGGTTCATCGGGTAGACACTCCCAGTCACATAGCTTTGCTCTTTCTCCTTCTCGTCGAAGTGGGGGTACATGAGTCTATAGAGAGAAGATGTTTGACCTAAGAAGCCAATAAAGAATTCTTTGAGACGTTTGACCTACTTAACAAGCCTGAAGTTCCTGTCCTAGTTCTCGGATACATTGCTGCGATTATACTTATACAAGGTCTTGTGGTCCCTATGCTTGGCTTCTTGTTTTACTCATCAATATCTATGTTCTTTGAACCTCCAGAAAAAACAGTGGAAAGATTCTAGGTTCTGGACATTCTACACGACGGTTTGAGTTCAGTTACCCTTGTGGCCTTGATTGTGCAAAATTACTTCGTTAGCATTGCTGCGGGAAAATGAGTAGAAAGAATTCATTCACTAACATTTGAAAAGGTTGTGCATCAAGAAATCAGTTGGTTTGATGATCCTGCAAATTCAAGATATTTTTAGCAAGATATTTTAATTATCATGTTTTGCAGTTTCTTATACCGATCAACTAAGGAAACCATTCACTTTCCTGTGGTGGAGTTAGTGCAAGGTTGTTTACTGATTCTTCAACAGTGAAAAGTCTAGCTGGTGACACATTGGCTCTCATTGTGCAAAACTTATCAACAGTAATGGTTGGTCTAGTTGTATCAGTCAATGCTAATTGGATTTTTGTTTTCAAAATTCAGGCTTTCACCCTTGGTCCTATTGCAAGGATTTCTTCAGATGAAGTTTCTTAAAGGATTCAGTGCAGATCCAAGGTTAGTGTTCCTTTCGATTTGTTTAAAATTATGCATTATGGAATATGAATGGACATTAAGAGAATCTTGTCAGCTGTATAGGTAAAGCGTGAAGGGGCAAGTCAGGTGGCAAATGATGCTGTTGGTAGCATCAGAACCATAGCAACATTTGTGCTTAATCAAAGATAATGGACGTGTACAGGAAGAAATGTCTAGAGCCGGAAAAACAAGGGGTTCACTTGGGGCTTGTGAATGGTGCAGGATTTGCTTTCTCTACTCTGGCTCTGTAATGCAGAAATGCTACCTTTTTCTATATTGGATCGGTTCTCGTGCAACATGGGAAAGTAACTTTTCCAGAGGTTTTCAAGGTGAAATGGGTCAACCAAAAACCTTATGCTCCCTCTTTATATGATGTTTCATTTGATCTAGTTCTCACCACAAAATTTTAGCATCTCTTTTTTTGTTTAACAATCACAGGGATCGGCATTTCCCTGACTAGTGCCTTCGCCCCTGACACCAATAAAGCCAAAGATTCCGCAGCTTCAATATTTAACATTCTTGATACTACACCTACCATTGACTCCAGCAGCAATGAGGGTAGAAACACTAGAAGCCATTGTTGGTGATAACGAACTTCAAAACATCAGTTTCAATTACCCAACTAGATCTCATTCAAATTTTCAAATATTCTAGTAATTCATCTTTTGGGCTGTACAAATAAACTTTCTTTGAGAAATGTGATGTAGTTACATTGTTTAGTTGGAGAAAGTGGCAGTGGAAAATCAGAAGTGATCAGCCTCTTAGATGGAGTGGATATAGAACTGTTTAGACCATAAGCTGGTTGAGGTAGAAAAAAATGGATTTGGTTGGTCAAGAACCTATTGTTTTCACTGAAAGCATTCGTGCCAACGTAGCTTATGGCAAAGAGGGAATTGCTTTGCCTTGCTGCAGAGAGAATGTGCAGGCAGCTAAAGCATCCAATGCACACCTATGTACTCTTCTTGAAAACAATTGATACTATCTTCAATCCAAAATCTTAAGAATAATAGATTTATGAATGTTTCTTTTACTCGACTTTTTCATCTCTATTCGATATTTGTGAGAGAGTTAGACTTACACTTAGTTTTTAAAAGAGTTATGCCGAAAGACTCCAAAATCCTCTTGTTTGATGAGGCAACTAGTGTACTTGATGTTGCTGAGTCAAAGAATGAAGTTCAAGAGATATTAGATAGAACGAGTGTAAACAGAAGCTCACGGTCTTACAACAATCAAAGGTGCTGATGTAATAGCTGTAACGAAAAATAGGAGTTATCGAAAAGGAAAAACACGGTGGGTTGATGAAGATTACTGATGGAGCCTATGCGTCATTTGTTGCTCTAAAAATGAGTGCATTGGTAATTTCCTATCCAGCACCATTGCTTAGAAAACGGTTCTTATAATGAAAGTTCTTAGAGACTTCATTTTATCCCTATATTGAGTTCTTGTACTAATAAAAGTAAAGCATGTCTATTTTAGAAAAGAGTAGTGATGTTTTATAATGCTACAAATTCATAGTCAGTTAGAAATTTTGCATGTTATGCGAAGAACACAAATTAGCTAATATGTAAATTGAAAAATAAAAATAGTTTGTGATAATGAAAATGTATGATCGCAATATTAGTCTCAACCCTCAAATAAAGAGACAAACAAATAAACTAATAATAAGGGAGGCATACAGAATAAGAGAAGTTTTGCAGCACATATACATGTGTACTCCTAAAACATCTGTCAAAAAAACAAAACCCACAGAAGAAGTAATGAAAATTGAATTAAATAATCACCTGTTGCAAATTCTTGACATTCTAAACGAACTTATATATAATAAAGGTCATATCATACTTAGAAAAACACCAAAAGGGCAGCCGAGACAGCAAGAGTCAAGCCAATTATTAATGATGTGCAAGAAAAGGGCCTCCAAGCAGCTGTACCACAAAGCAAGGCTATATATTAAAATCCATTCCTTTCATTATTAGACATGACAAGGAAACTAAGTCTACCCATATAACCATGTCTTAATTTCTAATCAGTAGGATAAACGGTTTTAGTAGTGAAACAACTTCAAAGACAAAACTCAAGATATATTTCAGGTGTTTCTAGTGTTGTCTCCAACAAGAATTAGAGTTTCATGACTCATCTACCTAATAAAAGTTATCAATAAAGGGCATTATAGATTATCTAAGTAAAACTTTAATTCTGATGAAAGAACAAAATAAAATTCTTAAGTAGTTCTGTTCTAATTTCAAAGGCTAAAAAAGTAAGCAAGTGTCAAAGGACTCACCACTTAGAAGTGTAGAGCCATTAGAATAAAACTGATAGTCATTGTACCACATAAAGCAATTAGATCCATAAATTTCCCATCTTCTTTTGTTTCCAATGACAGTTCTGAAAGTGAGCAACTGAGCATCCAAGCATCTTCTGCAATCCTCCCTATTGATATCTCTGGTGCATTGAGCCATGCCATACCTCTTCCCACTTTTACTTGTATTCAGTACTGCTGTATGGAACATGAATGACTTGTCTGGAGCCTCAGCTGCCACTCTATTCATGAAGGGAAGGCCTTCTGAGACCACAGACGGCTCATCAAAGTCAGTTTCATTTGTCACTGTCACACCTGTCTGCTGCATATCTCCGAAGAAGCTCTCATTTGAATACCGTAGGAAACACCATCTAAACCAAATTGTAACATCATTCCTCATAGGACAATCATTTGGGGCTTCTCTGGTGGAATTAAGGGTGCAATCAGAACAATTGCTAGCAGATATGTCCCCTCTACATAACACTGTACCATAAACCCTGTTGGCCTTTTCTCCTACAACGTTTTGGTAAAAACCATGGTGTTCCACTACATTAGATACAAGAGAGTCCAACAAACTTCTCAGATTGGTCTGGAATGTGCTATCACTGTCAGAATAATCAGCTTCTGAGCATTGAGAACCTGATTTCATGTTGGTATCAGCAAGGCAAAAGGTATTTGGAAAGAGAAAAAGAAAGAAGATAGCACATGCCACAACCAAGTACAATATCTGCATCTCTTTGTAATCCTTTCTGTGGCAGACGAGGATGATCAGAAGCAATGAGAGTGTGTCACCAACCTTGCAAAATATTGAACTTTTATCCGTTGGCATAATATTGACCTTTTAAAAAACAGTTTTTTTAAGTGCAAGTGTGCAAAGTCAACTCCTGAGTGACAAGCAAATGATCATGTATAAAGTTGTACGCGACAATTTATTACAAGGCAATAATTTCTTAAACCTTTGTTTAGTGATTAACTAATCTATACTTATGAACCTCGGAAACACAAACTAAACGTTAATTAAGTAGTTGAATTTGTGGTGGATATCCATTCAGATTAGATTATTACAATCAAGATTAAGGAAGTCTCAAACAAATCACAATCTAATTCTTGAACCATGTCTTGATTCGAGTAGAATTTTTAGTGGAGTCAGAAACTTTGGCACTAAGTTCCAGAATTTGGGAGATATATCATTTGCTAAAAGAACGAGTGGAATTAACATTAGTATTGTTTTCGTATTAATTAAAGTAGTAATTTGTTCAGACAAGGTAAATATTATATGAAAGTTTTTACATGTATAAAACATTAGCATTTGGATAAACATTGTGAAAAGGAGCATTCCACTTTGGCTAGAAATGATGTTATTGGTGACTCTAATGAGTAATAGTTCCGATTTCTAATCAATGAGATTTCTTTCCTAAAACTCATTAGATAATGAAAAGATGTGCAACGGCACGCTCGTCAATTTTTATTTTTGAGTTGACGGAAAGAAACAATGGAAAGTAATTAGATACAACGTTGTCAACCATATAATCCACTTTCGATATTATTAAAGAGAAATCTTTATTATTTATGTAAGAAAGTGTATAACAGGTCTCATTACAATCATAGAGAAAGATAAAACACTAAAATGTCATTGTTTTAAGATGAATTTAACTTCAAAAACACCTATACAGCTTTCCTTTTTGTGGGTTGGATTACTCTGTTTAAGAGCCCAAAAATGTCTGTCATGGTAGCCCAAAAGGCCCCAAAGGTCTCAAAGTCCACAATATGAATTATGCTATTTTTTTTCCTATAACATTTCCTAATAATTCTATCAATTAAGGAAACACTAAAAATATTAATTATTAATTAAGATGTAAATTTTTTAATTTATATTTTTAATAAATATATTCCATTTCGTATTCTTTTCCGTAAGTATTTTATTTAAATATGGTATTTTAACAAGTTTTTAGTCCAAGTTTATCAAATAACTGTAATGGTTTACCGGGTTGTCAAACTCAAAAAAACAAAATTAATATAAATATATTTTACCTATTAAAATTTGAAACTCAAGAATTTAAATAAAATCACTGAAGATTCAATTCTTAAAATTATAAAACTTTATCTATTATAAAATAGTTTTAAAAACTATAACTGCGTAATTGGATAACATAATGATCTTTACTGAACAATAATTAAAATTTCAACTTCGTAATGAAGAAAAAAAAAGTACCAAAACACAATAATAAAGTATGGTAATATAATTGCGGTAAATAAGATCAAATTACGTTTTTATAAAACAAAAAAATTACAGAGCATTATATTTACGTTATATATTTACTTAATATAAAATTTAAACTCACTCTAATCAAAACATGTTTATAGATTTCCAAGTTTCATAAAATATAAATTCTTATCATTCATAAATTACACTAAAATATTTAAATTATTATTGATTTGATGTGGGTGAAGAATAGGAGTGATGTATTTGAAAAACATTGATGTTAAAGACACAGGATAGACTCGAACTATGTAAAGGAAATAGAATTATGTACTTTCTTTAATAAATTAAAAGCATCTTCAACATTTTGAATAAACAGTTTAATTATTGCAACATGATGTGACCCACCAATATTCTTTGATCTTATCAGATTCTTGGCACCTGTTACAGTTTTATATATATTAATATTCTGAGTATGGTGAATATTTTTTAATCCATGGTTGCTTCATCAACATATTTATTGTTGATTGAACTTAATTGTAGTCTTAAAATAAAATTAATTAGTGGTTTTGCTAATTCATAATAATGAGTCTCAATTAATTCAGATAAGTTTTCTCTAGTTAGTATATTTAATCTGTAAAGTTGAAATCTCAAATTTTATATAAGATAAACATAACTTTTTAGTTTTTAAGTTAAGTGATGTTGATATATGATGCTCTTGATTAAAGTAGGATGGTTCTGGCTTTCCAAGTTTTGGCATCATATGATTAAGATATTATTACTTTCTATATTTTGAGATCAAAGTATAATGTTGATTATATAAGGACAATCTATAAGTATAAGACATTTGTCAAACAAGAACAAAAACTGTCGAGTCACCAAGCAATGTAAAAATGTATGGAAATTGGCCACTTTGGAAATATGTTTCCATGCCTGCACACTAATCATTCTGACAAGCATATATTATATTATAATATCGATGGGTCGATTAGATTGTATATACATCTAGATGTTAATGGATAATTTATTTTTTTAAAAAATTTAAAATATTCTGTAATAAAATATATGAATTAAATCACGTTTTCACTGTCAAGTTATAACAGTAACACATATCAGTATATCACTGATGTTATTATGTTATTCTACTTCTTTCACGAATCTTCATATTTAAAAAAAAATAAAAGATTTTAAAAATCACGAATTGACATAACATTATTAATAAAAAAATTCAAATTACATCAAATTTTAAAAAAATCAAATAAAATTTATTAAAATTTGAGAACGTTTATATTTTTTATTCAATATAGTAAATATTATGTATGAAAATTATTTTTTTTATATTAAATATACACGTAGAAGAAATATATATTAAGATCAAAATACAAGTAAATAATAATAACAAATTAATTAAAATTAAAAAATAAAAATAATATGTTTAAACCTTTTTAAATAAATATAAAAATTAATTGAGAGTTTAAACCTTTAATTCTTATCTTTTCTTGAATTTCATACATATTTTCTATTTTTAAACATATATTTATTACCTATTTTACCCTTAAAATTTGTTTGGTAGCTCATAAGGTGAAACTTGCTCTATCATTAAATCTAATCACAAAATTTAACTTGTAAGTATTATTATAAAAAAAACAAAATCAGTTAGATTTTATTCAATATTTATGAAATACATACAAGTCAAAACAAATTAATTATATTAATTCAAGCATGTCAGTTCAAAATTTAAAATTTAAAATTATATATGCAAAAATGCGTAGTAATGTAAGCAAATAGATACGAGAGTTGCCTATCAAAGCACATATGAGAAGATTACGCTTATCTGAATTTGAACTTAACTCGCACAATGAGACAGGTTTCTGCTACTTACCTAACTTTTACAGATAACAAAGAAATGAAATTAATATTTTCTAAATTTAAAAAAAAAAAAGAACAGAACTACATAAAATAGTGTTTACTAATTCATTTATATACAAATCAATTTTAACTTATAAAAAAATAATTGTATTTAACTTTATATTTTTATATTCTAAAAGTGATTAGGAAAAAGTTGGTCATATATGAACTTTGCTTTCAGCTTTTTGGAAGTTTAAAACTTTAATAGAAAGTTGGGTGAGGAAATTATACTACACCCCTCTAAAGATTTTTAAACCTAACTTTGGCCCATTCTTCAGTTACCTGTATTTATCTTTTTGCCAAAGTTTAAATCCATTTAAATTTCTAGAAGAAGTACAAGTATATCTCTATTCTTTATAAAATAAATGTCTTTCAATTTTAATGGATAATTTTTACCTTCTATGTTTCTAAACTTAGCATAAGTAATTTTGCGTATAAAATGAATGGGTTTAATTTTAAATATTTTCATTTCATAAAATCCAAAATTACTATTTTGGGTTTCTTACTTTCGTATTAAACTAAAAAAAACATACATTTTGAAAAATATTTTTTAAAATGTGTTACATACTGTTGTCGAATGTATGTGAGTATTATATAACCCTTTGTTGAATATAGAAAATGATTGTGATGATAATGAAAAAGTAAAAATATCAGTTTTACGTTTTCTTAATAAATAAAATGAAAACTCGTTGATATTCCAAGGATTATAAAACATGTATTTAAGTCTTTTCATTTTTATTATTTAATAAAAAAGGATTAAATATATTTTAAGTGTTTTAATTTTCAGTTAAAATTAAAATTATATTTTTTTAATTTTAAATCAATTTAGTCTTTAATATTTAGAATGAAATAAATTTACTCATTTTAATAAAATTTTATTAAATTTATACTATAACTCAAACGTTTTTTTTTATTAACATTGAAGAGAAAATATATTAAACATTATAAAACTCAAATCCTATTATAAGTTGTAAACGTTAAATAAATTAAATTTATATATTTCTAAAACTAGAAATTGATCAAAATAATAAAGAGAAATTATTTTTAATTTTTACATAAAAGGTGAAAAACATAACCTAATAAAAAATAATAAAAATAATCATAAAAAGATACAATAAATATATATATATATATATATATATATATATATATATATATATATATATATATATATATATATTACTATACGTGTGGAAGATAACATGATATCTGTTTGGTTAAAAAAAAATATTTGCAACTTGATATATTTAAGGTTTCTTTTGGGTTCTTTTTAACTACTCCGTTATATATCCTCAATAGAATTAATGAATGATTATTTACGTTAAGTGGGAATTGAACAAATATTCCATCTTAGTAAATTTATTATTTGAAACGTTTTACTTGTCATCGTTTTCTCCAGTGTGACAGAAGCTTTAGCCATTGAAATATTAAAACAATAAAGTTCCTTTGGCCATACATCAATGTCATACAAATAGCTGCACATTTAAAAGAACTAATTAAATTTATAAAATTCGTCTGTGACTTTTTACAGACAAGTTTATAAAAAGTAAATTTGTTTTAATTGATTATAGTAACCTGATTGGCGAACTTGAAAAAAAAAACAAGTTTTCATTATAATAATAATTTTCAGTAAACAGATGATTAAATCATGATGTTTAGGATAAGTAGAAGAAAGAAAGAAGAATCTTATCCACGTCTCTCTTTATTCTTTCCACAAAATCTAGTGTATCTACAGAAAGCCAGTGAAAAACAAAAAGCAGAGTTGTGTATTTTAAATAAGGTATAGTATATGTATGTATATATCCAAAAAATAAGTAATATACATCTCTAATCTCGCTTTAATTATTAATTATTAAAATAGATTTCAATGATTATAAATAACATAAGTTATATTTTACTTTTTCTGCTTCTTCTAAATTGGGTCTGGCATAAGCATTGAAGGAAAGTTATATCTACAAAATAAAAAAGATGATATTTTGAAACCCTGATAGAGTTTAATTTAAGCTGTTAATAAGATGAAAATTTTGCAGTGGAAAACACTGTTGACTGTAGAAGGAGCATGCGTGAGAATATAATAGACCAAAAGTCAGGAACAGGAAACAGGAATTATTGGGAAAGACAACGTGATCTTGATTTTTCCCAGATTAAGCCAAACAATTGAATCAGATTTAGCAATTTTTTTCAACAGACAGATTCAGTTATATATAACTTCTGAGAAATACCATAAAACTCTTAAACGTTTTCATCCGAATCCCCGACACAGACGAGCCAGAAGAAGGAACATCTGAACTTTTGTCTTTGTGCCACGTTTCCATTTCCATGAGCAACCTTCTTCGTAAGTTGTGACTTGTTTTTGTGGGATGAGCAGTGCTACTATAAAGAACAGATTAAACCTAAAACTTTTCAACGATACCACTCATCCTCGTATATTTTGTTCTTTGCTTAGTTGTATTTGTACAATTTAGTCCTCAGTATTTCAGTATTTTTGTATCATATACTTTAAACAACTTTCCCCTTTATAACAATCTATATATTACAGGCAAGTTTTCTTCTAAAAAATTACCTAAATTTTAAAATAAAATCATATTAAATAAGCATGTAAAAAGTATGCATTTGTTTAATTTATTACATAATTATTGTTAGACTTAACGAATAAATTGATTCAATTATGTGATTCATTGAAATATAATTATGAATCAAATGTGATTTAATAAATAAAAAGATTTATTAATAATTGTACACAAAATATAATACAAATATACACAAAAAATAAACCATCTTTATTATAACCTTTAAATTTTATATTAAATACAACTTTAAAGTTATATAATATAGGTAGATTATCACAAATAAAAATTCATTATAATAGTTAGTGATATCAATATGTGTTTATTAATTATGTATTTATTATTTTACTTAATTGTTAGAAAACATTCTCATGCAACTTGAAAGGGATATATATATATATATATATATATATATATATATATATATATATATATATATATATATATATATATATATATATATATATATATATATATATATATATATATATATATATATATATATATATATATATATATATATATATATATATATATATATATATATATAGCCCATATATAAAGATAGAAGTTTGAATACTTTTGCATAATATTTTATCTGCAATCCAGCCATGGAGACATCATCCGGTAAGTGTGTTTTGTTTCCCCCACCGGTTTAAGGATTCAATCCACCCAACCACACTTATTATAAAATACTTTTGTTCTATAATAATCTTCATATGAAAAACTTAATCTTGTAAGCACGACCACAGAAAGTGGTGCTGGTAGGAACCAAAAATAGTAGATGGATTACAGGCAATATGAACTCTCACGAAGAAAATAATTCTAACTACTGTACCAAAACGTGTATCAGTTTATTATTTACATGTATGACTAACTATAAAGAGCTTTGTCTTTTGCATTAAAAAAATTAGAGCTTTATCCTAAGTATCCAATTTAAATTATTTGTTGTTTGCTTTGCTGCATTAGCACTACTTTAAATTAAAATCTTGTCCTTTCCTCACACTCTTTTTGTGTGTTTCACTGTCGCACTGATGTTACTAACAATGTTATACTTATATACCACTGTTATTACACTACTTTCATGTTATTATTTCAACAATAAATCACGTTTAATTAATTGTCTACTTTTCTCTCTTGAATGAGAAAATAAGTATAGCTTTAGAATACAAAAATAAATGTCTCGCATAAGCATTGTTAACACAGTTCATGCTTGTCTCTATATAATGTCATTAAGTCATTCAGCTAAGCACAGATATATCCATCAGTACTCACCATAGCTGAAACAAACTCTCATCAAATGAGTCCTCGAAGTTTAATATTTCTAGTTCTCAGCTTCATTGCCTTCAATCCTTCAAATGCAAAACAAGAACAACCTTTTTCAATCAATATTGATAATTTTCTGGATAAAATTTATCTGTGGGGAGGTGAAGCACAATCCCAGATACTTATTTCAGGCCCTTTGGTACTGGCTGGAGTTCTGTGCTTCATAGCCTCAGCTATATCTAGTGCCGGTGGAATAGGTGGCGGTGGTCTGTTTATACCTATATTATCTATTGTAGCTGGTTTAGACCTGAAAACTGCTTCAAGTCTCTCAGCTTTCATGGTAACAGGAGGGTCAATTGCAAACGTTATGTGCAACATGTGCATCACAAGTCTTAAATTTGGTGGCAAGTCATTGATTGACTATGACATAGCTCTTTCGTCAGAACCATGCATGTTGTTGGGAGTGAGTCTTGGAGTTATTTGTAACCTTGTATTCCCAGAGTGGTTGATCACAGTACTGTTTGCCATCTTTCTTGCATGGTCTACGTCAAAAACTTGCAGAAGTGGGTTGATGCTTTGGAAGTCTGAATCGGATCAGATAAAGAAAATTGGAGTTGACGAACTTGAGAAGGGGCTGCTAGAAAACGAGACTGTTGAAGAAAGGAAAGTGTTAGCAGTAGGACATGTGTACAAAGAAAATAATGAACCAAAAGATGTTGAGGTGCCTGTTCCTCTTCTGTCTTCTCAAGGAAATAGGAAAGTGAGGATCCCTTGGTTGAAATTGATGGTCTTACTTTTGATCTGGTTCTCTTTTTTCTCCGTCTATCTTCTCCGTGGCAACAGATATGGACAGGTGAAGTGTCTTTCTTTTTTCTTCACTGATTCTAAAGTTTGCAAGAGTAAAATAAATATTTTTAGTTATTAATAAAAAATATTAATTGATGATATTTTGATATATTTACAAATTGTAAGAACTATTAAACTCGGATTATTTATTTATCTGCTAAATTGGGTAGCTCGAAGACTGCTTGTTTTCATTATAACTTTTTAATAAAATAATAAATTTCTTAAACTCGCACTTATAAAGGTGTTGTTAGGCACAGAAGAAGTATCTCACCAAGCTTACCGAGTAAAAGTTTAGTCTTCTTATGTGCTATTTTTAGTTTTATGGTCCCTTCCATGATGGAAGAGCCGACACTGTAGTTTTACTTATAATGACTATAAAATTCATAATTGTCAATCACATGACAATTATGATTGGATTATATTAAAAGAAAACTTTTATTTAGTGTGTGCTTTAATTGAATTGTAGTAATATTTTCTTAATGCAAACATAATCAGTTGTTCAAACTATGCAGGGAGTCATTGAAATGGAGCCATGCGGTGTGGGATACTGGATTCTGTCATCGGTTCAAATACCTCTTGCTGTGGTTTTCACTGCTTGGATTGTATTTAGAAAAGAAAGCCTTAGAGACCGAACTCTTATGCAAGAGGTTCTTAAGCAGCATACCTTGAAAAAGTAGTTTTTTCTTTACTAATCTTCACTTACACACTCTTTCATCTTCATTCTGCTTACAGATAACTGATGTGAAGGTGACAGCAATCACCAAAAATAGACCATCAAATATACTTCTTTTTCCGTCAATGGCACTATTAGCAGGGATATTGGGTGGTGTCTTTGGAATTGGTGGTGGAATGCTGATTAGTCCACTTCTTCTTCAGGTTGGAATAAAACCTGAGGTAAGTTCACAAGCTTTGTTGGATGTCGTTTACACTGTCAAGTAAACTAGTTACTAGTATTTATCAGGCAATTTTTGTGTGTAGGTAACAGCAGCAACATGTTCTTTCATGGTTCTCTTTTCTGCTACCATGTCAGCATTGCAATATCTGCTGCTGGGAATGGAACATGTAGAAGCTGCACTAATCTTGGCCATAATGTGTTTTGTTGCATCACTTGTTGGGTTATTAGTGGTTCAGAGAGTAATTAGGAAGTATGGAAGAGCCTCTATAATAGTTTTCTCGGTTAGTGTAGTGATGTTTGTGAGTAATGTTCTAATGACTAGCTTCGGAGCCATAAAGGTTTGGACAGACTATGAATCACGGGAATATATGGGGTTCAAACTACCCTGTTGAAAACAGTTTTGTTAGACCAATTTGTGAATCCTTTCATGTCATCAATATCATAGGTAGTCATGAATCGAGAATAACCTTGGACCTTCTATTTCAAGACTGAGAAAGACAAATGTGCTACTTGACAAAGTAACGAGAGAGGATCCAAATCCTTATTTTGTATGACCACATGCTTATTGCTAGGGTATTCATAAGAAATGTTAGAATTCGGGACATGCTTCAACTTTATGGTATTCTTATTTATATGCACGCGAAAGAACATATCAAAACTTCCTATGAATTGAAAGATGCCTAGTTCGTTGCATGTTTCTGACCAAAATAAATGGGCGAATACAATCCAAAAGGGAATACAAAAATTGAAGAGGTCATTAACTATTCAAGATCCAAATGAAAGAAACCCAGAAAAGTTATCAAAATCTAGCCTCTACAACCAATAACACGTTTTGGAAAGACTATAAATCAATACAAAGTAAAGTAACCGGTGGATACGGCTAATAAATGAACTTTAAGTCTACCTTTAGTGACGTTTCCAAGTAATGTTCTAATTTTGGAGCCATAAAGTTTTGGAAAGACTATAAATCAGGGGAATATATGGGGTTCAAACTACCCTGTTAAAAGCAATTTCTTAATTGCGTAGTTATCAAGAATTACCTATTTCTGTTAAAATTACTTGAGTTTGTTGGATCCTTATTTGTATAGCTACTGCTCTCAGGATTTTAATTGAACACTTTCTCATTCTGAGATCAATGGAATGGATAATTTCTCTCCCAAGTTCTCCCTATTCATATCTCTAACTTGTTAGAAACAGTTTTGTAGGATCATATACAAAATCACAAAGATTTAATTCATTTTAAACCTTTATGTTCTTCTTTTAAAGAGAAACTTATTTAAACAAAGCATTCACCGAAAGCTGGTTGGTTAGTTATCATAAAGTTGCCTCTATAATCAGTAAGACTTTTCTTCTACATTTCACAAATGCAAAAGCAATAGCACAAAAAGTGAAGATAAATTCCGTTTCTCCAAAAAAAGAGTGTCTTTGACAAGTTATGCAACCGGTGGCCGGAGTACATGGTCCTGTGAGGTGTCAACAGCAGCAGGTGGTAAAAACTGCCACATGGCAACTCCTGGGTAGCCCATGAAGGGCACCAACTTTCTACCAACAACTTGTCCTGGTGCAGGAACTGCAGAAAGAAAGCTAGGTTGTAACTTAAAGGCCTCAATCTTCTGCTCAAGGTTATCTTTTTCTGCTTTTAGTTGCTGCTTCTCCTCACGAAGCTCATTCTTCTCAGCCTATACAAACACCAAAAGTATATGGTCATAGGTAAGATTAACCATCATGTTAAACAAATGTGTGTTAAAAAGAATGTGATAGAATCAGACAAACAGTGTTGCTAGCATTTATCAAGTAAATGTGCATGCTAAGTATGAAATACCATGTTATGCAGTTACATTTACACACCTTCAGTTCATTGATTTTCCCTTGTAGATTCTTAATGGACTCTCGTAGCTTCTGAGCTTCCTCTCGTAACTGAGACACCGTTCGAACTGCATCACTTAATATAACAGCCTTTTCCATTTTGAGAGGCCTTGCAGGGTCCAGGACAGACCCCAGTTCCAAAAACCTTTAAACAGTGTTCAGAAAAAGTCACATCAGAGATATAGATCAAACAAGAAACATACAAAATAAGAGGACCATGAATGAAAAAAAAAAGTGTAGTAGTAGAGATGCCTGTCATTGAGTCTATCCCTTCTCATTTTCTCTTTACATGCTTTTGAACCAGGTGACCTCAGACTGTAATAAGATTTTAAAGACAAACTAATGAGATGATTTAGGAAACATATATAAGGAACAGACAATTGTGTTTGGTTTGATGCTAAGAATAATCAGAATTGATTTTGACAGTAAGAAAATTCGATTTTATAAAGATATAGATGTTTGCTTGTTAACCCATATAAATTGGTTTTGTTCCAAAATCTCAGTTTAAGTAGAAATAATAAAAGATAATTTTTAGGTATGGAAGTGAAAAATTTAAACTAAATTTTAGAACAAACTTACTGTCCAAACATGAATAATTTTAATTAAAAGAATTCAATTTTACAAACACTCAAAATCAATTTTGGAAAGTTATAATTCCTTATTTTATTATTATTATTGAGAAAAATATATAAAATAAAATGCTTTCATCAGGATGATATTTTTCCTTTATATGTCTTCATTTTATTTATATTTTCAAAGTTATTTAAAATTTAAAAATGTTCACATAATTATAAACGAAAAAATTGTTAGTAACTAAAGAATTTCATAAATGTTAACTGTGTAAACATTTAAAAATAGAAAGGTCTGTAAATTATCAGAAAAATGTATTAATATTTCAATTTTTGACTAAGAAAATGATTATACATATCAAGTAGGGTCGATTTCAAAAGCCATGCTTCTTTAAAAATTAAGCATATAAAAACACAAGTTTTTCATATAAGTTTTGGGTAATCACACTGATATAAAAACCAAGAGCAAATGTAGCATGCAATAACCAAACAAGTTAATGGTATAATATAAAAATAAAAGCAACTGTCCGAAGAAGCCAAAAAAATGATTTAAATCAAAGTCATTAAAAATTCTTATCTTAAATAGCATACCGTTTCTTTGACCCGTTTTCCTTGAAACCATCCGAAATTCCCAATGGGTCATCTACGTCCGCACTGCAAAAATGACCATTAAAAACTCACTTGTTTTGGGATGAAATTTTTAAATAACTTTAAAAATAAAAATAATTACAAAACAGAAAGTTAAGTAAAAATGTAAAATGTCGTCCACATTATCCATTGTTATGAGCAAAAGACAATGACAAAATGAAGAGGCAAATGTATCATCTACAACAGATAGAAAAACATAAGTACATGTTTATGTTCCTTCAAAAAAGGACTGATACAATTGTAATGTAGGCAGTGGTGTAAATGTGCAAAGCAAGTGCAGCCTTTGCAAAAAAGTTGTAGATAGAAAAGAGAAGCATAAATGGTTGAAGTATGGAGTAACCTGAAGGTGGGAGGAGGAGAGGAAGAAGACCAAGAGAAATTGGGTGGGTGTAGAGTGGGGAAAGAAATGCTGTCTAGATAATCATAATCCAACACCCAATCACTGTTACTCATCTCCACCCAAAAGGGTTGCCAGAGTTAGGAACAAATAAAGATGTGACGAACGATTTTCTGTATACAGAGAAAACAAAAATATATGGAAGAAGATGGTGTTTGATACGAGAGACTCACATTGGGACATCAATGCCCATCCAACTATCACTTCCCACCACAAACTCACATTCTCTTTTATTTTATATATATTTCCCTCAAAAATATGCAAAATAATATGTACCGGGGCCTTCCAATTTCACTGGCCCCACATAAAAACATCAAAGGAATTACCAACTTTACACTTCCTTTCTAAACATAAAATTCAAGCAATGACTCAAAATAACTGTTTAGTTTTGAAATCACAATTTTTAGCTTAATATCAATACATCAATTAGGACCAACAAACATGGACAGCTTACATCAAATTCATATCACCATTCAAACATAGCATACTCGGTGGAAGTAAGTTTATTTTGCAAGAAATTGGCTCGTTTGCAAACAAGTTCTAGTTCATGTTCTTTTGATCCTTATATTACAGAATCAGCTTATTTTAGTCTCTCAAATCTCACGCGTACAGTCTTTAATCTGTGACTACACATACACTTACATTTTAATTTAGTCTATAATCTTAGATTATATTGACTAAAAACGGGTTAAAAAATATACTAATATAAACTAAGAAACATAACTTTTGTGTATAAACTAAAGATTGTGATTTAACAGTTTTAAAGATAATCCTGCCCACTCAACGATTAAGTCGCAATTTCACACAAAGAATACCTTGAAAATATTCATATGTATATTTCATTAGCAAAAGAACAAGTGAATTCACAACATCCAAGGGAAGAGCAGCATGAAACCACAACAACCGGAAGTACAGAATGTAAAATTTGGCTGATACAAAAAAGCTGCGGATATAAGCATTAACCAAACTATATTTGAACTGGTACTCAAAATACAACATCACGAAAGGCTTTGACTCGGGGTTCCATCGGGCAGTGCAGGACCACAAGTGCATATTTAGCAACTTGCAACAGCAGAATATAGAATATCACACAGATGTTAACTATGCCAGTGAGACACGAGTGGACTGAGCAAGCCCATCTATCCTTTTCTTTATCTCTTCTGGATTCGCACCAACTACCTTGTCCACAACAGCACCGTTATTCAGCAGCAAAAATGTTGGCATTGCCTTTACATCCATTTTGGTGGCCACTTCCTGACCCCCACAAACAAATTCAATGTATTTAATTACCATAATCAAACAATAACAAAACCATTAGAGAAAATCACACATCACTTCACTTTTTGTTTCAATGCTCCAAGCATCAATATGATATCGCAAAAAGTATGTTATGATATCTAATCAGTCAATTACCAACATGCATAACATAGGTTCATTTTGATCAGCAGAATATATATATATATATATATATATATATATATATATATATATATATATATATATATAGTTCTTTGTTGAGTAGAAAAACCCCAAATGTAAAACAGTGCTTTAAATCCATGTCAGTAATCAATATCTTAAGGATTACGGGAGCAAATAGAACGTACAAGGCAGGTAGAGTTCTACTCTTTTTGATCCTACACGAAGCTGAAGCTAAAAGCTAAAAGCACACAATGCTCATTAACAAAACCAATTGTTGAACCATATTCCTGATCCACATGGTACTAGACAAATTGTTTAGGATGCATATTGTTGGGAATTTTTTTACCAAAGATATGAATTTCTCGTATAAAAAACCTACCACCCGCAACATAAAACTTTATGACTCTATGTTTGTAGTTTTTTTTTTCTTGTGTGTCACTCAACTTTTTCATGTTTACTCGTTGAGGAACTTTAAACATACTTGGATTCCTAATGCATATTACATATATTATACTATTCAATAAGTTGTTGTCAACTTGCTCCAACCAATAATGAGGTTAAACAACCCCGTACAAGATTATTGGTACAATTCATTATGTACATTAATGATGGCACAATTTTCTTAATAGCAGCAATCATATTCTACAGGATTGGTTGACTCCGTTTTTACTTGAAGTTAAACAACCCCATTCAACAAACATTTTACAAGAATCACATGGCGGTCCCTAAATTATACTAACCTTGAACACGTTCCTCCATTTACTGCTCTATCCCAACCAACGATTATCCATTTAAGAATATAACATGGAAAAATAAAATCCCAACATTACGGCATCATTTGATCCATGATGCTGACCTACCAAATGAAGAAATTCTTGGAGGTGGTGGTTGTCAAGCATTTTTTGCATTTCTTTAGTGAGTGTGATTGGAGAGGAATGCTCATAAATACTTCAATTCACACTGATCAGAAAATTCTTGATATCAATCTCAAAAGAGATTACATCCCACATCACATCCATACATGCATAAAAACGTACCAGAAACAGAAAGTAGTAATTAACTAAGAGATACCATTTAACCTTTTTCTTTTTATAACAACTCGTCTTATACCAGGTTTGTTCTCCAATTTCTTCCTATCTTATTTGCATGAACTGTTATCTGTTATTGAAACATTTAAAAAAGGAATGCAAGGCCGACAAGGATCAGGTTAAAGGGGAGGAGGGAGTTTACCTTGACTTCATCAACATCAACTGTGAGAAACAGAAGATCCGGATAGCTTGAAGCCAGATCATCAAAGACAGGACCCATAGTCACCGAGGGTATGCACCATGAAGCAGTGAAGTGAGCAACAACCTATGTCGATCAATTCCACAAAATACATAAAGCCATAAGTAAATTATTATACTCTTGTTTTCTATCCACCAGGTGAACAATAAAGAAAGCCAGCAATCCAAATTAAAACAAACTTAGAAAATCAAAATCCAAAAACCAAAGTGAACTTTGTAATTAACTTGAACCCCAAATACCCTTTTGCTCACTCTTTCCAGACGATAAAAACAAAAATTAAAAGATCCAATTTTGAAAAATAATGAGTATCTTACAGGAGAATTCTGAGTAGTGGCCTGGGTGACATAGAAATCCCATGACTGCAAAGAATCAATTACCACCACCCTTGATTTGTTCTGCTCTGAGGCTTCCATTCTCTCACCCAATTGACTGTACTCCAAAGGAGAGAACTTTGCAGCTTCCTTGTTCAGAGTTGAACAATATATATTAATCTGTACAAGAAGGGTTATTTTAGATAAGATTGACTTTAATAATTTATCTTCAATGGATTAGGAAGACCCACCTAGTACCCTTCTCACCGCCAACTTGATTTACAAGACAAGGATCTTCGGTCACAAAACAAATTAATTCAAAATAACATATCTTTAAATAATGAAAATTTGTTTAGAATTAAAATAAGTTTTTTAAACATTTTTTAAAATATTTTTTCCTTGTTAAAATAGAAAAATTATTATAGAAAATTCAATTGATAATTCATCATTCATCAATATATGGGGTCCCCTGTTTTTGGTTGAACGGATGATACATCAAGCAACAGAATCTGATTCCTTTCTCTTTTCCCAGAGAAAAAAAAAAGTGATAGAAGTGAAAATAAATAAAAAGAACCGTACTTTCTTAGCACAAATATCTTCTATAAAATTTTATTCTATTTCATTATATAAAAAGGTTTCAGAGTATCCTGTTATTTGTCACGCAGACTAATGATGTGAATCGACTACCAATTGTATTGCCTTGTCTACTAATTTATTATATAATTAAGAAAAAAATTACTACAGAAAATATTAATCTAATCATGTACTATGACACCTGATTATTATTTGGGTCAAGTTTATTAGCATATTTTTCAATGGAGACAAGTGTGCTTATTAGGGGTAAATAAGAATATATGATTTTAGGGGTACAGGAAGAAAAAATGAGGTGTACAACGAAATACCAGACAAAATTAATAGGTTTTGGGCTTGGAGTGAGTTTGACGTTCAACCCACTGACATTATCAGTTAAATATTTGTATTGCTTAACTATTATGTGAAAAAATATTGAATAATCACTTATTACATTGATGTTGTGTGTGATTATTGTCTGATAAATCGTGTTTTTAAAGTTTTGTAATTTTCTTAATTGAAATAAACATGCTTACTTTTTCAAAAATGCTTTTCTGTGAAAATATCTCTAATGGAAATTTCGAAGTCAATCAGAGATACTTTTATTTTTTATGGAACATTTAAAATTATACCTTATTATTATCATATATTTTATCATTTAATCTATTGTCGTTTTTAGGGATGTACTTTTTACTATATTTATTTACACTAACTATTTAATCTAGTTAGAAAAATATATTTTAAATCTCAGTATTTTTACTTTTCTCGAAAATATTAAAAATCGTATCTAGGTAAAAATTTATTATTATGTGAGCTAGACTATATTTATTAGAGTTTTTAGATTTTTACTCAATCTGAATACAAGATAATTAAAAATCAATTAAATAAAGGTTAGACATTAGGTTATGTTTTTTCTTTCTTTTTCTCTGTCTCTCACAAACACATTTGTTCTGATTGTTTTCTTTTTAAACGTATTCTCTATTATTGTTGTTCTCCAATGGATTTAAATATATTTATGAAACATGTTACTATTTTAAGAATATTTGTATAAATTTTAATCAAATAAACAACATTACAACACTCGGCATTCTTATCAATTCTCAAATTACTCTCCCTTGTGTGTATAATTGAAATCAAACAAGTAAACAAAAACCCAAATATATATGTAGAGAGAGACTGTGTAAAAAGATTACAAATTCATACATAGTGAAACCAATGAAAGATGTGAATACTTTAAAAATATTTTTAATCAAGTATAAATTTTAGCTAGAATAAAATAAATATCTATATATATATATATATATAATACACTTCTTATATTATAAATCTGGATTCTTATTTATTTATTTTTGGTTTTTGTTCATATATTTAATTTTTAACTACTTATGCCTTTTCCTTCTATTACTTTTTATATATAAATTTAAATGTATATCAAGATTTTCAATAATTAAAAATAATATTATTATTCCATGTAGGATAGATATGATTGTATTTTTTTTTTTTGAATTATATTGATTATAATATAATGGGTTAAATATCAAGCAATTTTGGTTTTAGTCCCTCTTTTAAAGTAAGGTACATTTTAGTCCTCCTCCTTAAGGAAACTTTGATTTTAGTAATCCAAAACTAACACCGTTAAAAATCAGCTGATGTGGCTAACGGTAGACTCACACGATTTTTTTTTTGCGCTGAGTCAGTGTTTCTCATCTTTTCTCCCTCTCTCTCCCTCGTCTCTTCCTTCCATCTTCCACTCAATTCGAAGGAGAGGGACTACAAAGGCCAGTCCGACAGCTACCGATCGATGGAGAAAGACATCCTCCCATGGATAGGCCGCCGTGTTCATCATTCAACTCCGCTGCCAAAGCACGACCTCCGAATTACAGTCCCTCACGAGCATCGCCATCGAAGGCAGACGTGACTGGAGGCCTCTCGCCCATGTAAGCGCTGATGACGCCGGAATCCACCGTTGGCAACCTCATAGAGGTGGCGCTGTGACAGTACGTGAAGGAAGGTCACTGGTTGCCCTTCGGTCTCTGAACTTTTATTCGTTGTGGGGTCTGGAGATCTCAACAAAAAATCGTTGCTTCGCTTTAGTTAAAGTGGACTTCCCATTGGTCGATACTGCTATAGGAAAGTGCTTCAATTCAGGGTTGTGGGTTCGTGATGTGCTAGCCTCCCTATCAACCATAAGGGAATCCTTTTAAGCTAACTACGCTTGACTTAAGCAAACAAAATCTTTTTGGAGAATTACCGCTTGAGCTCTTGGGATTGCCCAATTTGCAAGTTACAATGAGTTATCTGGTGATGTGCCTAAAGGATTTAGTAGTTTGACGAGCTGGCAATATATTAATCTCAATTCTAATATCTTTTACATGTTTATTCCTGAAAATTATGGCTTTCTTCATTCCTTGCTTATTCTTTCGTTGTCTGGTAATGATGTTATAGCAGTAGTCCCTTCAGAAATCGAAAGTTGCTCTGATATTGAAAGTCTTAAGCTTGGATCAAACACTATAATAGGTCGCATTCCTGTCGATCTATCTCGTCTCACCTTTTTAAGAGTGCTTGACTTTGGTGGAAACAATCTAACTGAAGATTACCTAAGGAAATCTTCAAATGCTTGGGGCTAACAACTTTGCTAGTAGATTACAACCATATTTCCGAGGGTGGGGAGGTTGGGTGAAAGATGGAAGGAAGAGACGAGGGAGAGAGAGGGAGAAAAGATGAGAAACACTGACTCAGTGCAAGAAAAAAAAAATCGTGTCAGTCTATCGTTAGCCACATCAGTTGATTTTTAGCAGTGTTAATTTTGGAGGACTAAAATCAAATTTTATTTAAAGAAAAGGACTAAAATGTACCTTATTTTGAAATAGGAAACTAAAACTAAAATTGTTTAATAGTATAGATAATAAAAACATATTTAATCCTAAACAGAAATAATAAATTTAATAATTGAAATATTGAGAAGTAGTGAGAGAAAGATATCAATGGTCTTTTTGAATAAAGTAAAATATGGCCAACTTTTATTGGTGTGCTGAACGGTTGACCTTTTCCTTTCACTTATACCCTTTTCACCCTTTCTTTCTTTTTGTCATTTATATATAAATAAATAAATAAATAAATATATATATATATATAAAGTTCCATTATCAGTTTTATTTACTTTTATATTTCTCATTGTTGTTTTCAAAACCCTAATCAGACATTCACTAACCCTAATTCTTCCTGTCCATGGCGCAGAAGCAGAAGCGTCCTTCCCCTCTGGATGAGCCACCCACGGCTTCTTCTTCAGATTCCGAGGAAGAAGAAACGCAAAAACCATCTTCTCTGCGGCATGGAAACGAAGAGGAAGAAGCTTCGTCGGGAGAAGATGAAGAATCCTCTGGAGAAGAGGCAGAAGATGACGATCTTCCACCACCCATCACCAAAACCAACCCTCCACCCGCTCCCACGAAGCCTCATCCCGAATCCGCATCTTCTGATTCCGAAACAGAATCCGAATCAGAGACCGAGTCGGAAACTGAATCCACTCCTGCGAAGGCGGTAAAGCCTCTCGCGACAAAGCCCATGGACCAGGCCCAAAAGCCCAAGGTCCTACCTTCTCCGGCGCCACCCAAACCGGCTGTGAAACGCCCCGCCGATAACAGCAACGCCCACGTCGCGAAGAAAAAGAAGAAATCCGGCGATTCTTCTTCTTCCCCTGCCGCTTCCGACGAAGAGATGGAGGAAGGGAAGAAGTCCGGCGATCAAATGAAGAAGTTTCAGAGGCTGTGGAGCGAGGAGGACGAACTCGCCATTCTCAAGGGCTTGGCTGAGTTCACCTCCAAAACAGGGAACGATCCTCTTAAGTTTGCGGGTGGCAATGCTTTCCATGATTTCTTGAAGAAGTCGCTGCATGTGGAAGTTACCAGCAACCAGCTGAAGGAGAAGGCTCGGAGACTAAAGAAGAAGTATGAGATCGCTGCAGTGAGAGAGAATAGCGCTGATGGCCTTATATTTGCAAAGCCGCACGATCAGAAAACGTTTGAATTGTCGAAAAAGGTTTGGGGAAGTGAGCAAGATGGTGGAGTGGCCAATGGGGCAGTGGAAAAGCCCAAGGCTAACGGGAATGCTGCTAAGAGTCCGAAGAAGAAGGAAACCGGTAGCAGGAATGTGGCTTCTGCCAAGAAAACTAAACCTGAACCGAAACAGGAGACGGTGCCAGCGACGCGCATGGAGTTCAAGGAATCTGAAAAGATGCATATCGATCAAAAGACTGTTAATTGTGAAGTGAGTATGTTTTTGCATGCATTGTCCCACTTTAAAGAGGGTCTGGGTGTTTGTGGGTTGGACGAGGAGGATGTGAAGAAGGGGTTGGAATTGATTGGTGAATCGAAGAGGACAGAGTTGAGGGCAAAGTGGAAGAAATTACAACGTACTGAATTGGAACTTTTTGCTAATCGCTCAGAACTGATTGGGGAGCAAACTAAATTGATAGTTGAGGCACTTCGGTCGTCCAACCATTAGGATTCTCAATGTTGTTTGCTGTCTGTTTTTGGTACTGTGTCACATGTTCTGAGGATCTATCTCCTACGCATTATAATTTTGTGACTATGGTATAGTCTTGATTCGGTAGTATAGTATGTTGTTTAGTTATTGGCTATATGAAAGTGTTCTTCTAAAGTTCTTTGCATATTTTGTGACAATCGTTTCTGGTGTTTAACAGAGTTTATTTTCAAACGGATCTTTTATGGTAGTATGATCTTTTGGGTGTTTAGTCTACTCTAAATTCATAAGTATTTGTGGATTGACTATGATATTATCTTTTTATTCCTGTTGGTGACGTGCCAATGTGGCTCAAGACATGATGTTCATTTTGCGTTAAGAGACTGTTCTCCCTGTTGTGGTTATGTATTTTCCATGTTGGTCATCGATTCATTAGTTGGAATCAAGGATTTATTAGTTTGAATCAAGGGATTTATTATAGGTAGGCCTTATATGGTAATGTTATTTCCTCTGTAATGATGAATTCTGTTTTTTAAATTCCATTGGGATGATAAGGACAATCCTCCTTCTGTGATAATGTTTTTATCAAAGTGAAAATCTTATTACAGCAGCCGAGCATCGTTATTTTGAGTTGAGCATGTACAATTCTATTATTAATAATTACAATCTTCAATCGAAAAGCTAGCAACCCAGAAAACTTGTCCTAACTTGTAAATTTCTAATTTTTTAATGGCTACTGATGTTGAAGAGTTGTCTCTAAGTGCAGAGCTGTTTCCTTAATGTCTCTAAAGTGCAGAGTTTTTTTCGTAATGAGTGCAGGAGTATGATCGTTTCCTGCTAACATTACATTCTTTGTTGGGAAAATCTTCAGTATGATTTTAGAAATTTGCATGAAGTACTCTTTCAGAACTGATCGGTGTGTGAGTTTGGTTCATGTGTTATTTCTCTTAGCATTTAGCTGTTTCCAACTTTCTTATTCAATATCGGGGACTCCAGAACAAGAATTCAAAACCCTTTTATCTCTTTAAGCGCAACCCTTTTTGAATAGGTGTTTTAACAGGTTGTTGAAAGAGGTAGACAAGCGTTTTATTTCAATATCGTCACTTCCGTCCGTCCTTAGAGAAATTTTCTTTTTAGCAATGAGCTGCTGTCTGAATTTATGTATTGCCTTTCATAGATTAAATCAAGAAAATATTATTATTTTTTTAATTCAACGTCTTAGTTACACTATAAATTTAGCACTCTGGGTTTGATTATATGGAGGGCTGCCTTAAATCCCACTAAGATTGGGCCATTGGGGATTGGTTTGGATAGGTTGTATGAAGATTTAATTTTCATTGCCATCCTTAAGAAGGTTGTGGGTAGAGTTGCAGGCTGCGATGGACAGACCAATCGAAGGTTAAAAGGGATGACTTCTATCAGATTTTGAAGTGGTGGTTGTGTGGTATCAGGTCTTATCTCTCTTCCTTGTGAGCCCTTTATAAAACGACCAGTAGCCTCCTTAGTGTTGGACTGAGTTTATCTGTTCAAATTCTTGAATCACCAATAGAGGATGAAGATCTCTTTATGAGCAAAAAAACGGTTAGAATTTATTATGGATACAATGCAAAAGCCTTTGAAGGGCATTCTCCTTAGCCAGCAACATCTGCCAGAAAATAGGGAAAGATTCATAACGTTTAGATTAAGTGTTCTATCGTTGTAATTTGAAATAGCAGTTGCTGTTTCATTGAGAGTAATGGTATTATTTACACATACTATTGAACTCAGCCTCTTTAGATATCGAAGGATGATTCTGCTCCTATTTTTTTCCAAAGTAATACTTTTTCCACCATTCGAACAGTAAGAAAGTTCACAATCCGAAGAAATCTTTATAAACTTATTTGTTTTTAGTTTGATTATGTGATGATATCCTGTGTATACTTGGGTTAGAAAGTTTGGTCAAAACCATTGACATACTTCTATATGAATCCCCTAACTCCAAACAATGAACAGAGAAACAGACACTTAGTTCACGCAATAAATTAAGTTTTATTCTTTCCACACAGCATTTCCACTTACCATCACAAATTAAATCAAACTTTCCATGACTTCAAATCTGATAAAGCATCCCAATGGCAACAATACTTAACTAACTTTTTAGTTTGACAACTCAAATCTTGATATGAGGATGCCGTCATTGTCTGCATACAACCATTCTCCTTCCCGAATAAATGTTCCCCCAACGTAAACAGGGACATTCTTTTCCCCAGTGCCTTTTTTGTTGGATTTGAGTGGATTAGAAGCCAAGGCTCTGACGCCAATGCCACATGCATTGATCTCATCCACATCTCTAACGCATCCATTCACCACAATTCCAGCCCACCCATGGCTATGTGCTATCTGTGCCAAATTCCCTCCCAGCAAAGCACACCTCAAGCTTCCCCCTCCATCAACGACCAATACTCTTCCTCCCCCTTTGGTCTCAAGAAGTTCCCTCACCAACACGTTGTCCTCAAACACCTTCACAGTTACAATGGGGCCAGAGAACGACGTGACCTGACCATAAACCTTGAACACCGGATGTAGCACCCTCAAATCACCATTTGCTACATGTGTTGTATTTGCATCAGTTAGATCAGCAGTAGGTACAGTAGTCATGTTAGGAACTCCTCCTGCACCAACATAGACCTTTACTTTCTGACAAAAATTGAATTCAATCGAGCTTAATGTGGATTTCTCCATGATCAAAACACCAACTACGTAGAAAAGTTAACTGCTGCAAAATGTTGGCAGAACACCATGACAACAATGAAGGCCATATTCTATATTACCTTCTCATTCTTCCACTTACGCTCAAAAACATCCTTTAACTAATATTTCTCCATTTTCTTAAAATGAAATTTCATCCTTAAAATGTTATTGCAACTGAGCCCATTAATTTACTTCAACAGTTCTATTTTTCAACCTCTCACACCAAGAATAAAACGTAATAACTAAAGAAAATGAGGACAAATAAAAAATTAAATTAAAAAAATAAATGCTGAATGATCTACATTTTAACCTCATATGCAACAAATTCAATTTCACAAACCAAAAAACGATGACATAAAAATTTGGGAAAGACATACATGTTAGTGCCTGTCATGGAGGCAGTAGACTATAAGATCTCCAGGCTTCAGACGGATAAATTGGAATTTTACAGTCATAAAGGGAGTTTTTGAAAAGAAAAAAGAAGTATTTTTACAAACCCGATTGGAAAGTACAGTTGATTTGAAGATGTGGTAACTAAGAAGGGATGAAATGATGGAAGAAAACTGCAGTTGAAAGCAATAAAGAAGCGTGTAAAGTGATATGAGTATGGGGTAGTAAGGTTACGAAAGGAAAGAAGTGAGAGGAGGAAAAGCTTACCGAGATAGAAAGAATGAATTGGTGAAGTGAAGAGGAGAAGAGTGATAAATCGGGTGAGAAGAAAAGTCCAAAGTCTCTATCTTGCTGTTGGTGGCGCCTCTGCTGAGAAAGAAACGTTGGGGTTTGAATGACTTGCGTGGAAAATTCGTACGACAAACTAATCAAAGAAGCTCATAGCCACAACTTTTAGCGCTCCCGGGAAGCCTCTGCGAAATGAGACCACCCATTGCATGATGACACAACCACCTCTCATTTCTTTATTTTTTTATTCATTGATCTTCCTGTAAATAAATACTCTTATCTATTTAGTTTTTGGTTTTCTATTTCTTTACTTCCTTATATTCATCGTCATTTATTTTGTTATCTAAAATATTATACCTTTCACATCCTTCATTATTTAATCACCCATATATTCTTCTTTCCATCTATTCGACAAACCAATTATTTATTTCCATTTTTCATCTTTAAAAAAGTATAGAGGCTTGTCGTGTCTCTTTTCTCTAAATGAATACCAATATAATATAATATATATATATATATATATATATATATATATATATATATATATATATATATATACGTATATTCATGTGTGTATGTATTAAAAAAACGAAACTTGTGCAGAATTAAAAAGAAAAACTGAAATCTTTGTTTAATTTGAAAAATGTTAGGAGTGTTAGTGTGATTTATTTTATAAGTTAATATGTATTCAGAAACACTTGGGGTTAGGAGACAAAATTTATTCCTGCCTCGGTTATTATTTATTAGTCCCTCTCATCTAATTTTGGCTTCATTTAAGAAAAAAAATATGTAGATATTTCTCCAGTTTTTCAAATAGGTTTGTCTTTCTCTATGTTTCTATTTTAAATTTTCAGAACATATTTAATATATTAATCCAATTTTATTATTATTTTTTATAATTCTTTTTACATTCTTATTTAATATTTATATGATTGATTTTTTTATTGATAAACTAAAGACATTTTTAAAAAAATGATTTAATTAATATTTGATATAATAAATAGACAATTACACAAACGTGAGTTTTAATGAGAATGGAGATGAGACACAAAATTTTATTATCCCTTTAATATAATACATGATGAGAAGGAAGAAGAATTTTTACTTAGAAGATGAAGATGGCATCAAATTCATCTTAGTCTTGTTTCCTTAGTTATATATAAACAAAGACACTTAAGAAGTAGGTATTAAATTTACAACTAATTTTGAATAAACTAATTAATCTACCCTGAAAATTATAACAAAATTTGTATTATATACATTTTTCTTCTAAACTTAGCAAAGAATATATTTAGCTTGTGTTTGGACTGAAGGATGAATTTGAGAGAAAAGTTCCATGAATATTTTCAAAGCCTAACATTTCTATCCATCTTTTTTTACTCTTATTAAATCTGATTTTATGAGTTCGGTTGTAAATGCTGCGCTTTTACTTTAGCATGGAAAAGAGATATGCTGTTTTATTAAGTAAAATCAGAGAAATTTACTTTTCTCTCACTCTCAAATTATGCATTTCCTTTACTTTGTTGTGCATTTGCAGTGATATTATTAATCATACAATTGTTTATGCATCCGTTGAAAATCAAGCAATTTGTGTAATCAGTGAAACACACAAAAAAATGAAATAAAATAAATGTACACTTGGTAGAAAACTAGGTATAATCGCTTTTGGTTTGGTAACAAAAGATGATCAAGTGCGTCTTACGCTTTGGCTGACGTTTTCTTTCATCTTTTCTTCCTCCCTTCTGGTGGCTGTTGCAGAAACGTAATAGGGAACAGTGAACAATCCATGGATGAAACACATGATGCCTCCTATGGATAGAAACCGGCGGCTGAACATCGCACAAGATTTTCTTGATCTTGAGTTTGCTAATGTGCCTATGATCAGCATCGACATCCCAACAGCTACCACAATCCTGCAAAGTTATCTCTCAAAATATGTGAATTCTATAACAAAAAGGGATTTGATTTAGGGATATTAAAAGTAAAAGACTTACCAAGAGAAAATGAGAAAAGCCACTGCTAATTGCCTGTTTGCCGAAGCTAATCGATATTGTTGTTTGGACGAAACACAGATGCAGCCACCAAGCAAGTGAGCAATTACATGGGCAAGTGCCAAGAGAGTGGCAGCTGCCAAACCTAGCTTGAAAGCATGATAGCTTGGGTACCTACACTCAAATATCCACACCTTCATGTGCTTCTCCTGTTCATTCATTCCAAAAGGATCAGAGAGTCGTGTTAAACCCTTCAGTGTTCTCAACATTTATGAAGCAGAAGAGTCTTTCTAATTATAGTACCTTGTTTTGAGCTATTTCTGCCTCAATTCCAAGTATGCCAGCAACAACATCCAAGACCATGACAAGTATGCAGATAAGGAAGCCATAGTTTTTGGTCATGATTCCCTAATACAGTAGAAGCTTTAGAGAAGAGGATGAAGTAGGGCTGTGCATATTTTATGGCACTACACTATTTATACATACATGAGATCATACATTAAATTGTTCAAGTTTAACCAGTAGTTTTAAGTTGAAGTTCTAAATATGCAATTGCATTAAATAATCAGAGGAAATTCGTTATATATAGAGAGCTTACCTGATTTAAACATAATTGTCATTAGTGAATGATACATGTCTGCCAAAAAAACTATGTAATATTAAGTGTAATCGTGATTCGTGAGATGAAAGCTGCCAATTTTTCATTACAATTTACTTTATTCTTCGTTTAATTGTTTTTCCCTTTCTATGATTCTTTCCATCGGGGGCAAGGAAAGCAGCCAACAAGTATTCCAAACGAACTTCTCTACTTTTACTTCAAAACTAGGTTTTTTTAATTTCCTTCCTTATGATATCTTCTTCCTGTGACAATAGTTTTGGTAAAAGGTAATTAATGCAACTAAACTCTGAAAAAGATTGTTCAACTTAAACATGAAAGTAATGTGATTTATAGGTCTTTCATGTCTGGGAAAAGGCCTGATTTTGAAACAAGTTTTGCCTAAAAAAAGATCAAAACAATTGATTTCAAATCATCTTTGAATGCACTGTGTTGGAGCTGTCTCAATGTCTTGATTAGCAAACCACAAACTCTTTTTTTCTTATAATTCCGGATATCACTTACATTATGCTCTAGACTAGACTTACAAGAGAAGATCATTTTTAAAAATATTTATGTATCAATTATTTATTTAATGTATTAAAAGTAAAAAGATTCTTTACTTCCTCCCTAAAAGAAAATTTTCCCGGTCGTGATTTTATCCACATCTACTTCAAGCAAATAACATTTTCTTCTAATAACATTTTCTTAAGTTCACATTTTTCATCCGTTTTAGTCCATTTTTTTAGTTCACATATAGTGGACGTAACTTATTTTTGTGTAGGATCTTTCCCTTTCATTTAGCTTTTCAAATGGGAGGTAAAAGGTTAAACATTCAAGAGAAATGAAAAATCTAAATTCAGAAACCTTGCAAGGATGAATAAGGGTTCTTGAAGTTACTATAATATTATATAATGTTAAAAAATCTTCATGTCCGCTTTTTAATTTTGTTTTATTTTATTTTTTTAATTATTATTGTTTTTTTAATTTTAAGAAATCTTTGTTATCTTTTATTCATATATTTTATTTAATAGTTTATTTTTAGGAATTCATTGTTAGTGAATGGTTATTTTTTTTTTTGAAAAGTTTAATAAATGTAATATTTTCTGATTTAATGAAGTAAGTTTTCGTTATTTTTCTTCAATATTTTTTGTCTGTTATGTTCATGTTTGTTCTCTATTAAAGGAATTCAGTTTTTTTTATAAATTACCAACATATACTAACAATATTACAAAGAATAATTTGGATTTTCAAAGCTAGAAATCATTGAATACTGATGAAACCAAAGACAATCTAGAATATGGACATCTCCAAGAGCTCCTGTGATTGCTTATAAATTTATAATAATTGAAAGACTAAATTAACCAGTCCTAATCATTGTAACACAAATAATTAATTAAAGAAGAAAATGTCCCAAGAATTCAACCTGTTTGCGTGAAGCTGATCATGTACAGATTACTGACTTTTGAGATAAAACTGTTGATAAATTTCTTAAGAGTTCTGAAAGCACCATATGAAGTTGTTTATTTTATTATATGACGTCGTCACCTGCTTATATTTTCTTGTTGATAAATTCAATTCCACGAGCAATATTTTATTTGAAATAAAAAATGATTGGATGGTGGTGATCCCTGTTAGTGCTTCCTCGTCCGTTGATTGTTCAAAGATCGGATAACCTTAAATGATATAAATTTGTCAGAGATTGCTTGAATCATGAATAATAAATGGAGATTCTCAAGTTATTATAAGGCTTCAAAATCAAACTACCATGTTTATGGCAATTCAATTACTGAAATCGTTATAATGCGTGTTGAGTTGCACATGAAATATTTCTGTGTTAAAGGTCTACTGAAAAGGAAAAAACAGCTTGCATATGAAGGAACTGTGTAGTTGAGGGACAAGATTCCTTGATTGTTTTCTTTCCTTTGGAATTGGAATGGTTATTGGTACGTGGAAATATTCTACACATTTCTTCTCCCAAAGCCTTTTGAGTGTCGATCCTTTTAAGAGCATAACGAAAAAAGAGACAGAATGTTTGAGGCTTGGCTTTCTCTCAAGAAGACCCTTCAGTGCAAGCCACACCCAAATCATGTTCATGATCCAAACACTATTAGGCAGCAAAAAGGTAATCAGAGAACAAAGTTGGGCAATCTTGAGAATTCAAATACCAAAGATTTCATCCATGGAAGCAACAGGCACTCTAAAAATCCCCTGAGTTTTAAAGGAGACATTGAGATCACTGGTCCTATAATCGACGAAATCACTCTTGATAGCTCAAACCATGAAACTAGTCGACGTTTTCCTTGTCCTCAAAGCAATAGCAGCAATAAAACTTCTCGCAGAACACGAAGGTCAGATACATATTCGAGGATAGCATATCCTCTAGATCAGAATGAAGCAAATGTGTTCTCCAATACAAGGACTTTGGTTCGGATGGATTCTGATGTCTTTTCATCATTGACATGTGATAAATGTGGCGAGAAATTAAAAAACCCTGTTGCTGTAGAAGCACACAATATCTCCGATCATTCAGGTAACAACAGACTAATATTTCCTAATTGAATTGAAGGATCAAGAGTTTATGGGGCTTCTTCTTTCACAGTCTTGTGTTTTTGTTTTATTCATGTTATGGTTCAGTTAGTTGCCATAAAGTTCTTTCTTTCCCACGGAAAAGAAAAAGCCTTAACTCAATATATTTAACAAACGATTCGAGCAAACTAAACGTCATTAATCTATGGTTTCAAGGAAATAACGAAAGAAAGAACTTCTGTATTTATTATTTATGGAGAGGAAATGTTTGTATACAAATATACTTTGTTTTTGCAGTGATTGAACTTGAGGAAGATTCCTCGAGACAGATCATAGAAACAATATGTGGAACAAGCTCGGTTTACTCTGAAAGCATGTTGGGTGAGATTGACTGCATCTTAAAGGTTGTGAATATACCAAAAACCTTTGCTTGCTTTGAAGAGTATAGAGAAAAGGTGAAGGAAAAGGCTGACAGACAAAAGAAAAAACACCCTCGTTGTGTGGCTGATGGAAACGAACTTTTAAGGTTCCACGGCACAACAATTGCATGCTCTCTGGGCATAAACAGCTGTTATAGGCTGTGCACTTTAGACTATTGTGGTATATGTCAAATTCTGAGACATGGGTTTTCGACCAACAAGGAATTCAAAGGTGCATTGGGGGTTTACACAACTTCCACGAGTGGGAAAGCCTTTGAATCCATTTCCATAATGACATCCCATGAGAGACCATTTTCGAGAAAGTCCATCATAGTGTGCAGAGTAATAGCTGGGAGAATTTGTAGCCCTCTTGAAGGAATTGAAGAAAGGGGTGATTCATTGGCAGAAAAGATAAATGGGCATTCAGATGTTGAGGAACTGTATGTGTTAAATCCCAGAGCCCTTCTTCCTTGCTTTGTAGTAATCTACAAACAGCAAACAGCCAAGTTTAGAAGGGTCGGCCCAAGCTTAAGGATAGGTAGCTTTTAACAATAACAAGAAGTTTTACCTGTTTCACTAGTCATTCTTCTGAGATATAAAACAACCTCTGTCAGGGTCAGGGTAGTCATTCTTCACACATATTTTATTTATACCTTTCATATTTATTTCCTCCTTTTGTATATAATAAATCAACATAAATATAGAAAAAATACTAATAGTATTTAAACGTAATTAATATCATTTAATTCCTTAATCGTATGATCATACTATTATAATATAAAATATTATTTTTACAGATAAATTAATTAAAAAAAAAACTCGTATAACTTAGTTCGCATGACTTTATTTATTATTATAATTACATATATATAATTATATAATATGAGATTACTTTATTAAAAAAATAACAGGTATTAACAAAATATTTTTTTATCAGTTAATATTGAGATTTTTTTATTGGAAAACGTGTAATCTACACCTAATTGACATTACTTTTGTTATTGTTTTTTTTATAAATATAAAAATTCATTTTTGTTATCACTATTCTATTTTTCAGTGGGTTATTTAATAATGGTTATTGGTGTCAAATAATATTTTTGCATTCACTTTTACTTTTGATTAATGATTGTGAAAAAAAATGCGTGTCAAAAGTGATAATTACATTTGCAGGATATTCTGTTATGGTGTTAACATTTTAAAAGGATTTACTCGAAAATAAGGAACATCGTTAAACATATACAATTTTTTAATAAAACATTTATTTCAAAGAACATGATCAATTAAAAGGTTTTACAGAAAAAAAACACACTTTCAATATATTTGCACTATAATCAATTATATTGAAAATATTTTAAAATAATTATATTTTATAACAACAATAGTAAACAAATAATAAATTTAAATATTTTATTTCTCTCTTAATTATCACCCAATTTAAACAATTTACTTGAATTTTCTCTTTTTCACCTCTCATATTTTTCATGAAACCATCCCCCAGAAAGCACGGGTGCCAAATTCTGTACCAAGGGGTCCCTTCACATACGAGGTGGTCGGTGTTATCTGTTACGAAAAATGGTGTGTAGGTTTTTTGGGTCCATTATAGAATTGAAAGGCCCACAGTGAGAGTTGAATGGGAGGCAGTATACGGATGAAAATGGGCTCGGGAGGGGTGAGTGAGTGGGCTCAAAGCGATGGATATTCCATTGCGTGTTAGGTATTGAAGCCCATCGATTCAATTAATGAGATGGAGCTCCCGGTATCTTTGTTTTGTTGACCATGACTCGAGAGTAGTTACGTTGTAAAGGACGGTGCCCTAAAAAGCGTTCCCAAGTTAATACATGTATCAATGTCTTTCAACAAAAAAATCGGCAACTGGACCTAGTTTCAACCTAGCAAACAAAAAATAAAAAAGCCATGGTTTGTGTGACTTTTTGATAATCAAAAGGACAAAATAGAAAATAATTAGAAAAAGAAAATAGAGATTAGTAGGATAAGAAGAGTGTGAGTTGTATACGCGTATTGTTATGGAGTTGTTGTATATATAAGAAGAGGAAATGGCGTGCGATTGACACATTATTTTGCAAATTGTGCGGCAAGTGTCTTATCTGATCTCCTCTCTTCTCTCAAATCGAAGGCACCTCTTCTAAGGTGAAGGGGAAGGGTATGTATGTCTATTGTTCTGTCTTTTTCTTTTACAATATCGTTAGATCTGAGCTTTCTTTCATCTTTCGCTATATCAATTTATTCCTCAGATTGCGTACTATCATTAATTCTTGTTACTTCGCGATTCGACTAATCTGTCTGTTGATTGCTACTCTTGTTGATTGAAACTTAACCCTTTCAGATTCACCACCTCCCTCATGTCACTCTTTCTTTTGAATCTGCTTCGGTTTTCTTACGATTGGATCTATTTGGGACTCACTTAACTATCATGCAACCCTATCAATGATGCCTTCTTGAAATTGACAATTATACTCTGATTTCTTTGCTGCCGAGTAGATGTCACCCTTACAGATATTTTTGTATTAGTTTAGTGCTGTCAGAATTGGGAAAGAAGAAAGATCTACGTTTCTTTTAGTTGTAAAGTAGACTTGCATCGTGAAATAGGAGGAAAGGGGCTCGTCTTGCTTTTTTGTCTCTGGGAGTTTTGCTGTTTTTGTCGAGGGTTGCTATTCTCTTTCCGTTTCATCTGTAGTCCGAGTGAAATCATGAGTTTGCCTTTGTTTGTGAGGTTATCTAGTGTTGAGGGTTTTAAATCGCGAGTATAGCCATTGTTTGTTGCGATCTTGGATATTGTTGAAAATTGGCGATGGCCAAAATTTGCGATGCTCTTGCAGATAGTACAAGAACCTTAGATGCTGTAGCCAGAGCCATACTTGCGGACTGTTATTTAAAACCTAGGTAGCTTTGCCTTTGGCATCTTTGAATTTGCACTCGTGGCTTGATTTGGTGAGGGCACTGTGTTATGGCACTTGTTCCTTTTTTAAGGATTATTAGGCGAGTGTCTAAATTTTGTTTGAGGGAAGGCCAAAGACAAATTTACGAAGGCTTTCCTAGTAGATTCTGAACTGATATTTGACGATGATTTCATGAAGTTCTCTTCCAGTCTCGTTGTAACTGTTCACATTAAAAACCCATCGAATATTTTCTAGAAGCCAAAAAATAGTTAGTATGTCTACGTGTTTGTGTAGAACAGGGAAACCAAAAAACACACTGGGAAGGATGGGATCAAAAAACACACTAGGAAGGATGGGATTTGGATTGCTTTACTAATGTCATTTTTTAATCCTTATATTACATGGCACTTACATAAGAGTAAAAATTTTACTGGTATTTTTGCATGACGTGCAGCTTCAGGGGTTTGGAAAAGGTTGATATTGAAGCCATGGTTCTTGACTCCATACTATCTTCTCCTCGACTGAAGTCTCCCTCTTTCAGGAGACAGTTTACAAAGGATGAACTGGGTAGTTGGTCCACACTTGTGCAGAGGCATCGCTTCCTCTTATCTGCTCTTGTTCTGCTAACTCTTCTCTGTACTGTTTATCTTTACTTTGCTGTCACTTTGGGGGCCAGCGGCACCTGTTCTGGGTTGACTGGAGCTCAGAAAGCTTCTTGCCATATGGAACTTGTTAAGGATTCTGTGGCCAAGGGTAAACTGAAAATTCTTTGATATTTCAAAATATAATTATAATGGAATATTTTTTTCTTGACTTTTTCCCGAGTATAGGTGACATGAAATCCGATTACGGTCTCCGGCTGAAGTATTGTGACTGTGATATGTATACATACTATTTATCTTGGTATTTGTGAGTCAAAATGTAGAATACATGTAGAAAGCAATTTCTTAGATATATTATATGTTGATTTTAGTATTTGCTTTATTGACATAAATTTTAGGGCATCGTGGTTGGTAAATGAAGTTTGAGACTGCATATGCATGAATTATGGCTGGCTGGAAGCCTCATATTTGTTATATTACTGAATTTATATTAAATTTTGTAAATCGTATTTGTTTATCATTACCGCCGAAACTGCATTTGTTTTAACTTACATAGAGCCATTGCCAAAAAAAGAGTAAAGGTTCAGAATATTATTATTAACATTATAAAAAAAATGTGTGGGTTTGAACAACTGCTGAAAATGTTTTAATAATTAATTAGTTTTGTTTGGGTAAATTTGCCGAAACAAAAATTTAATTTTTCTAACAAGGGTTTCTGAAGTATGCAAGCTAAAAGATACAAATTACAAATTTTTAGATTTATTAAAGCAGGTTTTGTTACCTAAGAAAATGTTATTCTAATTGAATTGAAGTCTCAAACAAATTAAAATTTACTTATCAAGTCTTTTTTATTTTCTTAAAATAAAGGGGAAATATTGAAATTTCAGTTATCGATACATAATTATTCTATCTGAAAATTATTCACAATACATTACTATATCCAAAGAGTGGCATCAGAGCTAAAATAAAAATTTGCAACAGTTTATACGAGGTTTTGAATCTTGAGGCTGAAAGAAAATATAAAAGAAAAATATATCTCGACATCACTATTCATTAAATACATATATTATATAATTACATTTTCAATAAAATATTAAATTTGATAAAATGTTATTTTATATGCTGGGAATGAATCACCACTGAATATAAAACTAGAGGGGAAGTTAAGAACCACACTGGTGAGGTGCATCCTTAGGTAAACACTATCAAAGTAACACATTACAGACTGTTATGATATCGTGATGGAAACATGGTTCCATGTGTTTGTCCAAATAATGATTTTTCTTTAGTGTGCAATTGAAATCTATTTATGGTAAAAAATAAAAAATATAAAAAGAATAAGTAAAAAGTAGGGGTTGTAGTTAGTAGCGAGTGTAGGCCGACAAGAGCGGTGGGTGGTGTGATTAACAGGAAAGTGATGGATGGATCATTAAATACGAGGTGATGTTGTTGTGGAAATGAGTGAGAATAATTTAGCCACCTATTAATCAAATTAAACACATCACAACACTCCCATCATCATCACTACGTGCCCACGCTCTTATGTTCCAACAAAAGAAATTACACTGAATTATCTGTATAAACCTTTTTGCTTTAGACCACAAAAAAGAAAATACAAAGAGAAAAAAAGAAGCTTGAGAATAAAATAGATAAATAAAAGAAAAAAACATTACAAATTTATATATATTATGTAGAGCGGTTCTTGATTTTTGGTCACCACTCGAACTCTATCAGGGAAGTATTATAAAGGATATTAACTATCATCTCTTTTCTAAGATTCAATTCTCCCACTCAAACATAATTCTTGTTGTATTCAAAACAACTTTTTTCTTTCTATTTTATTTTCAACATTCAAATTTTTAAAAAGGTTTATCATTTTTACTCTAAGCTTTATCTAAAATATGAAGAACTTAAGTAATTTTCTAATAAAGGAAGCCCATTGACGTTGTCGAAGGCATCACATGGTATTTCTGAAATCTATGTTTTGGTATATTATTCTGATCCTAGAAACATGAGGCATACACATGATTACCCGTATGCTGATGGAGTTCGTTGCTTTCTTCGTAGTTCATATTAATTAGTAAAAACGAGTGATGTGTATAATATAAGATCCATTTGAGAATTTGAAATGATCAATATATATATTGAAGATGACGTATAACATGTCATAAAATAGAATAAATTCGTGTTTCGATTCATATTTTTAAGCAAGATGCAGAGTACTACTCCTTGTATTTGTTATGGTACGACAAATCATGCATGGATTGATTGAGAATAAAAAAAATTAATAGCAAGTAATCCCTATCAATGGCGTGAGTTGGTATTCACGTCCTAGTACTAGGTGTTGAAAATGATGATACCCCAGATGGGATAGACAACGAAATTAAGTAATTTAAGGCACAAGTTAGGTTATTATTATTATTATTATTATTATTATTATTATTATTATTATTATTATTATTATTATTATTATTATTATTATTATTATTTATGATGAAATTTAAAAACAGTGAACCAGGTCAATAGATTTGTGAATTAGTTGGTCAAAGGAAGTTACAACCCCAAAAATTGGTGGCATGAGTAACGGAAAAAGGAAAGTGCCACGTTAACCATACATTGTTCACTTTGAATTCTGGCTCACTTTAATTACCATTATATGTTCTTTGTCTCTGTGTCATGTGTTTCTAGAATTGCTTCCAAACATGTCTCCATTTTTAATTCGGTGGACAAACACAACTTGTGAAACCTCTTTTCTTTTAATAAAATCTCTCCTTTGCTATTATACTATTATTTTAATTATTACGCTGTTTGCACTATTTTTTTAGTTTTAATAAATTAATTAATCAAACCTTTACCTATCTTTTGTGTTGACTTCTATTATTTTCGCCCAGTGTTATCAACTTCTCTGCCTAATGTTACCAATATTTTCCTTTATTTACTTTTGCAGAAAACACCAACATGCTCGCTTCCTTTGTTGACTATGATCAGAAAAAACAACCTTTTAACCTTTTCTGTTCACATAATCCGTCGCTGGTTTTTTTGTTACTAATGATTCTTTTTGTTCCACGAGCTTCCCTATTATGATTGGTGTTTTGTCATTTACAGACACGCCACCCAAACTTCCTAATCCTTAGATGCATCTTTGGCATGCATACTCATTAATGCTGGAACAATGGAGTGTGATCTTGGATCTTGAAGTGAATACCATAATGGAGATAAAGCTTTCATAATCAGCAAGGTGAAACTCTTTATTTTATTCTATATTTTTGAGTGAAATGGTTGGTGACTAACTAGCATGCGCATGGTCTTTACTCCCAACAGCATGAGAAATAGACACTTAACATTTAATTGCAGCTTAAAGTGTGGCAGGCATGTGGACCTGCTTGCTTCACCCTTCCTGTCATCATGCTCTGCACGAACTGCATCATCACCTATGTCTTTCCCTTCTTACAAACATCACCCCCATCATATTTTTTCTTAAAATATCTTCTGCAGTTTTTCTTTTATCATCATCACATGTATTATTTTGTGGGTATTTTGCTCTTCCCTGTTACGAGACAGAATGTCACACGAAGTGAAAAATAAAGAAAAATTATCAGTGTTAGTTAAGTATTTTAAAAATAGATTTTAAAGTATGATTGTTCCTATGGAATCCATCCATCCATGCGAAATAATAACAATTTAAAATGTACAAGTGATTAAAGCTTACATTTAAGTCTATTTCTTAATATAGTATCAAATTAAAACTTATTTTATCGAGATTTGTGTAAACATTGGTTCTGTCCGGAACACAATTGGACCACTCAGTTTAGTATATAACTGAGTATAAAACTTATTTTAAAAATCGGTAGACGAGAATTGAAGTGGACCAAAGTCCTCCTCCTAAGAGTTTCTTTGTTAAAATTACAAGGTATCTTTTTTTCCTTATACTATCAAATATAGCAGAACATAAACATGTTCTCTGAAAAAATGTTATTTTGTTTATTTTCCTGAAAATTGTATGCCTTATTTTGTGACTTTCATACACTGCACACTGTTTTACTTTCTTTGGTAAAGAAATGAAATAGTTTTCAATACTTCTGCTTCTGCTTTGCAGAATATTCTTTCACCTTTCTCCCGTGAATTTAGCAACTTTTTTGGTTACTCTTGGTCATAAATGTGGGAGTGAAAGTTATATTTTGCGACTTTCCATGGGTACACATGCTTTTTAGCTCATAGCACGACTTTGCTACACTATAGCAGTATGGAGGTAACTCCATCTCCATCAACCATGTCCCTGCTGTGTTCTGCTGCTCATTTCATGGAGATGGAATGTGATGATGGTCCTGAAACACCCAACTTGAAGCCCCACATTGAAAAGTTTCTCGAAGGAATTCGTTTCTGGACTTGGTCTGAGCTCGTTGAAGCATTGAAACAGTGTCAAGACTTATTTTCTTTTAAAGGTTATTTGGCCATTCTGGACAGAATTATGGATCACTTGATAGAGAGACTGGCATCACCTGGCATTACCAGTCCAAATACATGTTCCTCCAACAGATCCAGCTTCCAGTTTTCTTGTGATACAAGCAGCAATAACAGCCTCAGAAATAACTGCTCTGGGGCCACATGGTGGTTTGAACATCTTCTGTTCTTGAAGATTGATTTGTTGGACAAGGTCACAAGGACAATGCTATCTTATGATTTTGATCATGGTGTGGTCTCTAGATTCCTGTTCTACTATCACAACTCAACTTGTCTTGGTGCTCTACAGGATGAGAAGACTGAGACTACCGAGGTTGTTATCGATCTTCTTTTGCTGCTAGATTTGAGATCAATTTCTTGCAAGGATTTGTTCAATCTAAATCGAATGGCTGTAGGTTTGAAAATGAGCACAAGTTTCATAGACAAGATAGAAAGTCTTATAGGTCCTCTTCTGGATCAAACAACAATTGATTATCTACTTCTTCCATCTCCACGTGGGAGGGGTCAAGCATATGATGTTGGTTTTGTCCTTAGACTCGTACACAAATTTTTCTTTGGACACAGTTCTGAGGTAGATTCAAATAGACTGAAGAGAGTTGCGAAAATGATGGATTTGTTCCTTGTGGAAGTTGCTCCAGATCCCCATCTCAAACCTTTTGAGTTTGAAGCATTGATTACCATGCTCCCAGATACTGCAAGGGAATCTCATGATCAATTATACCTAGCCATGGACATGTATCTCAAGGTAAACTACCACTTTGCATTGTTCTATGATTGCAAGACTGTGATACTTGAATGCAACTTTTCACTTTAGAAAGCTTGCGGCTTCTAATTGATTATTGCTGCAACTACTTTTATTTTTTTATCAATGTGTAGTGTTATATGAAGTTTTCTTTCAGTCATTGATATAGATTGATAGGTCCATGCAGGATTGAGTGACAAAGAAAAGATAAGTATCTGTTGTACACTGAACCACGAGAAGCTGTCAGCAGAACTTCTGAGAAATCTTACTCGAAACTTGGTGTTTCCTTCAGAGGCAAAACCCAGAGCTTACGTTACTAAACAAAGCAGAATGAAAACCTTGCTCCAGGAAAATGATCACTTGAAAAACTTTTTTGAATCCGTATTTCGTAAAAGCTTCAAGAACATAGAGGTGAGAGAGGATGTTGAAAAGAGAAGCTATGATGGGGAAGAGCTTAGAGGAGATTCAGAAGGAATGCAGAACGGGTCCCAGCTAAAGAGGTCAGGGACTCATATCATGAGCAATGCTATGTACCTGCCAAAACTCTGTTCATGATGTTTACTTTCACATTTGACCCTGAATTTTGTGTTCATCTCTGTGTACGTATTCTTCAAGTGTTAAAGGAGTAAAGTTATGCAAATCATGTACAGATGATATTCTATGTAACATTTTTCACATATGATTTTATACAAGAGAATATGTCAGTTGTTTGCTTTGTGCAGATACGAGGAATGATTGTTGTGTCAACCTACCTACAATACTCCTACTATCACTTCAGCATCATCACTTGTTTTGTTAACTAGATTCGAATTTGAAGTGATGACGTTGGTTTTTCTGTTCTCCCCATGACAGTAAATAGAGAATGGATAATTCCAGAGAATATTGTAAGTGACAGCATCAGCTGATTATGCGCCAAAGAGACTTACCATGTACTTATTAAAAATATAAGATTTTTCTTATACTTTTTTTAAGAGGAAAAAAAGAGAAGGAGAAGGTAAATAAGATTTTTTTAAATAAGAAAATAATGAAATATAGAGGAATTATATATAGAATTTGCGATGTTATGCAACCACGAAAAACTGGGTTGGTCGGATCAAGGATTTGTTTGGAGAGAATTTAGGCCAGAGTGATACTTTAATCCTTCCAATTATGGAATTAGGTAGCTTTTACATAGATATATTAAAATGGTAGGGCTAGTAAATAATTTATTTGTGAACCTTAAAAGGAAAAAAATATATTACGTGATAAAGTATTTCCTGAGTTTTTTTTTAATTCATTGGATCTCAAATTTAAGACAATTAAATTAGGGGTGTTGCTCCCTCCACCATCCTAAGTACTTCTGCACTTCCCCACTATTTTCTTTTATTCCAAAAATATTTTACATCTCCCCATTATTTTTTTTTGTTCCAAAAATATTCTACACCTCCCCACTATTTTCTTTTATTCCAAAAATACCCTACACCTCCCCACTATCCTCAACAATCTTTCTCTTTCTCTCTCTGCATTAATGAAACATTTATATGGCTTAGATTTAAGCTTGTGATATATTGCAAAATATAAAATTCAGAGGAAACTTCAATATTAGTGTTTCTATCACTTTCATTTTATAAACTTAAAAGTTAGATGCAAATACAAAATAATAAACATAATAATATTAATAGTAAATAATATATTATTATTATATACTAACTTTATAATGACAAAAGAACTAAATAAATTTCAAATCTTTAACAAATAACTTTTCTTTTATATTTTAAGTATTTAATAATATTTTTATATTATTTATCTAATAAATTAAATACTTTATTCAAGTTATTTGAGTCAAACATGTCGGTAAGTTAAAACATAATATAATGTTAAAAATTATAGATATTAAATGTAAAAAAAACACACACATATATAAACATTTTTCTAGAAATTTAGAACAAAATTTTACCATTTATTAAGTAATTTGAAGAAAAAATATATATATTGAACAGTGAAAATAAGATTGAATCAAACTTATTTAAAGGAAAGTGTAAATAAAATTTTGCAATATATCACAGGTTTAAATCTGAACCATGTGAATGCTCCATTAATGTGGAGAGAGAAATAAAAAGATTGTTGAATATAGTGGGGAGATGTAGGGTATTTTTGAAATAAAAGATAATAATGGAGAGGTGTAGAGTATTTTTGGAATAAAAAAAATAGTGAGAGGTGCAGGAGCACTTGGGGTGGTAGAGGGAGCAACACCCTTAAATTAGATTAGTTTATCCACTTAGTTGTTTGTTTATTTGGGCCCAAGAGTCATTCTCTTTTGAAGCTTTTACTTCCTATACCCTCATAATTTCTTTGTGTACCGCCAAATTTTCAAGTAAGTGATTTTCTTATTACATGTTTTTCAGGAACAAGTTTTTCAGAATTTAGGAAATAAATCTTTTGAAACAAATTTTCTCTCGAAATAAAATTTCTGGAATTTTAGAACAGGTTTTGCATAAAAGAATTTGCTGAATAAACTTTTTGGAACTTATATGATGTTTTTTAGAATGAAATAGACTTTCTGTAATACATAAAAAAGAGTTATAGAAAAAGCTTTTCAGAACTAGTTTTTTTTTTTCCTCATTTTCTTACTTCTTCTTTCTATAAGGCAGCGATGATTATGAAAAGGTAGCAACCGTGACAACGGTGATATGGTCCATTGATAAAAATATGTCTAAGTCTTTTCCTATTTTTGTGAGGTGCAGGAAGCAAAAGGGCCTTTTTGATCGTAGTTCGGTGCAACAAACATAAGCCCACTCTTTATGGGCCTTTACGAAACAATCACTTCACCCTTACAATAGGTATATATATATATATCAACTAATTTTAAAATTAAAATACTAATAGAGTTAAATTAAATATCGTATAGGAACTAAAAAATATTCCACATTTTTAGAAATGAAAACATTTAACGTTTTTATTTAACCTCATCAAATCATTCATTAACAAGATTGTACACTTCTTTTATTAAAAAATAAATTATGATCAATGAATAAATGATGTGATAAGCAATTCATGAAATCGACTTGTACGTAAAATGATCGAATGTCGTATTAACAAATTTGACAAAGAGTAACTAATGGAAAAAAAATATAGATTTAAGTATGAAAAAATAATACATATAATTTATTACGAACATTAAATAAAAAATATAGGCAATTACCTTATCTAAATATTTTTTTGTGAAAAAGTAATAATTAATAAAACTAGTAAAATAAATTTAATATTCATAATATACGGAAAAAAAATACTAAAATTAATTAGTTACTATTTTAATTTGGATTATCTCATATATTTTAGTTTAGAGCTGCCATACACTTATCAACTACTTTTTATTTGCTTGTAATGTGGGTAAACAACGTAAAATTAATTATGTGTAGAAAACTAGCTGAAAGAACTCATACGACCTTATAAACTATTTTCATTATATATAGAGAGAGAATATGACAGGAAGAGAATTAAATTTAATAAAATAATTAAGGTAAAAAAATAACTTAATGTCAAATTCTCACCAGCAGGTACTCACATGCTCGGTGTTAATTTTTTTATATATTATTTTAAGTCCTTATTTTTCTAATATTTAAAAATAAAAATGCAATTTTAATATTTTAAAAAAATGTTATGGTTATGGTTTTATAAAATGAAGCACAAAAAATTCAAACTACTTTGGGAGAGAAAAGTCGAGGCAATGTATATGGGAGGGAAAAACAAATTTGTGTGTCAACTTTTAAAATAGGATTATGTACGGTAGATTACCTGAATCATCGATCGTCCACTTATTAAGAGGAACGATCGTTTAGGTTAACTGAAACGATCGATTAATAACTTAGGCGATTGTTGATGATAGACAGCGTACGGTCGCTTTTAACCGATCGTCCACTTATTAAGAGGACCTTAACCGATCGTCCACTTACTGAGAGGAACGATCGGTTAAGGACATCCTAGGATTGGTCTCCGCCACCATTGACGTCAACCGTCGTAAGCGATCGTTATCTAACGATCGTCTATTGATTGAACTGAAGAGCGGTCGGTCCGACATCTTAATCCTGAGAGAGCGGTTGTTGGATGTATCCGGTTATAAAGCCGCAAATTACGGAGTCAACTGACCCAGTATCTAGTACGACTTAACGGTTATACTCTCCAGAACCAGATTCTCAACCAACCGGAATTTAAGATAAACGGTTCATTATTACTTGGATAAATATGCAAAATAAGAGAAAAAAAATGTACGCTTTTTTCCCTTGAGAGAGAAATTAAGAAAGAAAATAATATCTTCTTCTTCGAGTAAACTGAGAGCAGTGAAACTCATCCTTTTTCTGACTTGAGCGTCGGAGTGCCTTTGCAGGTATCCAATCCATCTTCTCTCAAAGAACTTTCTATAGGAAGGAGACGAGACGACCACAGTATTACAGGAAGGAGCGAAAGTGATTCATTGCGCACGTATCTCGGCCTACACAATTCTACTGAAACAAATTATAATATTTAATAGTTTTTTTTAATAACTTTTTCACAATTGTGTAAAATTATTTGTTATTATTTTATTGGTATGCATATTTAAAATGGAACAATCATAAATTATTATAAAAATATTGTCAAAAAAAATTATTAAAAAATATTTTTCTTCAAAATACGATAATCCTCAAGTGAGACAATGAGTAAAAGATACTCTAAATACTCCTTCAGTTTATGGGTTCATTTTTGTTATTGAATTTTTATATTTTTCCACTATCCTGTAAAATAAAAATGAACGTATAATTATCTTATTATATTATGAATTAAAAACGGTGGTTTCAAAACCTATTAAAAGATATAATTTAAAAAGTATTTGTGTATTTTAAAAGGAGTAAAATTTCTATTTAACTATCTAAATGTGTCACAAACATTACAACTGGACATAGCACTCAACAATTGTGCGCGGAGACAAAATTATGCAAATAAAGAAAGTAAAGTTGTCGACAAAAATTTATCATTCTGATACAATTATTCTTCGAAATGATTAGGCTTAAATAATTCTTTTTTGTCTTCATCTACTTTAATGTGAAACTTATTTTCTTTTAAAAGTTCAATATAATGTTTATTTTGATAAATAATGTTTAATTTAGTTTTTCTTTTCAATATTATTAATGGAAGATAAACAGTATATTACATGCTAATTTGTAAATTTTTATTTTCTTTTTTATTTTCTTTTAATTAAAAAATATCTACGTATTAAATAGACATTTTTGTCAGATATCAGTATTAATGTCACTTTTTAAATTAGTTTTTAGTATAAGTATTAGTTTTTTATATTTAATTTAGTTTTAATTTTATTTAATTTAGTTTCAAATTTTATTAATTTTTTAATTTAATCTCAACTTGTTCTTTTCTAAATTGACACTGCATTTAATTTTTACTAAAATTTATAATTTTATTAAATATTTTTTTTTCATTATTTTTATACCAACTCAAATTATATTATTGAAATATAATAATTGTATTTGTTTTTTTAATGTAAAAAATAAAGTTAGAATTGGTTTAAAAATAATGAATAATTTTTCTTCTAAATTAAAAAATGATAAAAAAATATTCTTTTAATTTTAAAATCAATGAAGAATTTTCTTTTAATTTTAAAAATAACGGAGTTTTTTCATTTAATTTTAAAAATAATAGAGAATTTTCTTTCTAAAATTTAAAATTAAAATTAAATTGGATAAAATTAACAAAAATTAACATTAAATTAAATAAAATTAACAAAAATGAAGACTAAATTTAATAAAATTAATCAAAATTTGAATTGAATACAATACATTTGATAAATTACATTTATACTGACTTGACATATAAGATTAATATTAATTTAACATATAATATTGTATATATAATTTTAATTTACATTAAAAAAATATAAAATTGAACATAATTTATTAAAATATAAACTACATTAAACATAAGGAAAAAAAATAAATTTCATATTAAATAAAATTGACGAAAATAAAAGAAAAAAATATTTAAGCCAAATTATTATGATAGACAAATTTGAAAAAGTTACAAGAATCAAACAACTTTATTGAAAAAATCAGGACTTCGATTATGTTTTTTGCTATTATTGAACCATCATCAGATAATGTTTCTTATTTTGGAGTTGAATGGGTGGCAGTAGTGAAAGTTCATACTGTTGGTGAGGGTCCAGAAATCCCTTCAATAGTTGTAAGAGTTTTTCATGATTGGTATACCCCACGTGTCATTACTTTTTCTTAAATATCATGCCCCTCATAAAACACCTATCATATACGTACAAGAAATGAAACAAACACGTTTTAGATTCCTTCTATTAAAAACGCTAAACTCTATCCTCAAATACCAAAAAGGTATATACCGATTCAAAGTTGAAAGCTATATATACCAAAAGTGATCAACTTGTTTTACTTCGCTGAAAACAATTACTAAACTAAAGTTATGAAGGTTTGAGTTTGGAGTCTACTTCATCAACCATTTGCATTTTTTAAACGTTTTTATTCATTTTCAACTTATAATTAAAAAATGTAAATATTGACATTAAAATGAATAAATTCATAATATAATCAAATGCCAATAATGTATATGAAAATAAATAAAATTAGATGTAACATCCCATTTACATTTTATATATATCATATTGAAAGCCATTTTTTTTAAATAATTAAATAACAACTTTTTTTAATAATAAGATATTAAATTATCATATTTAATTACATTTTTAATAAAAATGACAAAAATAATAATCATAGATCATGATAAGATAAAATCATCCTGTTTTACATAAAAATATTATTGTTATTTTGAAATTAAATATAAAAAAGTTAACTAATATATAAGAAAAAAGATCTACAAACAAATAATTTAAGGTTTTTAAAATAGTATGATAATATAATATATGAATTCAATTTTTTATTTACTATTATTTATGTTAAAATTGAGAAAAAAAAAATCAAAATTTCATGCAAGCAAGAAAAACACATAATTCTCTCTTTTCTAATTCTATTTTTGAGGTTCTAAATTTTTAGATAGGAACATATATAGCGATGAAAAGATAAATGAAAAAAAAAAAGAACAATATGATATAAACAAAATATTTTTAAGGTAATCCTTATGAAATCTGTAACTAGTTCATAGATTTTGATTTTAAATTAAAATTCATTTTTATCTAAAACTTTGATATTTTTAAAATTTTTAAATTTTAAACATTAATAAATATAATAATTTTAACCAATTAAATTTTATATGCCAAACACATTTAATTTAATAATAACATTTGAATTGTTTATTTTGTTTAATACATTTTCGTTTTAATTCTAATTGAAAAACATATTTGTTAGGTCAAACAAATTTTACTTAATTATATTAAAATGATTATATGATTCACTTTTAAAATTTATATATATTAAAATTTAGAATGGATTCCAATTTTATGTGAGAGTTAAAGTTAAAAATATATTTAACTTATTATTTTATTTATGTTCTGTCATGATTATGCGTGATAAACAGATCGTCCGAAATCATTATCAATTTCATGTTATCATTATTTCGATTCAAGGCACAATTGGAAACATTTATTTATAATAAATTTGAGGTTTTTTAATACATCTCCTTTACACTTATTGATTTATTGACTTTAGGTAGAGAGACTTCCCTTCTCAATAGATTGAATATCATCCTTAGTAGCATTAACACCTAGCTTCCTAACACCTATACTAAAATAAAGTTTCACAAGGTTAGATTTACGTCAGACCAATCAACAAAATTATTAAATGCCTTCTTTTTCATTTAATGTTGAGAGTAAAAAAATTATGGAAAGTGTTTTGGGTATAGGGTTGAAGTCCGCAATACAAATTGTCTTGAAGACCAGAAAGATTTTCTAGTTGTTTTTCATCTTCCAAGTGACGCTGTTCATTTTTCTTTCTCCTTATCCAAACCGTGTGGGTGGGTATCTGGCAAAGGTACTATGACGTTCAAGTTAATAATATAATTGAACGTTTGGCACAACAAATAATGCATATATTGTTGTTGAATAAAACAAAAATGGTGGAAAGCTTTGTCTGCCACCAACCAAAAGCACCACTCACTCATTGCTAATCTTCCGTAAAATGCTCCAAGCCACAACCTTCATTCTTGGACTCTTGCACTTTCTTCTTCCATAAATTGAGAAGCAAGAAGTGAAGCCACACACCAACACAAAGAAGGAGAATACCACCGTGAAGAAAAGAGAGCCACGGTGAAGGAGAGAAATAGAGTTTTTTGTGTGTGAGAGAAATACCGAGAGGTGTAGACACAGTACAATAGAAGATACTGTGAGTGGAAAGTGAGAGTTTTGTGTACCATCCGAGAGGGTGAGATATTTACAGAGAGATCCTCAGAGAGTGAGAGAAACACTGTAATCCTACTTTTATAGTGGAGATAATTTTCTGGACTAGGTCCCGTGGTTTTTTCCGAGAAGATTTTCCACGTTAAAATTTCCAGTGTTAATTTTCTCTTTCCTTACGCTTTAATTTTTACGCTTCCGCACAGTGCCCATTTTGGGGTTCACAGAGGAGGGAACAAATACCGCTGTTTCCCAACAGTGGTATCAGAGCTACCGATTCGAAAAGTCACGGTCCTGTGAAACTCAAGATGGAAGGAGACATGTTCAAGCTAACTGCGGATAATTACTCCTACTGGAAGCCGATGATGGAAGATCATCTATACTGCAAGGATTTGTATGAGCCGATCACAAATCCGGAAATTCCGGAAGGGAAGACCGAAAAAGATTGGGAGATTCTGAATCGTAAAACAGTGGCTATGATTCGGAAATACATCGACAAAAGCTTGTTTGAGCATGTATCGACTTATACCGATGCGTATGAGTTATGGACAAAGCTTGAATCTATGATTCAAAAGAAGACTCCGAGAAATAAAGCTCACCTAGTCAGGCGACTCGTAAAGTTGGAGTATTCTGACGACCAGAATATGATCGAGCATCTCAATACCTTCAAAGGTATTGTGAACCAATTAATGAAAGCAGATATGAAGATTGATGATGAATTACAAGCTCTTCTACTCCTTAGTTCTCTACCGGAGAGTTGGGACACGTTGGTGGTCACTCTCAGTAACTCAGCACCAGATGGAAAGCTCAGTCTGGATAACATCACAGACAGTTTATTGAATGAAGAATCCAGAAGGAAAGAAAGGGGATCGAGTAGTCACTCAGAAGCCAATGTTGTTGAGAATAGAGGAAGGAGTGAAAACAGAAGCAAAGGAAAACGTGAAAAGTCACGAGGAAGATTCAAGTCTCGTTCCAAAGGTCTGACATGCTTTTATTGTGGAAAAGATGGTCACAAGAAGCCAGAATGTAGATTCCTGAAGAGAGATCAGAAGAATGGAACTGTACACCCTGATATGGTAGATCCCAAAAAGAAGTTGGAGGAAAAGACTACAACAGCGGTGGTATCAAATGATGAGAATGTGTTCCTTATCACTGAGGTAAACTATCTAAATATTGCTTTTGATGACTGCACTTGGATAGTAGATACCAGAGCATCTTTCCATGTTACTCCTCATGAGGGATTCTTCTCATCCTATAAAAAAGGAGACTTTGGAACAGTGAAGATGGGTAATCATGTCACAAGCAAAATTGTGGGCATAGGAGAAGTGACTTTGACGACAGAAAATGGAAACAAACTTGTGCTGAAGGAGGTAAGACATGTACCAGAGATACGTCTAAACCTTATCTCAGTCGGTAAGCTAGATGATGCTGGAATGAACAACCAATTCAGCGATGGAAGATGGAAACTCTGTCAAGGAAGCATGATTGTTGCTCGAGGCAAGAAGGAAGGCTCCTTGTACTGCATGCAAGGAAAAATATACAAAGGAGAGACGAATGTTGCTCAAGAAGAAAGTAAGGAGTTGTGGCATAAAAGACTGGGCCACATGAGCGAGAAGGGATTAGAGATCCTCGCAAAAGATCATCTCCAAAGTATAAAAGGACAACCACTTGAATTATGTGAAGACTGCCTAGCAGGTAAGCAGCACAGAGTATCTTTCCATAAATCTGATAATAGAAGTAGAAGAGAGCATATTTTGGATCTTGTGTATTCAGATGTCTGTTCAACATCCGAAAGGTCCCTTGGTGGTGCTCAATATTTTGTTACCTTCATTGATGACCACTCTAGAAGATTGTGGGTCTATCCATTGAAAAGAAAAGATGAAGTTCTACGAATCTTCAAAGAGTTTCACGCCTCAGTTGAACGTGAAACTGGTAGAAAGTTGAAATGCTTGAGAAGTGATAATAGTGGAGAGTACAGAGGTCCATTCGAGCACTATTGCAAGACTCATGGGATCAGACATGAGAAAGTACCTCCCAAAACACCTCAAATGAACGGTGTGGCTGAAAGATTCAACAGAACGATTGCCGAGAAGGTCAGAAGCATGTTGTCTCACGCAAAACTTCCCAAGACATTCTGGGGGGAGGCAGTGCTAACAGCAACTCAATTAATCAACTTATCACCATCAAGACCATTGAATGGTAAGATCCCAGAAGAAGTATGGTCTGGTAAAAAGGCCTCATATCGCAACTTGAGAGTCTTCGGATGTAAGGCATTAGTTCACATTCCGAAAGATGAAAGAGCAAAGCTCGATGCTAAGGCGAAAGAGTGCATATACCTTGGTTCTCCAAGAGATGAATTTGGTTTCAGATTATGGGATCCTGCAAACAGAAAGATTGTTCGAAGCAGAGATGTGGTGTTCTTTGAAGATCAGACAATCCAAGACATCAAGAAAGTGGAGAAACCAACACTTAAGTTGATAAGTGATCAAAGCCCTATTGTGATGAACAACTTAGGGGGAGAGACTCATCAAGCTGAACCAGAGTTACAACTTGATGAAATGGCTGAAGAAGCTGATCAACCTAATCTGACGGAAGAAGATCAACCAATTGAGGATGCTCCGCAACAAACCCAATTGAGGCGATCAACAAGGCAGAAGCAACCGTCAAGAAGGTATTTTTCAGATGAATATGTTAATTTTACTGATGAAGGTGAACCTCAAAGCTTTGTAGAAGCAATGGAGATGAAAGACAAAGACAAATGGTTGTAAGCCATGGAAGAGGAGATGCAATCCTTAAAGGAAAATCAGACTTATGATTTGGTAGAATTACCAAAAGAAAGAAGAACATTACAAAACAAATGGGTGTTCAAGCTCAAGAATGAAGAGAACAACCCAAGCCCAAGGTACAAAGCACGAATTGTCGTGAAAGGGTGCAACCAGAAGAAAGGAATAGACTTCGACGAAATATTTTCACCAGTGGTGAAGATGACATCCATTAGAGCAATTCTCGGTCTAGCAGCAAAATTAGACCTGGAGATTGAACAACTGGACGTCAAAACAGCATTCTTACATGGAGACCTAGAAGAAGAAATTTACATGAAGCAACCAGAGGGTTTTGAAGAACCAGGCAAAGAACACTTGGTGTGTCGTCTGAAGAAAAGTCTCTATGGTCTGAAGCAAGCTCCAAGACAATGGTACAAGAAATTTGATTCCTTCATGATCCAACATAATTTCAAGAAGACCTCTGCAGACCATTGCGTGTTTGTGAAGAATTATGAAAATGGTGAGTCCATCATACTTCTCTTGTATGTTGATGATATGTTGATTGTAGGGAAGGACAAAATTAAAATAGCTGCTCTCAAGAAGGCATTGAGCA